>NC_071657.1:26174249-26477280 GCF_014839835.1 Dryobates pubescens
GGAGGAAGAATTGGAATTATCTCTTTGTGCCAATTGGTATATGGAATCTTTGATTTCATCCTTCAGCTCTCTCATGCAATACTTCATCTCACTAGACAGAGCTTTAATGGCTGAAACCAAAGAAACACGTGTCATGCTATCATCCAATTGTCTTAATTGATCAGTGAATTGGCCAACCGTAGGAGGATCTCCACCATAATTTCTTGCCACAATTCTCCTTGCCAGAATGTTTGCATAATTGGAAGGAGCAAGTTTGATGAGCTTTTTAGCAAGACCAGCTGCCACAGGAATATCGTCAGGATTCAGAGTATCATGGTCACCATAGAGTATCTCTCTAATGGCAAACTCTCTCAGTCGCTTAATTCCCTCATCTATGGTAGTCCAGGGCTTAGGATTCCATGGAAGGTCATCTCGGGAAGGGTATCTCAGGGAAACCGCCATTAAAAGGTGTATCCACAGATTAACCTTACCGAGTATCTTGGCTAGATGTCTATCTATTCCATTATCCTTTGAGACAGTTCCTAGCTGAGCTGCTGACTTGTCTCCAACTATTAGAGCTGGAGCACCTTTATCATAACACCTAGCAAGCCAAAATAGGATGGGTTCCTTATCTGCTCTGAGGTAATCTTTGCGGACATTGCAAATCTCCTCCCTCGGTGACGAGCATTCGGTGATGCCATCTTGCTCTCTATCTATCACATCTTCCTGAACCTTTTGTCCCCATAATCCTGCTGCCACTCTCCTAAGGACCTCTTTAAGCTGAAAAGCACCTCTGCCAGCTGCTGTCTTAGCTGCATCTCCATCCTGTGATGATCTCAATAACTCAGCTATATCTCTAAGACAAACCTTCTCCTCATCTCCAGCAGGCCCTTTCCTAGCAGAGGTTCCCTCACCAGGATCAGTCTGTCTAGTAGAGGTTTTCTCACCGGGATCGGTCTCCTGCTCTTCTCCTCCATTAGCTCCACTAGCTCCTGGATCAGCTTTGGCCTTTCCACCTCTGGTCTGTAAGACTGCTACTTGTTTAACTGGAGCTGTGTTTGAATTTACATCCATCCTGATAGAAGCTGACAGGTCCTGATCTAAACCAGCCGCCTTGGGGGCCCCTTATGGTCCTGTCATGGCGGATGGAAATGACCTTGCCTCACTACCAGTCGCCATCTTGGGAATGGGAGCCACCCCTGGCTGCTTGCCAAAGTCAGGGAGCGGAGGATTTAAGGCTGCTTTGCCAAGAGGTTTTGCTATTTTCCTAACTGACGCAGCCCCTTCCTCATCACTCGAGGACTCTGGGGCAGATTTAGAGGAATGCCTACACTTCCTGGGTTTTTGTTTCATCACAAAACATGGTCGAGAAACCTTTTTCTCTTTTCGTAGAGCCCACAGCAGATAAACATTAATTATCAGCAACAGCAGGATTACACCCATCAAATAAATCACCTTAAGATCCCAGCCAGCACTTAAAGTTACTCTTTGACCTCCTGAAGCCTTAAACTCCCTTATCTCGATCGGCAAAGTAGAAGACGTTCTGTTGCCGTAATTAGTGAGCCGAAAATAACCCAGACAGCGTTGATACAACAGCTGGATCCTATGCATAAACCACAAATAGATTTTACGCATTAAATATTTACCTATCTGGTCTAACATCAATCCAATGCAGTACCGGTAGACCAACATGCCATAGACCGAGAAGAATAAATGTTCTAAAACCCAGAGCACCTTCATTTCGTTTCTTCAGCTGAGACAAGCAATAAATCAACTTAATTACTTAATTACGAGGCCCCACGTTGGTGAGCAAAAAAAAAAGAGTGTGGTGGTTTGAAAGGAAAGGCTCTGCTTTCCCTCCCCCACTGAGAAAGAGACCACGGCTAAACCCAGTCAGAGAAATGAGAGTATATTTTACAAGGAAACAGATTATATGTAACACAACAAATACAGGTATTTACAATATATACAGGAATATACAGCAAATGAACACAGTCAGAAACCAGACCCCCCACAGAGGGGGCCTCCCCCTGTGCCCCCCTTCACCCCCTACCTCCCTTCTCCCCCACAGAGGTAGAAGAAGAGACGAGGATGGTTAGCAGGACAGGGAAAGAAGCAGACAGGCCTGTTACAGGGAGTGAGTGAGTTCTTATCTCTTGGCAAGAAGCCCAGAAGCAGATCCAGCCAAAAGGGACAGCGAAGGAAGGAAGACTGAGAGAAAGTTCCCAGCTCCCCTGGGTCCAATCTCACCTCCCACCTCCTTGGCCATTGAAATTCGTTTAGACTACCAAAATATTTTATAAACATGTAGCCAGTGTGCCCCTTCCTTAAAGGCACACCGTCAAACGGTCACATTGTTGAAAGCACGTCTCTCATCAAATGCTTGTTTGACTGTACAGAGATACAAATGCAAAATCAAGTGGAAAGAACAGAATTACAGAATAATTGAATGGTAGGGATCATAAAGGTCCTATGGGGGCAATCTAAACCAACCCCTCTGCTAAAGTGTGTTTGCCTAGGCTAAATTGCACAGGCAGGTTATGAAAGTTTCCAGAGAAGATGAGTCCACAAAATCTCTGTGAAGTCCGTTCCAGTGCTCTGTCACCCTTGAAGTAATAAAGATTTTCTTTGTGTTTAGGTGGAAATTACAGTGTTCCATTTTGTGCCAATTGCCCCTTGTCCTGTACCTGAGCATGACTGAAAAAAGTCTGACCCCATCTTCTTGATCCCTCAACTTTTAGACCTTTATATACATTGATTAGATCTCCTTTCAGTCTTCTATTCTCAAAGCAAACAGACCCAGTTCTCTGAGCATTTCACAGAATCATAGGATGGTAGGGGTTAGAAGGGACTTTTGGACATCATTGTGTGTAAACCCCCTGCGTACACAAGTACATCTATATCAGTTTGCCCAGGAACGCTTCCAAGCAGGTCTTTGAAATCTCTAGGGAAACAGACTGCACAACCTCTTTGGGCAGCCTGTTCCCATGCTCTGTCCCCTCAAAGTAAATAAATTCCTCCTTAAGTTCTAGTGAAAACTCCTGTGTTCTACTTTGTACCCATTACCCCTTGTCCCGTCTCTGGCCACCTTTGGAAATAGACCAGCCCCATCCTCTTCTTTTACACCCTTTAGCTATCTATCAGCATGGAGGAGATTCCCTCTCAGTCTTCTCTTTCTCAGGTTAAAACATCCCAGGTTTCTCAGCCTGTCCTTGCATGAGAGGTGCTCCTGTCCCCTAAACATCTTTATGACTCTCCATTGGACTCTTTCCAGTAGTTCCCTGTCAGAGACTGGATACAGTACACCAGGTGTGGCCTCACCACAGCAGAGCAGAGCAGGAATAGAAACTCCCTAGGTTCACTAGTCACACTCTCTAAATGAACCCCAGAATACTGTTGGCCTCCTGGGCCACAAGGGCACATTGCTGGCCCATAGTGAGTTTATTGTCCACCAGCACTCCCAGGTCCTCCCCACAGAGCTTCTTTCCAGCAGGTCAACACCTAACCTATACTGATCCTCCCCAGGTGCAGGACTCACACTGGTCCTTGAACTTTATATTACTTCTAAAGAGTAAAGAATGGCATTAAAATATAACACAAGTTCTATAAACTTAAATTTAACAGCCTAAAGTGCAAGAAACCAACAGGCAGAAATACACCTATTTCAATTAGACAGGAATTGAGCTCACTCTGTCTCTTCTGTGAAGCCATCAGGACAAATGATTTTGCTGTTAGAACATAACCAAGTGGGTTGAAGTCACTCACATCTCCGTTTCCCAAAATACCACTACCATAGGTGCTGGTAATTTCAAGACTAGAAGCATATAATCATCGAAAGCAAGAAAAACTTGCAGCTCAGTGGGGATTCAATAAAAGTTATGATGCCTAGACACAAGTGTACAAACAGTTGTAGAGTCAAAGGTTCTTCATGTCCTCGGAGAACACAGTGAAATCCGCCTGAAGGATGGTAACTCTTTCAAGAAGGATTAATTGTGTTTTGAGGACTGAACTGTTAATAACTGAATCTCTTATGCAAAACCAGTTTTTTTTGTTTATCTGTGGTGGTTGCTGTAGGGGTCAGAACTATAAACACTTATGTCAGGTGAAAGGCACTATGCTTCACAAGAAATAGATGAATTGAACTACACATTTAGTTGCTTCTGACTCCCTCAAGAATTGAGTAACACGAATTTTGTAGAGAGCTATAAGATCTCTACTAAGCCTCTTCTTTTTCTGGACTAAACAATCCAAGTTCTATCAGCTGCTTCTCATCAAACTTGTTCTCCAGGTCATTCACCAGCTTTGTTGCCCTTCTTTGGACATACTCTTGTACCTCAATCTATTTCTTGTACTGAAGGACCCAAAACTGAAGATAGTATGACAGAATCACAGAATGTTAGGGACTGGGAGAGACTTCCAAAGATGATCTAGTCCAACCATCTTGCCAGAGCAGGATCACCTAGGGCTGCTCACACAGAAAAATACAGAAAAATGTTCAGTGGGTTTTGAATGTCTCCAGAGAAGGAGACTCCATAACCTCTCTGGGCAGCCTGTTCCACTGTTCTGTCACACTCACAGTGAAAAAGTTTTTCATTATATTTTGTGAATGTTTTAGGCTATGTCTTTAAGAAAGGGATAGTTACTGGAACACTCTGGCTGAATGTTTTGGTGTAAGAATTAAAACAAAGATAATTCTAAATGAATTTCACTGGTAGATTGGTGGAATGCAACTTTAAATTTTATGTTTTAGTTCAGTTTGAGTCTCAGTCAGTTCAGTCTGTCTGTTTCAGTCTCTCTGAACAGCTGTCTTCTGTCTGTGCCGGTGGGTGCTGACCCTTCAACTAACCGGATAAGAAACTAATTCTTGCATACACTTTATGCTAACAGAATTTCCTCCTTAATAATTACCTTTTCTCTCTCTAACCCTTTTTGGGAAAAAAGGGAGGAAGGGGAAGAAGGGGATATTTTGGGGGGACCCTTCTCCTTGGAGGAGGGAAGGTTTTCTGTGTCACGTTCTTTGCTATATATTTCTGTATATATTGTAAATACTGTATATTGTGTATACATTCATCTGCATTTCATCCTGCTTGTAAAATAGAGCTCTTTCATTTTTTTTGGTTCTCCGACTAAGTTAGCCGTGTTTTTTGGGGTGTGTGGGAGACCTGAACCTTCTCTCACCACCATATGTTTACTGTATGGAGGAACCTGGGAACCACAGGCCTGTCAGGCTGACCTCAGTGCCAGGCAAGATTATGGAGAGGATCATCTTGGGGGCAATCACAAGGCACCTGTAGGATGGCCAAGGTATTAGGCCTAGCCAACATGGATTTAGGAGGGGCAGGTCCTGCCTGAACAACCTGATCTCCTTCTATTATCAGGTGACCTACCTGGTGGATGTGGGGAAGGCTGTGGATGTAGTCTACCTGGACTTCAGCAAGGCCCTTGACACCGTCCCCCACAGCAAACTGCTGACCAAGCTGTCAGCCCCTAACTTGGACAGCAGAACTCTGCAACTAGCTGGAGGACTGGGCCCAGAGAGTGGTGGTGAATGGTACCACATCCAGCTGGCAGTCGTTCACTAGTGGTGTTCCCCAGGGATCAGTACTGGGCCCCAAGCTCTTTAATATCTTTATTGATGATCTGGATAAGGGTACTGAGTCCATCATCAGTAATTTTGCAGATGACAACAAGTTGAGGTCAGGTGTTGATCTGTTAGTGGGCAGGAGAGCTCTGCAGAGGGACCTCGACAGGCTGGACAGAAGGCAGAGTCCAATATGATGGCTTTCAACAAGTCCAAGTGCTGGGTGCTGCACATTGACCACAATTACCCCATGCAGTGCTATAGGCTGGGGTCAGAGTGGCTGGAGAGTGGCCAGGCAGAAAGGCACCTGGGGGTCCTGGTCGATAGTCGATAGTTGATAGTCAAACATGAGCCAGCAGTGTGCCCAGGTAGCCAGGAAGGCCAATGGCATCCTGGCCTGCATCAGAAATAGTGTGGCCAGCAGGAGCAGGGAGGTCATTCTGCCCCTATAGTCAGCATTGGTTAGGCCACACCTTAAGTACTGTGTCCAGTTCTGGTCTCCTCAATTTAAGAAGGACATTGAGATATTTGAACATGTCCAGAGAAGGGCAATAAAGCTGGTGAGAGGTCTCGAGCACATGCTTTATGAGGAGAGGCTGAGGGAGCTGGTGTTGTTTAACCTAGAGAAGAGGAGGCTCAGGGGAGACCTTATTGCTCTCTACTACTACCTGAAATGAGGTTGTGGCCCGGTGGGCTTGGTCTCTTCTCCCAGGCAACCAGCACCAGAACAAGAGGACACAGTCTCAAGCTGCACCAGGGGAAGTTTAGACTCAAGGTGAGAAGAAAGTTCTTCACAGAAAGAGTAATTTGCCATTGGAATGTGCTGCCCAGGAGGTGGAGGAGTCCCCATCCCTGGAGGTGCTCAAAAAAGGTTTGGATGTGAAACTTGAAGCCATGGTTTACTTAGTCATGATCTGTTAGATAATAGATTGGACGTTATGATCTCTGATGTCTTTTCCAACCTTGTTCATTCCATGATTCTATGCACTGTTTAATATTTTTTTCTAATTTGGTTCAAAATTGTTATACTGTACCAGTTTATAGGATATATTCCACAAATCTGCTCTAGAATTTGTGTGTATATCTATCTATACATATGGGTAAAATGTTATTAATATTATTATATTACTAAATAATAAAAATATTATAATTCTTTTTATGTAGTTCATAAATTAATAATCTTATCCATCACAGTCCAATAGAGGGCTACATGATTGATTGGGGGACTGGAACTTCTGTCATATGAGGAAAGGGTGAGAAATCTGGGGCTTTGTAGCCTGGAGAAGACTCACAGGGGATCTTACTAATGTTTATAAATATCTGAAAGGTGTATGTCAGGAAGATGAAGTCTGTCTCTTTTCAGTGGTGCTCTATGATAGGACAGGGGTTAACGTACAAACAGGAACATGGGAAGTCCCACCTTAAAATCAGGAAAAACGTGTTTTCTATAAGGATGATGGAGCTTTAGAACAGGCTGCCCAGAGAGCTTGTGGAATCTCCTTCTTTAGAGACTTTCGAAACCCACCTGGATGATTTCCTGTGTAGCTTGCTGTAAGACACTAAATCTTGTCTCTATTGATGTGAATCAACAAAGATAAAATCACCTTTGCTCCTTTTGCAGACAATAGTTGCCAAGGGACGGGATGGTGGGCAGAAGCGACTGAATAACAGCTCCCTGGAATGTGCAGAGAGAAGATCATCTCTACCCATCAGCTACCCCAGAAAGGGAGGATGTTGAAAAAGACAATGGATTCACCACCTGGACATGTACCTAAAAAAAGCCTGTAACTAGGCCTGTCAGCCTGACCTCAGTGCCAGGCAAGATTATGGAACAGGTCATCTTGAGTGCAATCACACAGCACTGTGGGAACACCAGTTATGAGTGGTGTGAGCAATCTGGCAGTTCAGGCCTAAGAGCCTGACATGGTGGTAGGCCATGCTCAGCATAAGTGCAGAGCCAGCTACCAGTATGCCAAAACAGTGCTGTGCCTACAGCACTGTAACTAAAACAAGACGCTGGTAGCTAGAAACATAGTGAGTTATCTTGGGACAACAGGACATGCACCTGCATCAACAAACCTCGTGTGTCATCAGTAGTTGGACCAATAATCTACGATAGTGTGATGTGTGGTCACTCATAGGGGACCAATGAGTCCATGCCAACAAGGCATACCAAGGTTATATAAATTGTAGCAGTTTCCTTGCTACGCACTTCTTCTTCTTCTTCTTTCCCTGCCTGTCCTGTCTCCTCTCCATCCATGCTTTCCTGCACCATGCTTTCACCATAGGCCTGAGCCATAGGCCTGCAATACTGGTACAATAAAGGATCAATACCCGATCATATTGGTCAGCCGTATTGATTCCAATCACCTCCGTTGTCGCCATACCTGGCTAAACAGCACTTAAAGGACGGCCAAGGGATCAGGCCCAGCCAACATAGATTTAGGAAGGGCAGGTCCTGCCTGACCAACCTGATCTCCTTCTGTGAGCAGGTGACCCACCTGGTGGATGTGGGGAGGCATGTTGATGTAGTCTACCTGGACCTCAGCAAGGCCTTTGACACTGTCCCCCACAGCAAAATCATGGCCAAGCTGTCAGATCATGGCTTGGATGGGAGCACACTGCATTGGGTTAGGAACCGGCTGGAGGGCTGAGCCCAGAGAGTGGTGGTGAATGGTGCCACATCCAGCTGGTGGCTAGTCGGTAGTGGAGTCCCTCAGGGCACAGTGCTGGGCCCTGTGCTCTTTAACATCTTTATTGATGATCTGGATGAGGGCATTGAGTCCATCATCAGTAAATTTGCTGACGACACCAAGCTGGGGGCAGGAGTTGATCTGCTGGAGGGTAGAGAGGCTCTGCAGAGGGACCTCAACAGATGGACAGATGGGCAGAATCCAGTGGCATGAGATTTAACACATCCAAGTGCCGGGTTCTGTATATTGGCCACAACAACCCCATGCAGTGCTACAGGCTGGGGTCAGAGTGGCTGGAGAGCGGCCAGGCAGAGAGGGACCTGGGGGTGCTGGTAGATGATAGGCTGAATATGAGCCTGCAGTGTGCCCAGGCAGCCAGGAGGGCCAATGGCATCCTGGCCTGCATCAGGAACAGTATGGCCAGCAGGAGCAGGGAGGTCATTCTGCCCCTGTACACTGCACTGGTTAGGCCGCCCTCGAGTCCTGTGTCCAGTTCTGGGCCCCTCAGTTTAGGAAGGATGTTGACTTGCTGGAGCATGTCCAGAGAAGGACAACAAAGTTGGTGAGGGGCTTGGAACAGAAACCCTATGAGGAGAGGCTGAGGAAGCTGGGGTTGCTTAGCCTGGAGGAGACTCAGGGATGACCTTATTGCTCTCTACAACTACCTGAAGTGGGGTTGTAGACAGGCAGAGGTTGGTCTCTTCTCCCAGGCAACCAGCACCAGAACAAGACGACACAGTCTCAGGCTGCACCAGGGGAGATTTAGGCTGGAGGTTAGGAGGAAGTTTTACACAGAGAGAGTGATTGCCCATTGGAATGAGCTGCCCGAGGAGGTGGTGGAGTCACCATCATTGGAGGTGTTCAGGAGGAGACTTGACAGGGTACTTGGTGCCATGGTTTAGTTGATTAGGTGGGTTGGATTAATTGATAGGTTGGACATATGTGCTGGGTTGAGGCAGCCCCCTCTCTCCCCACCACGGGCAGGAATAAAACAATCAGACAAACAGATTGCAAAAGTGATGAAAGTTTAAATAGAAAGCAGTGAATGTTACAGAAAACTCAAAGCGCAGTGACAAAGAAAGATCCCAAAGCAAACCCAGAGGCATCCCATTCCCACCTGAGGGTACACCCGAGACCCTCAGGGCTCCTTCTTCCCCCTCCCTCTGCTGGACTAGTCTCAGCTGGCCAGGCCTGAGACTGCCCATCCCCCTGTGGCCTTGGGCCTAGCCAGGCCCAACGCCAGCAGACATCTCCCCCAGTTACCGGCTGGCAGAGGAGGAAGAAAAGAGAAAGTGCTAGACCTCGCACTGGATCTTATAGTGGTGCAAAGAATTATGGTAGGAAATACACAATTTCCTGTGTCCATCCCTCTTGGCTGGACTTCTGGACACAGGAAGTGAACACACCAGGGGGGCACCCAGCTCAAACTGCAACATGCCACCCCTTATTTCATACCATAATCTTTGCACCTAAACACATCATCAAATCAGAAATCTTCTGATGACATGTCCGGCAAAGTCCACATCTTCATGTGGACGACGGCAGCCCTGGCCGTGCACTCGGAGCGGCGGCAGGGCCAGCCCTGTTCTCTTCCCCGACGTTTTCGGACGAGTTCCGAAAATGGCACCTAGCACCTGGCTCCACCTCCCTTCTTCTCAGCAGGTTGTGGAGCAGCCCCTCCCTCTCCCGGGGTGGGGCTGTGTACTTGGAGCTGCCACATCTGCGGTACGCGAACGCCTAGTGGAGGGGCGGTGTACCTGTGGCATGCATCTGTGGAGCCTCGGGCCGCAGCTGGAAGCGGTCAGCACTGGGCTTGGGATAGGTCAGTGCAGTGGTGAGAGAGGCTCAGCGTGCTGTTTTCCTGGAGGGGTGGAGAAGCATCAGAGCCTGATTGTTCTGACTGGCTAGCCCCAGGGGTGGAAATATGCCACTGAGTAGATAGAGATGGGAATGAAGGTTTGGTTGAGAAGTTGTGAGGTTCTTTCCAGGTGACCAGGATGTCCAACGGATCCATGAAGAGCTTGCACCGCAGAAGAGTGAACTCTGCATCGCGGGAGGTTCCATTAGATGAGAGAAGGACTGGAATGGACTGACACTTGAACCTGAAGGAAAGACTGTTTGAGTGGATGCCCAGATGAAGATGTGGACTTCACCAGACATGTCATCAGAAGATTTCTGATTTGATGATGTGTTTAGGTGCAAAGATTATGGTATGAAATAAGGGGTGGCATGTTGCAGTTTGAGTTGGGTGCCCCCCTGGTGTGTTCACTTCCTGTGTCCAGAAGTCCAGCCCAGAGGGATGGACACAGGAAATTGTGTGTATTTCCTACCATAATTCTTTGCACCACTATAAGATCCAGTGCGGGGTCTAGCACTTTCTCTTTTCTTCCTCCTCCACCAGCCAGTAACTGGGGGAGATGTCTGCTGGCGTTGGGCCTGGCTAGGCCCAAGGCCACAAGAGGATGGGCAGTCTCAGGCCTGGCCAGCTGAGACTAGTCCAGCAGAGGGAGGGGGAAGAAGGAGCCCTGAGGGTCTCGGGTGTACCCTCAGGTGGGAATGGGTTGCCTCTGGGTTTGCTTTGGGATCTTTCTTTGTCACTGCGCTTTGGGTTCTCTGTAACATTCACTGCTTTCTATTTAAACTTGCATCACTTTTGCAATCCGTTTGTCTGAGTGTTTTATTCCTGCCCGTGGTGGGGAGAGAGGGGGCTGCCTCAACCCAGCACAACATAATAATCTTGAAGGTCTCTTCCAACCTGGTCTATTCTATTCTACGTTACGCTACGCTATGCTATGCTATGCTATTCTATTCTATTCTGTTCTGTTCTGTTCTATTCTACTCATTCTCACTCATCTGTCCATTAGAAGAGGTATGCACCTTACAAGATTCCCAGCACTTCTGTATCTTGCTGTATGGGCAGGCACATGATAATTACTGATACTCCTTCTCAATCAAGGTGGAGATGGTTATGATGATAGGCCTTGTAAAAACACATGAAGAGATTTGGCTTCCAAAAATCTATATAATAGATAAATAACATTAGAGAGACCACCAGGCAGCATATAGAAGTCTAGGGAGAAATGAACTTGTTATTCATTTGAGGTCTGTGTGGTGGGTTGAAAGGCCAATTCTCCCTTCCCTCCCACCAAGGGCAAGAAAAAAAAAACAACTAAGACAAACGGATTGCAGAAGTGGTGGAAAGTTTAAATGGAAAACCAGTGAATGTTTCACAGGAAACCACAAGCACTGTGACAAAAGAGATCCCAAAGCACACCCAGAAGCATCCTAACACTTCCCTCTCCCCACCTGAGGGTACACCCAAAAACCCCCAGGGCTCTTTCTCCCCCCACTCCCTCTTCCACTATTAGGCTAATCTCAGCTGGCCAGATCTGAGATTGCCCTTCCTCCTTCTCCACCCAGCCTTGGGCCTACCCAGGCCCCAAGAGGCCTCAAAGATGACTCCCCCTCCATTACCAGATAGGGACCATATCCATAGAGTGGTTAGGGAAGAAAGAGGAAGTGCAGAACCCCACTGATGATTTTATAAGGGATCAGGCCAGATGTAGCTTCCTGTGTCCACCCACTGGGCTGGACTGCCGCAAGAAGGGGTCGACACAGATCAATATGATCAACAAAATCCAACTTTATTGTTCCACACTTCCTTATTTATAGTCTTATCTTATACATAGTTAATTCCATTCTAATTTAACACACACTATTGGTTACTTTCTAAAAGGTTACATCATGGTTCCACTATGTGGAATATCCTAATTGCTCTTTTTCCCAGCTCTTGCCCACTCCTTATCTTGTTTGCCTTCCTTCACAGGGGCAGCTTGACTTCAGCATACCAAGCACCAGAACTTTTCCACAACTCCTACTCCATTGTTATATTAATAACAGAAAGTCCTTCAAGGTCTGGCTTGCACAGGTGTTCCTGGGAACCATGTCCCCTTTTGCTCAAACCATTCTCCAACAATTCCCCTGTTTTTCTTTTGTGCAAGTAAGGCCTTGGAGGTTATTCTTTGAACACTTTGCATAATACAATTATAAACAAGCTTAACAATAATCAAAATTAGTACAATAATACCTAAAAAACTTTAAACTTCTTTTATCAATTGTATAACCCACTGTCTGCAAGCTCAAACAAAATTCGTTATTGCCTGTCATATTGGCCCATGTCACCCATACAAGGGACGGTGCTTAAGTTGAACTAGTTAGAATGTTCTAACAGCGTTGGCATAATCCATGGTCAAAGATAACAGACATTGTAAAGAAGAACTTAGGTCTTAATAGTTCCAATCTTTACATTTCACTTATTGACAGAGAAGACTTTATTATGCCTGAACACATTGCACACAGAGATTAAGACACAAATGCAATCCTTAGCACTATATTTACAATCTGCTTTAGGGGTATGTTGCATTTTTATTTTCTCTAGGATGGTCAAAAATAATCAATTGTTTAATGGCAGCAAGATTTCTTTAATCTGTAAAGGTAGATCTGGCCAGGCTCTAGCTTCACAGACAGAAAACTTGCAGGCAAACAGCAGGAGCAAAAGAGCTTCGTTGCTTTGCCCAATATAAAATTACACATAATAACATGTTTTTGCTCATCCTAGTAATTCTAATCTCTTAATGTTCACACAACAGTTAAGCAGTCATGACACTCAGTTAGATGCTTTCTGTTGACATCTTGGATCATCGTGACAGTTGTTGAGGGTCAGTGCTAGGCAGGTTTGCTGGTTGTCATTTTCATGACAGTTGTGCTGTGTGTCTTGTAGTGAGAGGGTTACAGCACTTCTAGGGTTGCTGTTTCTGGGGTTACAGCATCTCTAGGGTTACCATGAGCTGATTTTTTCTGCTATGGGGGTATTCTCTCTTTTCCCCCCCCCTTTTTTTTTTTTTTGTTTGTTTTGGTTCAGTTTGTGTTTGGCAAAATGTAAAGATGAAACTTTATCCCCTAGGACGCCTGCATTCAGAGGCACACTTAGTTAACAAGAGAGAAGACAAAGTTATCAAACAACCATAATATTCAGTCCTATTTCACATGGTGCCATGGTACATTCTTCTGAGTGACGTTTGTGATCCCAGATGATCGATGTTCAGCTTCATGGGAAATGCTGTTTCCTCATGGTCTTGATTCTTCTGCCGTTATTGCGATGATCGCAGGTAGCAGGAAAGAAGGCTCGAGGCGACCTACTTGTCATTTGTTTTTAAAGTTTATTTCTTGTTTACTTTCCTAATTATTATTTGTATTTTGTTGTTGTAATTTTTAATCTGTCTTTTAATTTGTTATTCTAATCACCTTTTTATTTTTAATTTTAATGTTTGGGGTTTTTTTATCTAGTATTTAATCTTTTATTTTGATTGATCTTATATTTTTCAATCTTTTTTTTGCATGTTTAGTTCATTTAATCTATTTTCTATTTTTATTTTGTATTTTTGCTTTTTATTATATTTTGTAACCTGCTTTTCTATTAATTCTTTTTATTATTATTGTGCATTTTAACTTTCTTGATGTCTTCTTTCTATGGAGTTTTTGTTTTAATCTAGTAGTCTTGATAATCCTTATTTTTTATTTATTGCTAACAAGTCTTATGTTTTTGTTAACAGCTATTTTTGTCAGTAATCCTTATGATTTTTTAGTTTATCGTATTTTGTTTTTAATATTTTTATTTTTATTGTTGCTCTTCTTGTTTATTACTCTGTTATTTAGTACTCTATTCTTTGTTTATTATTCTGTTATTTAGTACTTTATTTTTTGTATCCAGAGTTTTTGTACCTTTGTTATATTTTGTATGTTTAAACTTTTTCTTTGCACTTGATACCTTTTTTGTTTGCCATTTTAAAATTTTTTGTTCTTTGCACTTGTTACCTTTTTTGTTCACCCTCCTTTTTTTGTTGTATTTTTGTATTTTTTGTAGTCTATGTCTAAGAAGGAAATCTAAAGTCGTTACGTTAGCTAAAGAATACCTTTGAAAATTAATACCTATTCACTACAAACCTTAACATTATTACAATATTACATGGAGCTCCTTTGAAATGGCTAGGCACACAACTAAGAAGGTTCGAACCAAAAGAAAATCTCACAAGGTGAACTCATCACTAAGTACTCACACCTCAGTACAATCACCATGCATTAACTACCCACAAGTACTAAATGCATACCATTAACCATGCTCACCAGGAAAACCCAGCAAAACTCTAAATAACAAATCTTCACACTTTAGCAAAATCGCTATGTATTAACCACCCACAAGTACCAAATGTGTACCATTCATCATGCCCACCAGGAAAACCTAGCAAAACTCCAAACAACAAATCCTTGAAAAACATTACAACCAGAAATTATAAAATTAGCACTGTTGCTTTAAATCAGAGCCATTCGCTGTTCTAGTTTATATTTTTTAATACAGTTTATGCATTCTCGCCATGGCTTTTGCAGCTTGATAGTGACCCAGTCCCACAGTCTGTTTCCATAGTCTCCCCAAACAAGTTTCATCAAAATAACGATCTCTGCTAGCAAATTTTGTCTGTCCTCTCCCATTGTGATATTACTATCCTGCTTTTTGTTCCATAATGTAGTCCCAAGTTTCCTCCACTCTTCTCTTTCAAAAACCTCATTAGGATCCTTAAAAAACCCCCATTGGTATGCTATACATAATAAGCCTTCTAATTCCTTTTTCAGATCAATGCCTTTAATATTTCGCTTTTCTAAAAAGCACTTAAACAAGTCATACGCTGCCTACCTGTCCATATTAACGTTAGTACCTGTGCACACAGTCTCTAGAACAGCAGTTCCAGGTCCACAGCATCTTCGGCTCCTAGGCTGTCCTCCTTCTCTTTGTCCGAGTGATCAGCCTCAGGTACTGCTATCCCGGGCTGGCTTCTTGCCTCCTCGCTCACGAACATACACCTAGTCCCCAAGGAACATTTCTTTGGACTTCTCTGTGAGTCTACGACCCTCTCTGTGGGGTCCACAACCCTCTCTGTGGGGTCCCTTGTTCAGGTGCCACTTGCCGCAAGAAGGGGTTGACACAGATCAATATGATCAACAAAATCCAACTTTATTGTTCCACACTTCCTTATTTATAGTCTTATCTTATACATAGTTAATTCTATTCTAATTTAACACACACTATTGGTTACTTTCTAAAAGGTTACATCATGGTTTTACTACTCTGTGGAATTTCCTAATTGCTCTTTTTCCCAGCTCTTGCCCACTCCTTATCTTGTTTGCCTTCCTTCTCAGGGGCAGCTTGACTTCAGCATACCAAGCACCAGAACTTTTCCACAACTCCTACTCCATTGCTATATTAATAACAGAAAGTCCTTCAAGGTCTGGCTTGCACAGGTGTTCCTGGGAACCATGTCCCCTTTTGCTCAAACCATTCTCCAACACTGGACCCTCGGTACACTGCAGGTGTGCCTTGTGTGGTGGCAACAGGAGGCGCTCAGCCTGAACCACCACAGTCAGTTACTGCATTTGGAAACATCTGCAATCCTTGGGGTATGCTTTGATAGGCAGGACTAGAAATTCCTATCTGGGGTATACACATTCCAGAGATTCTTTAGAAATAAATTAGTCTCTTTAACCCCAAGTATTTAGTAATGTTTACAGTTGAAAACAGATATATATATATACACACACATTCTCAAAGCTTTGCTCATAAAAATTAGTACTTTTCAAAAAGAGTTCTAAATATCCATTTTCCTTTACAGACAAACAAGAATATACTCCTCCCAAGTATACAGGAATTGCCTCAATGTATTAGCAGAAACTCTGCAGGCAAAATTTATTTGGCTCACATGAAACATGAAGTAAAGTGTACTTTTATTCATGTGCAAAGTTCATCTCCATTCTATCCCTTATTTTTGATGCTACAGAATGCAACAAAATGTCAGCTGTTCTAAAAGCCAAAAGGCCTTTACAATATGAATAGTACATAACTGCAAGATAAATAAAACATAATGTATATTTATGTACAGTACAAGTACAGTGTATATTTGACATAAAGGTTCTTTGGAAACACACACAAAGAGTTCTTCTTCCCCTCTTCTCAAAAAAGCATGAAGAGAGCATATATTAAATTACTCTTTTGCTGCTAAGTGCACATGCTGTTCTCTGGTTTTACAAATATGTATAGATCTCCCTTCCTGATGCCTCTGTCTGTCTATCCAAAAGTAGAATTCACTGTATAATATCTAGTTATTCCATTGCATGAACTATGGTATTAACTTTCTTGAACTCCTTGTAGTATCTTTGCATGATGGAGTAGGGAAAGGCTAAAAATTATCACAGGCAACTATCAATCTAGGTTTTCTCTGGTAAATCCAAATCAAGAATTTCAGTGCATGTTCTTCAAACCTAAAAGCCTACCAATTTCATAATTTCCTCCTGTTTATTTACAAAATATTCATTGGATGAAGTCAGCCAATGGTGAAATGCTTAAAAGGTGGGATCTTCATCTTAGTTTGAAAATATAAGCGTGTCTTAGTTCCACCTTAGACAATTCTGTTTCCCGAATTTCCCCCCGGAGTTTAGAATTCCTAGTCAACGGGTACATACTGCCATCTAAAGGCCAGTGTTTGGACTTTTCTAGATCATTCAGGTTCCAGACTCTTCACTGATGCTCCTTGCCACATCAAAACTCCAAAGTTGCAAAAACAAAAAGCTGAGAGTTTAGAAGACAACAGAAGGAAAGGGCTTACATCAGAGATTCAAACAGAAGGATGTTTCCAGGCCCTGAAGTCCTGCCATTGATACTTACACTTCTAAGTATTGAGAAGCCTCACATGACCAGATAGCCCCACACCTTCAACTTGCTATGCCTGGTGGAATCTATTCTAAACAGAACTTTTCTGGTCAGTTAGCTCATTGTGAACTGCAGTAGCAAAATTCATTTCACAAATCAGAATAAAACATTACAACTTTACATATGAGTTCTGGATAATAGCAAGGTATTCTTCCATGAAACTAGGTTATCTTGTCTCTCTAAGCAGATGAGTTCTTTTATAAATTGTCATTAATGGACAAAAACTATTTGGATTGTATCACTTGTCCTCAGGAGCTCTGATTTTATCTGTCTACTTACACCTCCATGAAAATTTTATATGATGTCTTCCTTCATATCCATCTTCATTAAAAAAAAAAAAAAAAAAAAAAAAGGAGAAAGTCGAGTAACATGTCTCCTTCAAAGAGCCACAGGGATGCCACACATTGGATTATCTTCTGGATAAAAAGAAATGTGGGGCTTCCTCAAAGTATTCTTTTGTATTCCCTGAGGAACAGCTCATTCAGTACATTCCCATCATCTTGAAAAGTCTTTGGGACTTACTAAATCTATATTCATTCCTAAAGCAACAAGGCATGAGAACAGTATTCTGATTCAATACAAGCAGAAGCCAAGGACCTTTACAAAGCAGAATACGACCAAGGCCTACCAGTGACAATTCCTGTTGGTATGATTAGGGAAGGAAATGTATCAGTGTTAAATATTACATTTCTCTGAATTTTGAATGCACAAACTCTAAATAATGCCACATCCTCCAGCTTGAACTGAATGATTCCACATGTTATGAATACAAATAAAGACTAAAGTGCAGATCAGAACACAAAGGGAACAGAGATGAAGATTCTTTTCTCTAACTATAGGAATGCCTATATTTAGCTCTTAAAGGAAGCACATCCTTGTATTAGGGGAAATTAAAAAAAAAAAAAAAAAAAAAAAAAAACCACACAGAAAAATCCCAATTCTTCTGACTGGCTATTTCAGTCAAAATAATACTTCTCTAGGACATGGGACCTTCAGTGTTGTTGCTGCCTGTGTCACAAATTATGGATAAAGAAAAGCAGCACAGAAGACTTTAAAACTTGCATAATTCCTTGGGACCCTCACCAAATCATAGTAATCTCTAGAATAAATCTAATAAGCAAAATTTCTCTTCTGGAATGGTTGTAAAGATAGAATAGCATGCTGACTGTGATAACATTAATGATCATAGACATTAGCATTTTAAAAAATAGATTCCTGATTCTAAGTCTACCATATCAGTTTCGGTGTCATAGCTTAGGAGATGAGAATCTGAGATTCACCATGGTAAATAAAGAGATGACCAAAGGATTCATCTCTGGAACTGTACACTGTATCTTGATCAGTGGAGCAGGTACACAAAGTGTGCACCCACTCCCAGAATGATCAAAGCACAAGAAGCATGGCTGAATATGCAATCCTGCCCTCTTGGTCAGATTACTCTTTAATTAGATAAGTACAGAACTTACATAGTTGATCTGTATGTGGCATAAATCACTGGCATAGGAAATAATATATCACAGTATCACAGTATAACTAAGGTTGCAAGAGACCCCAAGGATCATCAAGTCCAACCTACCCCAACAGACCTCACGACTAGACCATGGCACCAAGTACCACATCCAATCTCCCCTTGAACACCTCCAGGGACGGCAACTCCACCACCTCCCTGGGCAGCCCATTCCAATGACGAACAACTCACTCAGTGAAGAACTTTTTCATAGAATACATAGATAAACCAGTTTGGAAGAGACCTTCAAGATCATCGCGTCCAACCCATCAACCAATCCAACACCGCCCAAACAACTAACCCACGGCACCAAGCACCCCATCAAGTCTTCTCCTAAAAACCTCCAGTGATGGCGACTCCACCACCTCCCCAGGCAGCCCGTTCCAATGGGCAATCACTCTTTCTATATAGAACTTTTTTCTAACATCCAGCCTGAACCTCCCCTGGTGCAGCCTGAGACTGTGTCCTCTTGTTCTGGTACTGCTTGCCTGGGAGAAGAGACCAACATCCGTCTGTCTACAACCTCCCTTCAGGTAGTTGTAGAGAGTAATAAGGTCACCCCTGAGTCTCCTCTTCTCCACTTCCTCACTTCGAGTCTAAACCTCCCCTGGCACAGCTTGAGACTGCTTGAGATGCTCTACTTTCTGTATGACATTTTGAATACAGTGTGGCTTAAGACTGCTTATTTTTTAGTCACATATTTTCTTTTAGTTGTTCTAACACACCAATTCCATGGTGGAAACCACCAGTCGTTCACTTTCAGTGATAATAAAAATAGTACAACAGACTGTCAAAAAAAAAAATGCATTACCCCGTTTGTGCTAAATAGGTGTAGTTCCTGCTTCCTCATGCAATTGTTCATCACTGAACCCCAAAGTGGTGCAGATAATTTACAGAAAGACAATTCTGAAGTGACTGGTTGACAAGTTTCCCACTACTAGGTATGGTTTATACATGCTTTTGTGTCACCCTACCCCTGTTCCTGCTTACCACAGGAAAAGCTAGGAGTGGTGAGGGGGAGAGACATTTTGAGCTGTGGTTCATCTTTCCTACTCTTAAATGTCACTTTCTGCCAGACTTTCATTCTGATTAACTATTTGTATGTGTTTGCTACATTTTTTCTATCTCTGCATGTATATTTATAGTCGACTTTTTTTTTCTGCAAAGAACATAATATACATCACCATAATTTCTTGGGGTGAATCTCCAAATTATTTAAATCTATGAAGTCTATACAGTCTACTGTGTATCAAAATAACTAAGCATTTGGATTACTATTTTGGGTTTCCAGTACACATTTACAACCTCTATTTTTAATCCTCCACCTCTTCCTTCAAGTCTCTTTTTGCTGTTTGCTAGGTGAAGAACAAACTCCCAGGGTATGCACAGTTTGGGTTAAAATGAATTAACTATATTTACCTCCCTGTTCACAGGTAAGTTTATGCTGTGAAATTTTGTTTCTCCATTAAACCTATTGAAGTTTATAAGTAACTAGGTCCTTTAATATCTCAGATCTCACTTTATAAACATGATAGTTGAAGCTTCTAATAAATGCAGCAAATTACACCTTGTGCCACGCAGAAGGCATACAGACTATAAAATCATGGTTGTGAACTATTACTATTAGACGTATGTGCATGTTTCATACAGAGGAAGATAATATGCAGTTTCTGAGGAAGAAAAACTTGATCGAACATTAACTTTTCAATCATCAAAGAGCATTTATAAGCATCTATTTTTATATTGCAACATGTCTGATTTGCTGCAAGGTTATTAATTAACCTGCTAACATTGTACTTTCTGAATGTTCTTAATTAGCCACAATGACACACTAGAGATGCAAAATCATATATACATTTTGCACATATAGAATTAGAACAGGGTGAAGGAAGCATTTGTATTTATTTAAGAAATACAAAGCATTTTGGAAGGAAGTAAGCAAGTTAACTTCTTTTTTATGTATTTTTTTATTTGGTAAGCTAAAAATGTAAGTGGTAGTTTAGTTACATATGTTACTTCAGATTTTGAGGAAATAATGCAGAACATCCAATATACAATGTGTGGGGGGGGGAGGGGAAAGAGCCCAAATCCTGTGAAAACTTAATTATTTATTTTTCATATTAAAATTAAGAAAGGGAGGAAAGTTATATCAGATGAAAAGTATTATTCCATTTCTTAAAAAAATAAAAAAGAAAAAGCAACACACACCAAAAAAAACCCCAAATATAAAAAGCCTTGAAATATGTTCAAAAACATTTTATGAAGTCATATTATAAAGAGAGTAATTGGAAGAAAAATTCTGCTTGTCTAAGCAAGGAGAATATTTGTAGTGGTAGGGTAAATGTTTTATCGATTGGGAAACTGGGAAACTGAAGTCATTACTCACCATGGGCTAAAGAATAATTGCTAATGCTCTGGTGGAAAGATTAAAAACAGTTTCTGGAAGTATTTCTTACAATGATCAATGGCATATCATCCTAGGCCATTGGATATTCAATAATATTTTTCCCTTTTGGGATACAATCAATTTTTATAATATGATTCATTTGCCAGCAGGCATGCTTTCTTCACACAATGAAAAGGCTCTTATGCAGCTTATATTGTTGAAAAGTAAACTTATTCAGCCAAAGAACAACCTCTGATATAAATTATTTTTCCAAATTAATCTCTGTTTTCAAATGGGATCTGGAAAACAGATGTGGGGAATGGCTGCAAGTTTTTTTGTTTTGTTTTCCCCCTATTTGTTTTTTCCTTCAAAGTAATTTTAAAGCTTTTTAAATAATCATCATTATTAAGCACAGATATGCAAAAAGAACAAATATGAAAGTGAGTCATTCTCTGACCTAGGGTGGCTTACGCAATTTATTGTGTGCACCTTAGATGTAGTTCTAATTTAGGTAGATAATTATAAGGCTATTGTCGTTCACTTGGAAAAAAACCATCTATGACTATTTCAGTAATCAAATGTTGTCCATTACTTTTAAATGGTCTAATTTAATGAATAACTGCTTAAATAATTAAAATGATCAAAAAAACAAAATTGAAAAGATATACACATACAAAAATTGTTTCATACTCTAAACAGGAAACATTGCTAGAGGAGAGAGCAGCTTCATCTTTCCATCACAGCAGACAGATGATTGCTCAGCTATACAGATATAAACCCAGATTTACGCACAGTTAAGATCAGAAAACTCATAGCAGAACAATAAGTGCCTACAAGGCAGTGGCACAGCTGCAGTTATGATTGACTCACTTTTGTTGACCATTGTCAATTCTACCATGACAAAGTCTTTCAAAATATTTTAGCGAAGATAATTATCACATCTGAGTTTTACATATCACAAAATTTCACAAAAAAACCCCAAACTAGCAAAAACACCTACAACAAAACAAACAAAACAAAGCAAAAAACAATTGAGCATTCCTGTCACACCTTATAGATGTAAGAAGCTCAAACAAGACAAAAACATCCTATAATCTGAGATTTCTTAGTTTTACAATTTCTGCTAATCTCAATTAACAGAAAATTAAATTTCTTAACAAGGAGTCTGCATTGTGAAAGAGTCCTCACTTTTCTTGACAGAAGCAGAAAATTACATTTCCTGAAAAGAAATTCAAAATACAAACCCAGACTCAAATATAATCTCAAGTTGAATGTGTAAGGAATTCTTCAGCTATACTAACATTAGTGGAAGACCAAAGCATGGGGAAGTCATCCAGCAGGATTTAAGTGCTTCCTCAGTTTTTATCAAATAGGTAAATGAATAACAGGATACAGGTATTTTCCTATCTGTGTATGTATTTGGTCTGGCTCAAATGGAGTTTATTTTCCTTGTAGCAGCCTTCATAGTGTCATATTGTGTTGATTGCTAAAAAGGTATTGATAACACAACGGTGTTTTGGCTGCTATGAAGTGGTGATTATGCAACATCAAGGCTGTCTATCCAACCCTCCTCCACCCACTCCCAAAGGTCACTAGCCTGGCGTGTGCAAGAGCTTGGAAGGGAGCATCTTTGGGACAGCTGATACAAACTTACCACAGAGGTATCTCATAGCATGATATGTGCTCAGCAATAAAAGCTAAGAGAAAGGAGGAGGGGTGTGGGTATGTATGCACTCATTATTATGACATTTGTCCTCTGGAGCTACCATTATGTATATTGAAACCCTGCTTCCCAAGAAGTGGCTGGACATTGCCTGCTGATGGGATGTAAAGAATACATTTCCCCTCCCCCCCCCCCCCCACTTTGTTTCCACATGCTGTCATTGCTTTTGTTTTATTAAATTGCCTTTTTCTTGATCCACAACTTCTTTTCTATTTTATTTGCTTCTCCCTCTCCTGTTGAGGAGAGGAGTGATAGAGCAACTTATCAGGCACCTGGTGGCCAGTTAAGGTCAACCCTCTAGAGTACATCATACAACTACTATATTAAGATTGTTTTGATGCTTCAGTGGAAGTAGGAAAGGGTACTCAGTTTCAAGGACTGTGTTGAAGTGGGAAAACCATGAAAACGGAACACAGAGAAGAGAAAATTGAGAAGAAAATAACAATCTGATAGAGGAAACTGGAGTGTACCTTGTAAATCTTGATAAGGAAAATAAATGTCTACATACCTCCAAAAAGATGTCCTTTACAGACACTTCCAATGCATTGCATTGAAACTGCTGCTGTTATTCATACCATGCTGCAGTCATGCCAGCTTAAAAAAATTGAAGTGCTAACTGGAGCAAAGTATTATGGGGCTTGAAGTTCAGATTTCAATATGGGAGGCTTCCTGGTCAGGTTGCTGCTTCTGGGCTATGGCTTCTTGAGTGTGGATTCTTTTCTGCAGACATGGTGGCCAAAAGGATGGGAATCAGGTAGTTGCTGGTTTTGGATTCCTGCTTTATGCTGTTTTTCCCTCATGTATCACGGTGCTTCTTCTACAAACAGGCTAAGCTGAGGTAATCATGCATCATATTATTAGATTAATTAGATCATTAAGAAAGGTAATTATACTTTGTGCTTATGATGTCTTATGTTACATTGAACTCTTATCTTTTATCTCAAACCTGAGTTTTGTGTGTTACTTTTCCCCGTGTTTCTGTGTTGGGGGAACAGGCAGGTTAGCCCTTGTATTAAATTGTCACAATTAAAAATAATTTTAAAAGAAAAATAAAGTGGGTTTATTTTAATTAAATCATCTAAAATAAAAGGCAGTCACATACAATTATTTTAAAATCAGAAACATTTGTCATTCTCAAAGTACTATGAAATCTTCAATGCTTATTCATTTTGAAATGCAGCGATTTCTTAAACAAAGAAGGTATATCTATTTGGTGGATACGTGTTCAAATCTCTTTGAAAACATGAAAGAGCAAGTGGGCCAAGAATATGTTGCCCTGTTTTGCTCATCCCTTACTCTTGCCCTGACTCTTGCTGGTGCACCTGTAGAACTTTTAAAATACAAGGACTCTAAAAGCATTCTCCCTGTTCCATCAATATGGGCAGGATGAAGTATTATGCAAAGTCCCAGCTTCTTTCTCCTCACATAGAATAGAATAGAATAGAATAGAATAGAATAGAATAGAATAGAATAGAATAGAATAGAATAGAATAGAATAGAATAGAATAGAATAGAATAAACCAGGTTGGAAGAGGCCTTTGAGATCATCGAGTCCAACCTATCATCTAACACCATCTAATCAACTAAACCATGGCACCAAGCACCCCATCAAGTCTTTTCCTAAACAACTCCAGTAATGGTGACTCCACCACGTTCCTGGGCAGACCATTCCAATGGCCAATCACTCTTTCTTTGAAGAACTTCTTCCTAACATCCAGCCTAAACTTGACCTGGAGCAGCTTGAGACTGGGTCCTCTTGTTCTGGTGCTGGTTACCTGGGAGAAGAGACCAGCCCCCACCTGGCTACAACCTCTCTTCAGGTAGTTGTAGGCAGCAATAAGGTCTCCCCTGAGCCTCCTCTTCTCCAGCCTACTATCAACCAGTACACTGAGGGTCCTTTCTGCCTGTCCGCTCTCCAGCCACTCTGACCCCAGCCTGTAGCACTGCTTGGGGTTGTTGTGGCCAGTGTGTAGAACCCGGCTCTTAGATGTGTTAAATCTCATGCCCTTGGACTCTGCCCATCTGTCCAGTCTGTCAAGGTCTCTCTGTAGAGCCCTTCTACCCTCTAACAGATCAACATCTGCCTCCAGCTTGGCATCACCTACAAATTTACTGATGATGGACTCAATCCCCTCATCCAGATCACTGATAAAGATACTAAAGAGCATGGGGCCCAGCACTGATCCCTTGGGGACTCCACTAGTGACTGGCCGCCAGCTGGATGTGGCACCGTGTGGTAGGTTGAGAGAGGGCTTAGCTCTCCCTCCTCCACAGAGTAAGAAACCACAGCTAACCCAGTCAGAGGAGCAAAGCTATGTATTTACAAGCATATATGGAAAGCAGGTTATATATAACACAATATATACAGGTATTTACAATATATACACAGAAATATACAGCAAAGAAAAATAACACAACAAAAATCCCTCCCCGAGGAGGGATCCCCTCCCTGTAACCCCCTCTCTCCCCACCTACCTCCCTTTTTTCCCAAAAAGGGGTTAGAGAGAATGAAAGGCAAGTTATCAAGGGAAAAGAGTTGTTAGTAAGCTTCAAAAGCCCATGCAGGATTAGTTTTTGCTTATCTCAAGGCCAACTCCAGCTAGTTCGTGAAGAAGCAGGCAGGGAGAACAGGCTGAAACCCACACTCCCCCAACTCCCAAACCAAACTGAACTTAGAGAAAAAAAATTCCAACTGCTTTACAATTTAAAGTTGCATTTTATCCATCCACCAATGAAATTCGTTTAGAATATCAGAATGTTTTGGTTCTAGTACCGAAAACATTCAGCCAGAGTGTCCCAGCACTGTTTTGTCTTAAAGGCACAGCCTCAAACGATCACACACCATTCACCACCACTCTTTGGGCTCGGCCCTCCAGCCAGTTCCTAACCCAACTCAGTGTGCTTCTGTCCAAGCCAAAAGCTGCTAGCTTGGCCAGGAGTTTGCTGTGGGGGATGGTATCAAAGGCCTTGCTGAAGTCCAGGTAGACTACATCTAGACCCTTTCCCACATCTACCAGGCAGGTCGACTGATCATAGAAGGAGATCATGTTGGTCAGGCAGGACCTCCCCTTCCTAAATGCATGCTGGCTGGACCTGATCCCTTGGCCATCCTCTAAGTGCTGTGTGATTGCACTCAGGATGACCTGTTCCATAATCCTGCCTGGCACTGAGGTCAGGCTGACAGTCTGTAATTCCCTGGCTCATCCAGCCGGCCCTTCTTGTGGATGGGCACCATGTTGGCCAGCTTCCAGTCTTCTGCGACCTCTCCAGTGAGCCAGGACTGTTGAAAAATGATGGCAAACAGCTCGGCCAGCTCATCTGCCAGCTCTCTCAGCACCCCAGGATAGATCCTATCCAGTCCCATGGACTTGTGTGGATCCAAGAAGCTAAGCAGGTCTCTAACTACTTCCTCCTGGATCACAGGGGTACTATACTGCTCCCTGACTCAATCTGCCATCTCAGGAGGCCAGTTGTCCAGAAGACAACCTATCCTGCTATTAAAAATTGAGGCAAAACATGCTTTAAGTACCTCTGCCTTTTCCTCATCTTTTGTTACTATGTTCCCCCTTGTGTCTACCAAGGAGTGGAGGTTGTCCTTGTCCCTCCTCTTGCTATTGATATATTTATAGAAGGAGTTTTTGTTGTTCTTCACAGCAGTTGTTGATCCTTAGATCCAGGGAAGAACAAGTTGAATTATTTCCTCCCTACAGAAAACTAGAATGAGCCTTTGACTTGTGATTATGAAAGATAGTTACTTCCCAAGTTTAGCCAGATTTGGTGAAGACGGAGGTGATTGGAATCAATACGGCTGACCAATATGATCGGGTACTGATTCTTTATTGTTCCAGTATTGCAGGCCTATGGCACAGGCCTATGGTGAGAGCATGGCACAGCAAAGTAAAGCATGGAAGGAGAAGAGATAGGACAGGCAGAAGAAGAAGAAGTGTGTAGCAAGGGAAAACACAACTTATATAAACTCAGGGTGCCTTGTTGGCATGGACTCATCGGTTGCCTATGAGTGACCACACATCACACTATTATAGAATATTGGTCCAACTACTGATGACACGCGAGGTTTGTTGATGCAGGTGCATGTCCTGTTGTCCCAAGATAACTTGCTATGTTTCTAGCTACCAGCATCTTGTTTTAGTTATAGTGCTGCAGGCACAGCACTGTTTTGGTACACTGCTAGCTGGCTCTGCACTTATGCTGAGCATGGCCTACCACCATGTCAGGCTCTAGGCCTGCACTGACAGATTGCTCACACTGCTCGTCGCTGGCATTCCCACACCCAAGTAGGCATCTGCTTCTGCACATCAACATTGGCCCCATTGTTTTTTCTGATTCACTACAAATATCTGTATTATTATGAGTTCTTGCACCTAGAAAGGAAGGAATACAGTAGTCATAGTGTTTCTAAGTAAATAAATTTGAGGAGGAATGCACCAAAACTACCTTTAAGAAAGTAATTCTTCAGTATAAGGACAAATACATAGAGAAGGTGTATACAACTTACAGTTTAAGGCTTCCAGAATAGCAGTTTTTCTCAATTGTCTAATTTAAAAAGAAAAAGAAAAAGAAAACAGTAAACGTAAGCAAGGAGCAGAGAATGGAAAAGACATGACCTCAAAGGTTAATCAATTTAACTAATTCTAAAACCTTATACTGTATTACAACACGAAAGTCATGGGGGAAAGAATTGGAAGCAATATATACTCACACAGCTGCAGACAATCCAAACAAGTTTGTAACAATAACCCACTACTCAAATAACTTTCAGACTGTAAAAGTAAACCAAATTCAGATATTTTTTTCAGATTGAGCAATTTCAAACTTTCATAAAGGAGAAAGATTTATCATGAACAGACTGTCACGTATATTAGAAAACAGTAAGAGAGACAGTGTCCACATCTGCTCACTTCCATCAGTTCAGAGCCAGCCACAAAAATGTAGCCCCTAATGAAGGCAGAACTTAAAATTTTCTGTGTCTTCTTATTCAGAGTTTTAAGAAGTGATTTACTGGTAGACATTAAAAGGTAGAATCCGAATTCAAAACAAACATATGAATAAATTCTTCATTGCATATAGCAATCTCAGCTGAAATTCAGGGGAATTTTGCCATTGGTTTCAGACTTTCATATCAGAACCTCACTCTCTACAAAGATTTGTGGTGGACCTGATTATCAGCATAAGAAACTTAGAATTTGGGAGGGCCCACAACAGATATCATAGTCTGTACAAAGAGGTTCTCTGTAGAATTTCCTAATACTGATGTATATAGCATATCTCTATGGGCCAAAGTAGTGAATGAATAGGCAGGTGTGAAGCATTCTACGTTGTAGCAGTTCTTAAGAGGTTGGGCAAATATAACTTTCCTGCATGCTTTTGTGGGATTTTATCAAAACAATTCACCATTACTCCCTGTCATTTCACTGACAATATCTTTTCATGTTTCTCTAAAAAATTAGCTGTTCCTCCTTTCATGATAGCCACTTGCTCCATTTCATTGCAAAACAATGGGATCTGGTTTATTAAACAACACAGTATTTTCCACTTTAACTGTGTATTTTATACCCATGATAAACCTCTGATTCCTGTTACTTATTAATGCCATACCACTGTTGCAGTTTCCATCTGATGCTACCCTTATGCCTTCAGCTTTCAATATGTCCTTAATTGTTCACATTTAGTGCAAAAGATTACACTGTCTGTCACTTGTAGCTAGCGCATCTTCTCTTTTGTGGACTGACTACTCAGTCATGTACTGGATGCAAAAAGTGTTAACAAGCACCAACAAAAAGTCTATCTGGCCTACTCCTCCTCCTACTCTTTTTCCTGAATGATTTCGATGACAGATTTGGTTGATTACTCAGACTGACTTTCCAACAATGTATCATACTAACCTGATTTATTTATGAGAAATAAAATACTTCCAAGTATCTCTGTACATAGACTCATAAAATAAAACAGACCAAACAAATACTTTGCCTCAGAAAGCTGAAATATTCTAGGTCTGATCTTAATGATAGCAGATGGAGTTTTGTTACTAATGTGAGAAAAGGGATAACTGCAAAGTTCCTGGCTCAATGGCAGACAATCTGCAATCCCTTCCGCATTCTCTCAGAAGATTGCTTTAGCTTTGTTTTCTCTAACTGAACAGTTTCTTTAAATACACTTTCCCAGAAGTGCCACACTCCCATCTGTCAGGCCCAGCTATGCCCCGTGCTCTGCTGATTGGAGGTGGGGCTGTGTCTGTCACTGGGCAGCTCCAGGCCTCTGCTCACAGGGGCTGATCCTCCAGCCCCTGCAACCAGCACCTTGCCACATAAAACCCATACTTTCTACCTCTGACTTCTGTGAAATGTATATCTAACAAGTGTTGCTGAAGGCTAATGAACCTGGAGTACTGCATCCAGTACTGCTGAAGCCAGAGCAGAGCTGCTAAGATAATCAGAGGGCTGGAGAACATCCCCTGTGGGGACAGGCTGCAAGAGTTACAGAATCACAGAATTGTCGGGATTGGAAAGGACCTAAAGGATCATCTATTTCCAAACCTCCTGCCATGGGCAGGGACACCTTACACTAGATCAGGTTGCTCAGAACGCCATCCAGATAGACCTTAAAAACATCCAGGGATGTGGCTTCAACCACATCTTTGGGCAACCTGTTTCAATGTCTCACCACCCTTATGGTGAAGAACTTTTTCCTAACTAATCTAAATCTACCCTCCTCTAGCTTGGATCCATTCCCCCTAAGTCCTATCACTACCTGACACTCTAAAAAATCCCTCACCAACTTTCTTTTAGGCTCCCTTCAGATATTGGAAGGTCACAATAAGGTCTTCTTGACACTTTCTCTTCTCCAAACTGAACAACCCCAACTCTCTCAGCCTGTCTCCATAGGAGAGGTGGTCCAGCCCCCTTATCATCCTTGTTGCCCTTCTCTGGACATGTTCCAGCATGTCCATGTCTTTCTTGCAATAGGGGTTCAGAGCTGGATGCAGTACTCCAGAGAGCCACATGGAGGGGGAGAATCTTGCAGTCTCTCACAACTTGCTGGCCCCACTTCTCTTGATGTAGAGAGCTGGAAGTAGGTGATCTTTAAGGTCCTCTCCAGCCCAAACCATTCTATGATTCTATGAAATAGACATTATTCACAGGCTTTTAATAAACTACACTTACATTAGCAATAACAACAAGAAAAATAATTCACATATTAAAATCACAGTAATGTTATCTCAACACTGGCAAAAGTGGATGATTTACATACACAGGGAAACTCCACCCCTTCTCCCTTCACCACTTCACAACTGCTTCCCCACACGAAGAAAGGAAATATTATATCCATTTAAAAAAAAATAGAAGGAAGAACCCTGGTGTGGTAGTTTAATGCTATAGCTTTAAAATTTTGTCAGAGATTTTGAGCAAAAAAGTAGAAAAATATAAATAAATCACTATTGGGTGTAAAAAATAAAAAACCCCAAAGATAATGCTAAACAATTTCATTGGAGAGATATCTGCTATAAGACTGGTTCTACCAAAACAATCTTTTCTCTTCTCATCTCTTCTCTGCTTGCTTTGTTGCTCTGAAGGGATACTAATCTGCTTCTGCTTGACCTTGGCTGCATTGTTTTGTTTAAGTCTAACAGCTACCTTTTTCCTCTGCTCCTTTCTCCCTTTTGGACAGGGGATGGGGGGGCAAAGAGACAGCTTCTTTTGTCTTCCTGACTGGGGGGTTCTCGTGTTGCTTGCTAATTATAAATATCTGTAAATATTGTAAATACTACATATTTTGTACACGTTCATGGCTTTCCATTGGATTATAGTTTTGCTTCCAGCTGAGCTGGTCTGGCAAAGTTAATGTTGGGGGGGTGGAAATTTCAACCCACCACACCTGGGAACTACCAGCCTGTCAGCCTCACCTCTGTGCCTTGGAATATCATGGAACAGAGCCTCCTAGATGACATGCTAAGCCACATGGAAGACAGAGAGGTGATTCAAGGCAGCCAACATGGCTTTACTAGGGGCAAACTCTGCCTGACCAACCTATGATAAAGTGACTACAACAGTGGATAAGGGACACCATATAGAGGTCATCTGGAATTCTGCAAGGCCTTTGACACAGTCCCCCACAACATAGTACTTGCCAAGTTGGAAAGATATGGATTTGATGGGTGGGCTGTTCAGTGGAAAAGGAATTGGCTGGATGGTCACATCCAGAAGGTGCTCAATGGTTTGAAGTCCAGATGGAGAGTAGTGACAAGTGGTGTCCCTCAGGAGTCTGTACTGGGACCTGTACTGTTTAATATTTTTATCTCTGATACAGACAGTAGGATTGAGTGCATCATCAGCAAGTTTGCAGATGACACCAAGATGAGTGGTGCTGTTGATATGCAGAGGGACCGGACAAGCTGGAGAGGTGGGCCCAGGTGCACCTCATGACGTTCAACAAGAACAAGTGCAGGGTTCTGCACCTGGGCTGGAACAATCTTCACTATTCATACAGACTAGGGGATGAGGTGACAGAAAGCAGCCCTAAAGAAAAGGACTTGGGGGTGCTGATGATGATCAGATGGATATGAGCAGACAGTGTGTGCCTGCAGCCCAGAAGACCACCAGAGAGGTGATTCTGCCACTTCACTGTGCTCTGATGAGACCTCACCTGGAGTACTGCATCAAGGTCAGGAGCCCTCAATATAGACAAACATGGACCTGAATGAGCAGGTCCAGAGTAGGTCCATAAAAATAATCAGGGCATTGGACCTGCTATAAAGACAGGCTGAGGGAACTAGGGTTGTTCAGCCTAGAGAAGAGGAGGCTCCAGGGAGACCCAATAGAGGCCTTCTAGCACCTGAAGGGGGCCTACAAGAAGGATAGAGAGAGACTGTTTACAAAGGCCTGTGGTGATAGGATGAGGGGCAATGGATTCAAACTAGAGAAGAGCAGGTTTTGATTAGATATTAGGAACAGGTTCTTTACCATGAGGTTAGTGGAACACTGGAACAGTTTGCCCAGGGAGGTGGTTGGGGCCCCGTCCCTGGAGATATCCCAAGTCAGGCTCAACAGGCCTCTGGGCAACCTGAGCTTACTACAGAGGGAGTTGGACTACATGAGTTTTGGAAGTTCCTTCCAACCCAAACCATCTGATGACTCTATGACTCTAACTGTCCTACTTTCCAGTGATGTCATTTCAAGTTAGCTCTCCCAATCATTGTCACTATCTTGTATTTCCTTGAGCCCCATGCTGGCTGCCACAAAGTACCATGATAAATTGTCCCCAGCCAGCAACCAAATATGCACCCAACCTTTCATACACCCTTCTCTCTGGGTTGCAGAGGTAAATAGAAGGAATTACTGCATCACAGAATGTTACGGGTTGAAAAGGACCTCGAAAGATCATCTAGTCCAACCTCCCATGCAACAGCAGGATCACCTAGAGTAGATCATACAGGAACACATCCAGGAGGCTTTTATATCTTTCCAGAGCAGGAGACTCCACAGACCCCCTGGGCATCCTGTTCCAGTGTTCCATCAACCCCACAGTGAAAAAAAAGAAGGTGAAAAGGCCCATGGATCAAGATGAAGACAGTTTAACAAGTAAAGAAAGAGCACTGCACACAAGCAAAAGAATTCACCACTTCCCATGGGCAGGCAAATGTTCAGCCACTCTATGAAAAGCAGAGCCTCAGCACACCTAACAGTTCTCAGGAAGACAAATGTTCAGCCATGATTGTCGCTCCTTTCTCTTCCTTTCCTTGAGCTTTTATTTCCAGGCATGACATCATAGAATCATAGGATCATTTAGATTGTAAAAGACCTTTATGGTCACCAGGTTCAACCATAAACAGAATACTGCCAAACTCATCACTAAACCATGTCCCTAAGCATCACATCTACATGACTTTTAAATACAGATAATGACTCAACCGCTTCCTTTGGCAGCTTCTTCCAAAGCTTGATAATATGATCATAAAATCATTAAGGTTCTAAAATACTACCATGATCTACATTCAATCCTTTTCACCAGCTGGAGTAAACTATCCCTTCCTAAATGCTTGCTCACTCCCAACCCACTGGTCTTTGAGGCAGGAAGGGGGAGAGAGAGAGAAAGTCATGTTGTTTGTTCAACAGTAGCCAAAGAACTGTTGTCTTACCAACAATGTTTTCAATGTATATGCAAAGCACAGCTCCAGATGGGCCGTTATGAAGACAGTTGTAGTGGGTTGGGAGACCAATTCTCCCACCACAGGCAAAAGAAGACTCAGACAAAGAGATTGCAAAAAAATGGTGGAAAGTTTAAATGGAAAAAGCAATGAAAAGTTTTACAGAAAACCACAGGCACCATGACAAAGAAAGAGATATCCCAAAACATACCCAAGAACATCCCATCCCCACCTGGGGGTACACCCAACACCCCCCCTCTTTCTATTCACCCCAACCCAGCCTTGGGCCTGGGCAGGTGCAAGGGAGGCAGCTCACGGCATTTTACTTAGGCAGCGATGAGGGAGGAAAGAGAGCTAGGGGACCCCATGCCGATGTTTTATATGGAAGCAGGGCATTATGGGAAATTAAATTCCTGGTTTCCTGTGACCACCCCCTGGGCTGGGCCCCCTTTTGGGACCTCCCAGGTGTGGCCTGTGCAGTGGCATCAAGGCCAGCACCCAGCCTAAACCACCACGACAGTTAACTTCATCATTTCACCCCAGCTAGACCTTGTTCTACAGAGAGTAGCAGCCTTCTGTTGTACTTTTGATCCATTTGTTTGCCCAGAGAAAGCTGCAAGGCTTCACCCTTCCCCTTCAGCTTGATACAGAAAACTTCTGCTTGAGAATGGAGCTCTGAAAACATACAGCTAAAATAATCAGTGTTTACACCAGCACAACTTACAGCAAAGTCCTCTTTCTCCTGCCTTCAGCTCTGTAGCACCCTTCTGCTGCTGCTGTGAGTTGCCTAACCACATGGTTGGCATGCTCCACAAGGTCCTGGGACAGCTACATAGTGTTGGGGACTGCATCCAGAGAGAATCCATCTTCCATCCAGAGAATCCTTTGCCAGCTGCATCTGTTCAGAGAGAAGCTAGCAACCTGGGAAGTTCCACCATGCTTCAGTTTACCCAGGAGTCTGAAAGAGTCCTTCGCTTTGCTTAATCATAGCCTAGTGCTGTAATCTGCCAGCCCCACCAGCCAGAAAAGAGCCACCACCTCAACAGAGACTGACTCCTGAGGGCTACGGGAGCGGCAGGGGTGGTTGTGACTCGCAGCAAAAATGCCTTCAAAAGATCAGTGTCAACCCAGACTGGGGTGGAACATAAGCAGGTAGGTGTCCAGGTATCTGGCTGCAGAGAGTGCTGGAGCCTGGCACTTGAGATGCAAGGTAGTGGGGACAATTCCTGCATCAGGTGTAACCAGATCAACTATTTGCTTAACCTGGTGGCGGAACTGAAGGATGAGGTTGCTAGACTTAGAGCTGTAAGGGAATGTAGAAGGGAGATGAACTTGAACTTGAGTAATCAGGCTCTGCAGGGTCCCCTAGCAGAGGCTGGTTATCCAAAAAGCAGCGGGGAAAGGACACAGGTTGATCTTAAAAGATGTAAAGTAAAACCTCCTTGCCTCCCCTCACCTTCCCTGCTGCCCTTGGAAAACACGTATGGGGCACTGGAGGTCGAAGGTGAGGTGATTCTGATGCTGGAGGACACACCATCTGAGGTTTTCTCTAAGGCTAAAAAGGCTAAGGCTAAATAGCCTAAGGTTAAACAGCCTTCCCCCAGCATCAGGACTTGTTCTCTCAAAAAAAAAAAAGAGGAGGTAAATTGTTATTGGTGATTCCCTCCTGAGGGGAACAGAGGGCACCATATGTCCGCCAGATTCTTCTCACAGGGAAGTTTGCTACCTCCCTAGACTCCAGGATAGGGATGTTATCAGAAGGCTGCCTAGTCTGGTGCAGTCCTCTGATTAATATCCCTTAATAGTTATTGCAGTTAGGGAAGAATGATGTTGCAACCAGAACTCCCAGGGCTATCAAAAATGACTTCAAGGTCCTGGGAGAACTGGTTGAGGGGTCAGGGGCAAAAATAATTTTCTCATCAATAACCTTAGTTGCAGGAGGGAATACCAGAAGGAACAGGTCAGCAGCTATAATCAACAAGTGGCTTAGAGGCTGGTGCAACCAAAAGAATTTCGGGTTTTTTGATCTTGGGGAACTTCCTATTGCACCAAGTCAGCTGGCAACAAAGGAGGGGAAAGGTCACAGTGTATGAGAGTGGCCTATCCCTCAAAGGGAAAAAGATTCTAGAAAGGGAATTGGCCGGTCTCATTGATAGGGCTTTAAACTAAATTTGAAGGGGGAAGGCATGAAGCAAGTCCCCCCAGGCAGGAGTCTGGGGGTGTTAAACTGGAGCCAGGTGGTGCAACTAGCAGCCTAGCTGAAGTGCATGTACACTAATGCACGAAGTATGGGCAACAAACAAGAGGAGCTAGAAGCCTTGTTACAGCAGGAAACTTATGATGTAGTTGCCATCACAGAGACATGGTGGGACGACTCACATGACTAGAGCACTGTAATTGGCGCCTACAGGCTCTTCAGGAGAGACAGGCAAGGGAGAAGGGGTGGGGGGGTGGCCCTGTACATCAGGGAGACACTAGATGCCATTGAGCTGGAGATCAGGGAACAATCGGGTTGAGTGCTTGTGGGTGAAAATTAGAGGGAAGACCAGCAGGGCAGACATCCTGGTTGGAGTCTGTTATAGACCACCCAACCAGGAGGAAGGTGTTGATGAATCATTCTACAGGCAGCTAAAGGCTGTCTCAGGATCGCCTGACCTTGTTCTCATGGGCAACTTCAACCTGCCTGATATCTGCTGGGATCTCAACACAGCAGAGAAGAGGCAGTCTAGGAGGTTCTGAGAGTGTATGGAGGATAGCTTCTTATCCCTGGTGCTGCACGAGCCTACCAGGGGTAAGGCTCTGCTTGACCTCCTCTTCAACAATAGGGAAGGGCTGGTGAGTGATGTGGTGGTCAGAGGGTGTCTAGGGTCCAGTGATCATGAAATAGTTGAATTTTCAGTACTCAGTCAATCTAAGATGGGCAGCAAGAAAACCTCTACTCTGGACTTCCAGAGGGCTGACTTCAGGTTACTCAAGGAACTAACTCAGAAGGTTCCTTGGGAAACAGCCCTTAAAAACAAAGGGGTCCAGGAGAGCTGAACCTGCTTCAAGAAAGAACTCTTGAAGGCACAGGAACAGGCTGTGCCAATGTGCCGGAAGATGAGCCGCCAGGGCAGATGTTCAGCCTGGATGGGTAATGAACTTCTAAAGCAACTAAGGGAAAAAAAGAGGATGTACCATCTTTGGAAGAAAGGTGAGGCAACCCATAGAATGATTAAAGATGTTGCTAGGTGTTGTAGGAAGAAAATTAGGGAGGCCAAAGCCCATTTAGAGCTTAGACTGGCCACTGCTGTGAACGACAACAAAAAGCCCTTCTATAAACATATTAATAGCAAGAGGAGGGGCAAGGACAAACTCCACTCCTTGGTGGACATGGAGTGGAATATTGTAATAAAAGATGAGGAAAAGGCAGAGGTACTTAACACCTTCTTTGCCTCATTTTTTAATAGCAGGACAGAATGTCTTCCAGACAGCTGGCCTCCAGAGCTGGCAGATGGAGCCAGGGAGCAGCATAGTTTCCCTGTGTTCCAGGAGGAAGTAGTTACAGATCTCCTTAGCCTCTTGGATACCCACAAGTCCATGGGACCAGACAGGATCCATCCTCGGGTGCTGAGAGAACTGGCAGATGAGCTGGCCAAGCTGCTCTCCATCATTTTTCAGCAGTCCTGGCTCACTGGAGATGACGCAGAAGACTGGAAGTTGGCCAACGTGATGTCCATCCACAGAAGGGCTGGTTGGAAGAGGCAGGGAATTCCAGGCCTGTCAGCCTGACCTCAGTGACAGGCAAGATTATGGAACAGCTCATCTTGATTGCAATCACACAGCACTTACAGGATGGCCAAGGGATCAGGCCCAGCCAACATGGATTTAGGAAGGGCAGGTCCTGCCTGACCAACTTGATCTCCTTCTATGATCAAGTCACCTGCCTGGTGGATGTGGGGAGGGCTGTGGGTGTAGTCCTTTGACACAGTCCCCCACAGCAAACTACTGGCCAAGCTATCAGCCCATGGCTTGGACAGGAGCACACTGCGGAGCTGGCTGGAGGGCTGAGCCCAGAGAGTGGTGGTGAATGGTGCTACATCCAGCTGGTGGGCAGTCTCTAGTGGTGTGCCTAAAGGATCAGTGTTATGCCCCATGCTTTTTAATATCTTCATTGATGATCTGGATGAGGGCATTGAGTCCATCATCAGTAAATTTGAGGACGACACCAAGCTGGGGGCAGGAGTTGATCTTCTGGAGAGTAGAGAGGCTCTGCAGAGGGATCTCAACAGACTGGACAGATGGGCAGAATCCAACAGTATGAAATCTAACACATCTAAGTGCCGGGTTCTGTACGCTGGCCACAGCAACCTCATGCAGTGCTACAGGCTGGGGTCAGAGTGGCTGAAGAGCAGCCAGGCAGAGAGGGACTTGGGGCTACTGGTCAATGGTGGGCTGAACACGAGCCTGCAGTGTGCCAAGGTGGTGAAGATGGCCAATGGCATCCTGGCCTGCATCAGGAACAGTGTGGCCAGCAGGAGCAGGGAGGTCATTCTGCCCCTGTACACTGCACTGGTTCTATTCTATTCTAAAGGATAACAGAACAATATTCATCCATAATGTGTTCCAGTTCTAGTAATAATCCTTTGTGAGCAAATGCATTTTATTTTAAAAGCTAATCACATTTTAGATTTAGGAATATAAGTGGTTAAAGGGTTGGTCTATAAAAGTAAAAATTGTTCCAAATGTAAAGGCCGAACTGAATGATGTCTTAATGATATCAGGCTGCAACAGATCTCTTTGCCAGTTGCCCATTTTTAAGGTTTAAGTCAATCTATTTGCTCTGAGTGATGCACATTCATTGCTAATTTTGTGCTATTTTATCTAAGGAATCTCATTAGAGATCAGTTTTCAATATAAACAGTAAGCAGCAATATTCATATTTAAGATACAGGTTATATTAATTTAATAATAATTTCCATATTATTGTGAAGCACCATTTGTTAGTGTACGCCAAAATAATTTACTTAAAATGTTATGATCATTAATTCATCAGCTCTTCCTCTGAAGTTAATTCATGGTTTATCACTTTAGCCTATTGTGTGATATCTATCAAACAAGAAAAATCTCATGTAATTTAGAAAGGCAACATAAAAAGTATTCTGGGAAAAACTTGTAACACCCAAATTATTTAGGGATCTAAACTCAGTTTTTAAGATACCAACTATTCTTTCAATTATCAGTCTAGTAAGCATTCTAATTTATTTCAATGTGGCAGATGATATATGTCATCACCAGTGAATAAACCAGCATGCATGGTGCTAGCATACTGAAAGAATAAAAGAGCTTTTGTCCCCAGTCCTTGTCTTGAGTAAGACTTGTACAAATTTGATCAGGCTAATTAATTTCTAATAAATATATTTTCTCTCTTTTAACACTTGTTTTAGCATTCACAAATTATTCTAGGAAAAAATGTAAAAAAAATAAATCAATACATTCTGATTTTTTTTTTTTTTTGGATGACAATTCTTCATCTACTACCAAAGCTGAAAAATCCCTGTGGCAACATCAAAGCTGTAGAGGACATGGACAATGAAGGTCTTTCTCTGCTACAGAGGGCAAATGACACTCATTTCCACTTGATTCAAATGCATTGTGGTGGGTTGAATTTTTCCCCCAATATTAAATTTGCCAGATGAGCTCATGTGGAAGCAAATGAAAGCTGTAATTACGAGGGAAACTACAATCTTCCATGAAATGCAATGAATACGTACAAAATATACAGTATTTACAATATTTGCAGATATTTGCAATTAACAAACAGCACAAGAACCCCCTTGGCCAAGGACCAGGGAAAGCTAAAGCTTCTCCCTCCCTTCCTCACCCTTAACCCCTTGTACAAAAAAGGGACAAGTGAAAGGAGCAGAGAAGTCAGACTTAGCCAAAACAGTGCAGCCAAGGTCAAGCAGAAGCAAGTTAGTGTCTTCCAGTCCAAGAAAGTGAGAAGAGAGTGTGGTAGGTTGAGAGAGGGCTTAGCTCTCCCTCCTCCACAGAGTAAGAAACCACAGCTAACCCAGTCGAAGAGCAAAGCTATATATTTACAAGCATATATGGAAAGCAGGTTATATATAACACAATATATACAGGTATTTACAATATATACACAGAAATATACAGCAAAGAGAAATAACAACAAAAATTCCTCCCCCAGGAGGGATCCCCTCCCTGTAACCCCCTCTCGCCCCCCCGACCTCCCTTTTTTTTCCCAAAAAGGGGTTAGAGAGAAAGAAAGGCAAGTTATTAAGGGAAAGAGTTGTTAGTAACTTCAAAAGCCCATGCAGGATTAGTTTTTGCTTATCTGAAGGCCAACTCCAGCAGTTCGCGAAGAAGCAGGCAGGGAGAACAGGCTGAAACCCACACTCCCCCAACTCCCAAACCAAACTGAACTGAGAGAAAAAAAAAAACTCCAACTGCTCCACAATCTAAAGTTGCATTTTATCCACCAATGAAATTCGTTTAGAATATCAGAATGTTTTGGTTCTAGTACCGAAAACATTTAGCCAGAGTGTCCCAGCACTTTGTTTGTCTTAAAGGCACAGCCTCAAACGGTCACAGAGAGATAAATTGTTTTGGGAACTAAATCCCATCTCCAATGGGATTGTTTAGAATTACTGTTATTTTCTTTTTCATGCCCAATAGGGATTTATTTACATCGTACTATTTTCTGTTCAAGATCTGTGAAAAATTTTGAAGGTATTGCCTAAAACTAACATATGCATCCACACATCCCCTTGACTCAAACCTTAAACATTGGAATAATATAGCCATAGATACCTCTGAAGGGGATGGCTGACTACAAGCTGACTTACTTTCTGAACAGTGAAAGCATGCATTGCTTACATACTGCAGATTTTTTTTCACAGAATAAAGAAAGGTTTAATTCTCAAATAAAAATTGGCATATTTTCAGTTCAGCTGAGCAAGCTGCTGTCCTTAGATGCTCAAGTCTTTAACATTCTCCCACCCATTTCTATCAGTGTAGAACGGTGTCTCATATGAAACCAATGGAGTTAAACAGCCTGGAAGGTTGCCTTGAGACAAATCTAGAGCAAATTCTTAGGCAGTAGAGCCCAGACATAAAATAATTTAGCTCCAGCAAACACATTGTAGAGGCAAAAAGTCTTGAGTAAAGCCAACATGAAGAAATCAGAATAAAGAGGATGTGTTTCATGGAAGATTCATGGCCTAGAGGACTAAACAAAACAAGTCGTGAGGAATAAACAAAAAACCACCTGACTGAAAGACAAAAGCTCTTTTAAAAAGCTGAAAGTTCTGTAGAAGCTGAAGCCTTCCGGAAACAATACAACATAACAAAATTTAAATCATGTTTTCGTCTGTTTCTACTATCAATAAATACCATCTCAAAGAAAATCTACGGACAGGCCCAGGTGATGACCCTTAGTCAGGCAGAGTATGTAAGCTATGAAACTCTACCACAGAAATAAAAGGATGGCTGCGAGCTGCAAGGCAACTAGACTTCTTGCTCGTTGGAACCTAGTGAGTTGGGCATGAGAGATAAGGGGCATGGTCATGGTCAGAGAGCTGGGAGTGCCTGGCCATTGGTACAGGCAGGCTAATAGGCACAGGGAGAGCAGGGGCTCCTTTTGAATTATCTCATTAATTGGCACGAACAGGGCATGTGGGCAGGACACAAGGTGCTTCAGTTTTACTGAAGGCATGATGGTATCTACTCAGAGGAGGAAGACTGTGCTCCCTGCACCCACCAAAATGGATACTGGAATCCAGGCCACAGGTTGTGAGGAATACCACAGCTGTTAACAGGCAACTGTGGATAATACTGACTATGGGTATGTGTGGTGTGAGCAGGTTTTTGACCTGTTCAGCCAGATGGCACAGCTGCAGGATGAAGTGATGGAGCTCAGGGAAGAGGTGAGTAGGTTAAGAAGCATCAGGGAGAGTGAGAGGGAAATTGATAACTTTCACAAACTGATCTTTACAAAGTGGAGCAGAGGATTCGATATCATCTCACCAGCAAGCCTCCCAGCCTTCCTGCAGTGACTCATGTGTGCAGGATCAATGGGAACAGGTAGCTACCCAATGAAACAAATAATACAAATGGAGCAGATGTGCTCCTTTAAGAAGCACTCTACTCACAGTGCCCCTGCAGAACAGGCGTGAGGCTCTGCAGGAGGAACTGGTTGTGAGCAAGGATGAGGATCCATGAAGGCCAAAAGTACCACAAATGCCAGAAGTGCCACCAAGGCCAATCTGTCTCAGGCCAGCCATAAAAACTGACCCTGAAAAGAAGAACTGAAGGGTCACTGTTGTAGGTGACTCACTGCTGAGGGGAGCAGAGGGCCTGATATGCAGAAACAAACCCACTTCATAGAGAGGTCTGCTGTCTCCCTGCTGCCTGGGTAAAGGATGCTGCAGGTAAACTTCCCAACTTTTTGAGTCCTTCAGACTATTACCCACTTCTGGTTTTTCAGGTAGGTAGTGATGATGCAGCAGTGAGAAGCTTACAATCAGTTAAAAAAGACTTCAGGACCGTGGGGCAACTGCTAAAGGGATCAGGAGCTCAATTTGTGTTCTCCTCCATCCCTCTGACATCAGTGATGGATGAGGGAACATTTAGGAAGAGCCAACAGGTCAACTCATGGCTTTGGGAGTGGTGTCATCAACAGGGGTTTGGATTTTATGCTCACAGCTCAGTTTACAAGGCACCAGAGCTGCAGGCAACAAATGGGATGCACCTGTGCCAGAAGGGGAAAAGGAGTCTAGCGCAGAAGTTGACAGGGCTCATTGATAGGGCTGTAAACCAGATTTGAAGGGGGAAGGGGTTGTTAATTTCATGCTTGCCTGTGACAAACATCAGAGCAGCTCACCAGAGGCAGAGGGATGGAGTGCTAGCAAGGACTCTCCACTTGGTGCCCTGAGGCAAGACAAGGACGAAGCACTGGGACATCCCAAGGGAATCAAGGGGGATTCACCTGAAAGTGTGACACAGCCAGCCCAGCTGAGGTGCCCCTATACAAATTCACACAGCTTGGGAAACAAACAGGATGAATTAAGGGCCACTGTGCTGCTGGAATGCTATGACATAGTGGCTGTCATTGAAACTTGGTGTGATGATTCCCATGACTCGAATGTAGGGATAGATGGGTACAAGGTCTTTAGGAAGGACACACAGGGTAGGAGGGGAGGAGGTGTTGCTCTCTTTATCAGTGACCAGCTGGAATCAGTGGAGCTTGAGCTGGGGAAGTATGTGATGGTTTAACCCACGTGCACTAACAAAAACGCAGCTAACTCAGTCAGGGAAGCAAATGGAAAACTGTATTACACAAGTAACAACTACACTCTACAATGGAATGCAATGAATATGTATGGATATACAGTATTTACAATATTGTACAGGTATTTACAAAGAGAATACAGCACAGAAATCATCCTTGATCAGGAGGACACTGCCTCACTCCCCCCTAATCTCTCCCTCCCCTTTTTCCTCTGGTTAATTAGAAGAAAAGAGAAAAGGAGAAATGTTAGGGAAATCTCAGTTAGTTCAAAAGCATAATTAAAAAAGTCAGTGGTCTTATCTCAAGATCATTAGATAAATCCTTCCAGTGAAGCAGACATGCCAGCAGCCAGAAGAAAAAGAAAGGAATGAAAAAGAATGTGAGATATTGCTAGGGTACCTCTCACATCTGACCAATGAATGTCTTGTTTTCCTTTTTACACCCAACTGTGGATTTTGTTTGTACTTCTCCAGTCTCCTGCCACAAGGATGATTAGAGGGCTGGAGCACCTCTCCTATGAGGATAGACTGAAAGAGTTGAGGCTATTCAGTCTAGGTGTCAGGTAATTATAGGGCATGGGGGAATGAAACAAAATATAAATGGGTAGATTTAGACTGGATGTTAGGAAGAAATTCTTCACCATGAGAGTGGTGAGACACTGGAACAGTTTGCCCAGGGAGGTGGTTGGGGCCCCGTCCCTGGAGATATCCCAAGTCAGGCTCAACAGGCCTCTGGGCAACCTGAGCTTACTACAGAGGGAGTTGGACTACATGAGTTTTGGAAGTTCCTTCCAACCCAAACCATCTGATGACTCTATGACTCTAACTGTCCTACTTTCCAGTGATGTCATTTCAAGTTAGCTCTCCCAATCATTGTCACTATCTTGTATTTCCTTGAGCCCCATGCTGGCTGCCACAAAGTACCATGATAAATTGTCCCCAGCCAGCAACCAAATATGCACCCAACCTTTCATACACCCTTCTCTCTGGGTTGCAGAGGTAAATAGAAGGAATTACTGCATCACAGAATGTTACGGGTTGAAAAGGACCTCGAAAGATCATCTAGTCCAACCTCCCATGCAACAGCAGGATCACCTAGAGTAGATCATACAGGAACACATCCAGGAGGCTTTTATATCTTTCCAGAGCAGGAGACTCCACAGACCCCCTGGGCATCCTGTTCCAGTGTTCCATCAACCCCACAGTGAAAAAAAAGAAGGTGAAAAGGCCCATGGATCAAGATGAAGACAGTTTAACAAGTAAAGAAAGAGCACTGCACACAAGCAAAAGAATTCACCACTTCCCATGGGCAGGCAAATGTTCAGCCACTCTATGAAAAGCAGAGCCTCAGCACACCTAACAGTTCTCAGGAAGACAAATGTTCAGCCATGATTGTCGCTCCTTTCTCTTCCTTTCCTTGAGCTTTTATTTCCAGGCATGACATCATAGAATCATAGGATCATTTAGATTGTAAAAGACCTTTATGGTCACCAGGTTCAACCATAAACAGAATACTGCCAAACTCATCACTAAACCATGTCCCTAAGCATCACATCTACATGACTTTTAAATACAGATAATGACTCAACCGCTTCCTTTGGCAGCTTCTTCCAAAGCTTGATAATATGATCATAAAATCATTAAGGTTCTAAAATACTACCATGATCTACATTCAATCCTTTTCACCAGCTGGAGTAAACTATCCCTTCCTAAATGCTTGCTCACTCCCAACCCACTGGTCTTTGAGGCAGGAAGGGGGAGAGAGAGAGAAAGTCATGTTGTTTGTTCAACAGTAGCCAAAGAACTGTTGTCTTACCAACAATGTTTTCAATGTATATGCAAAGCACAGCTCCAGATGGGCCGTTATGAAGACAGTTGTAGTGGGTTGGGAGACCAATTCTCCCACCACAGGCAAAAGAAGACTCAGACAAAGAGATTGCAAAAAAATGGTGGAAAGTTTAAATGGAAAAAGCAATGAAAAGTTTTACAGAAAACCACAGGCACCATGACAAAGAAAGAGATATCCCAAAACATACCCAAGAACATCCCATCCCCACCTGGGGGTACACCCAACACCCCCCCTCTTTCTATTCACCCCAACCCAGCCTTGGGCCTGGGCAGGTGCAAGGGAGGCAGCTCACGGCATTTTACTTAGGCAGCGATGAGGGAGGAAAGAGAGCTAGGGGACCCCATGCCGATGTTTTATATGGAAGCAGGGCATTATGGGAAATTAAATTCCTGGTTTCCTGTGACCACCCCCTGGGCTGGGCCCCCTTTTGGGACCTCCCAGGTGTGGCCTGTGCAGTGGCATCAAGGCCAGCACCCAGCCTAAACCACCACGACAGTTAACTTCATCATTTCACCCCAGCTAGACCTTGTTCTACAGAGAGTAGCAGCCTTCTGTTGTACTTTTGATCCATTTGTTTGCCCAGAGAAAGCTGCAAGGCTTCACCCTTCCCCTTCAGCTTGATACAGAAAACTTCTGCTTGAGAATGGAGCTCTGAAAACATACAGCTAAAATAATCAGTGTTTACACCAGCACAACTTACAGCAAAGTCCTCTTTCTCCTGCCTTCAGCTCTGTAGCACCCTTCTGCTGCTGCTGTGAGTTGCCTAACCACATGGTTGGCATGCTCCACAAGGTCCTGGGACAGCTACATAGTGTTGGGGACTGCATCCAGAGAGAATCCATCTTCCATCCAGAGAATCCTTTGCCAGCTGCATCTGTTCAGAGAGAAGCTAGCAACCTGGGAAGTTCCACCATGCTTCAGTTTACCCAGGAGTCTGAAAGAGTCCTTCGCTTTGCTTAATCATAGCCTAGTGCTGTAATCTGCCAGCCCCACCAGCCAGAAAAGAGCCACCACCTCAACAGAGACTGACTCCTGAGGGCTACGGGAGCGGCAGGGGTGGTTGTGACTCGCAGCAAAAATGCCTTCAAAAGATCAGTGTCAACCCAGACTGGGGTGGAACATAAGCAGGTAGGTGTCCAGGTATCTGGCTGCAGAGAGTGCTGGAGCCTGGCACTTGAGATGCAAGGTAGTGGGGACAATTCCTGCATCAGGTGTAACCAGATCAACTATTTGCTTAACCTGGTGGCGGAACTGAAGGATGAGGTTGCTAGACTTAGAGCTGTAAGGGAATGTAGAAGGGAGATGAACTTGAACTTGAGTAATCAGGCTCTGCAGGGTCCCCTAGCAGAGGCTGGTTATCCAAAAAGCAGCGGGGAAAGGACACAGGTTGATCTTAAAAGATGTAAAGTAAAACCTCCTTGCCTCCCCTCACCTTCCCTGCTGCCCTTGGAAAACACGTATGGGGCACTGGAGGTCGAAGGTGAGGTGATTCTGATGCTGGAGGACACACCATCTGAGGTTTTCTCTAAGGCTAAAAAGGCTAAGGCTAAATAGCCTAAGGTTAAACAGCCTTCCCCCAGCATCAGGACTTGTTCTCTCAAAAAAAAAAAAGAGGAGGTAAATTGTTATTGGTGATTCCCTCCTGAGGGGAACAGAGGGCACCATATGTCCGCCAGATTCTTCTCACAGGGAAGTTTGCTACCTCCCTAGACTCCAGGATAGGGATGTTATCAGAAGGCTGCCTAGTCTGGTGCAGTCCTCTGATTAATATCCCTTAATAGTTATTGCAGTTAGGGAAGAATGATGTTGCAACCAGAACTCCCAGGGCTATCAAAAATGACTTCAAGGTCCTGGGAGAACTGGTTGAGGGGTCAGGGGCAAAAATAATTTTCTCATCAATAACCTTAGTTGCAGGAGGGAATACCAGAAGGAACAGGTCAGCAGCTATAATCAACAAGTGGCTTAGAGGCTGGTGCAACCAAAAGAATTTCGGGTTTTTTGATCTTGGGGAACTTCCTATTGCACCAAGTCAGCTGGCAACAAAGGAGGGGAAAGGTCACAGTGTATGAGAGTGGCCTATCCCTCAAAGGGAAAAAGATTCTAGAAAGGGAATTGGCCGGTCTCATTGATAGGGCTTTAAACTAAATTTGAAGGGGGAAGGCATGAAGCAAGTCCCCCCAGGCAGGAGTCTGGGGGTGTTAAACTGGAGCCAGGTGGTGCAACTAGCAGCCTAGCTGAAGTGCATGTACACTAATGCACGAAGTATGGGCAACAAACAAGAGGAGCTAGAAGCCTTGTTACAGCAGGAAACTTATGATGTAGTTGCCATCACAGAGACATGGTGGGACGACTCACATGACTAGAGCACTGTAATTGGCGCCTACAGGCTCTTCAGGAGAGACAGGCAAGGGAGAAGGGGTGGGGGGGTGGCCCTGTACATCAGGGAGACACTAGATGCCATTGAGCTGGAGATCAGGGAACAATCGGGTTGAGTGCTTGTGGGTGAAAATTAGAGGGAAGACCAGCAGGGCAGACATCCTGGTTGGAGTCTGTTATAGACCACCCAACCAGGAGGAAGGTGTTGATGAATCATTCTACAGGCAGCTAAAGGCTGTCTCAGGATCGCCTGACCTTGTTCTCATGGGCAACTTCAACCTGCCTGATATCTGCTGGGATCTCAACACAGCAGAGAAGAGGCAGTCTAGGAGGTTCTGAGAGTGTATGGAGGATAGCTTCTTATCCCTGGTGCTGCACGAGCCTACCAGGGGTAAGGCTCTGCTTGACCTCCTCTTCAACAATAGGGAAGGGCTGGTGAGTGATGTGGTGGTCAGAGGGTGTCTAGGGTCCAGTGATCATGAAATAGTTGAATTTTCAGTACTCAGTCAATCTAAGATGGGCAGCAAGAAAACCTCTACTCTGGACTTCCAGAGGGCTGACTTCAGGTTACTCAAGGAACTAACTCAGAAGGTTCCTTGGGAAACAGCCCTTAAAAACAAAGGGGTCCAGGAGAGCTGAACCTGCTTCAAGAAAGAACTCTTGAAGGCACAGGAACAGGCTGTGCCAATGTGCCGGAAGATGAGCCGCCAGGGCAGATGTTCAGCCTGGATGGGTAATGAACTTCTAAAGCAACTAAGGGAAAAAAAGAGGATGTACCATCTTTGGAAGAAAGGTGAGGCAACCCATAGAATGATTAAAGATGTTGCTAGGTGTTGTAGGAAGAAAATTAGGGAGGCCAAAGCCCATTTAGAGCTTAGACTGGCCACTGCTGTGAACGACAACAAAAAGCCCTTCTATAAACATATTAATAGCAAGAGGAGGGGCAAGGACAAACTCCACTCCTTGGTGGACATGGAGTGGAATATTGTAATAAAAGATGAGGAAAAGGCAGAGGTACTTAACACCTTCTTTGCCTCATTTTTTAATAGCAGGACAGAATGTCTTCCAGACAGCTGGCCTCCAGAGCTGGCAGATGGAGCCAGGGAGCAGCATAGTTTCCCTGTGTTCCAGGAGGAAGTAGTTACAGATCTCCTTAGCCTCTTGGATACCCACAAGTCCATGGGACCAGACAGGATCCATCCTCGGGTGCTGAGAGAACTGGCAGATGAGCTGGCCAAGCTGCTCTCCATCATTTTTCAGCAGTCCTGGCTCACTGGAGATGACGCAGAAGACTGGAAGTTGGCCAACGTGATGTCCATCCACAGAAGGGCTGGTTGGAAGAGGCAGGGAATTCCAGGCCTGTCAGCCTGACCTCAGTGACAGGCAAGATTATGGAACAGCTCATCTTGATTGCAATCACACAGCACTTACAGGATGGCCAAGGGATCAGGCCCAGCCAACATGGATTTAGGAAGGGCAGGTCCTGCCTGACCAACTTGATCTCCTTCTATGATCAAGTCACCTGCCTGGTGGATGTGGGGAGGGCTGTGGGTGTAGTCCTTTGACACAGTCCCCCACAGCAAACTACTGGCCAAGCTATCAGCCCATGGCTTGGACAGGAGCACACTGCGGAGCTGGCTGGAGGGCTGAGCCCAGAGAGTGGTGGTGAATGGTGCTACATCCAGCTGGTGGGCAGTCTCTAGTGGTGTGCCTAAAGGATCAGTGTTATGCCCCATGCTTTTTAATATCTTCATTGATGATCTGGATGAGGGCATTGAGTCCATCATCAGTAAATTTGAGGACGACACCAAGCTGGGGGCAGGAGTTGATCTTCTGGAGAGTAGAGAGGCTCTGCAGAGGGATCTCAACAGACTGGACAGATGGGCAGAATCCAACAGTATGAAATCTAACACATCTAAGTGCCGGGTTCTGTACGCTGGCCACAGCAACCTCATGCAGTGCTACAGGCTGGGGTCAGAGTGGCTGAAGAGCAGCCAGGCAGAGAGGGACTTGGGGCTACTGGTCAATGGTGGGCTGAACACGAGCCTGCAGTGTGCCAAGGTGGTGAAGATGGCCAATGGCATCCTGGCCTGCATCAGGAACAGTGTGGCCAGCAGGAGCAGGGAGGTCATTCTGCCCCTGTACACTGCACTGGTTCTATTCTATTCTAAAGGATAACAGAACAATATTCATCCATAATGTGTTCCAGTTCTAGTAATAATCCTTTGTGAGCAAATGCATTTTATTTTAAAAGCTAATCACATTTTAGATTTAGGAATATAAGTGGTTAAAGGGTTGGTCTATAAAAGTAAAAATTGTTCCAAATGTAAAGGCCGAACTGAATGATGTCTTAATGATATCAGGCTGCAACAGATCTCTTTGCCAGTTGCCCATTTTTAAGGTTTAAGTCAATCTATTTGCTCTGAGTGATGCACATTCATTGCTAATTTTGTGCTATTTTATCTAAGGAATCTCATTAGAGATCAGTTTTCAATATAAACAGTAAGCAGCAATATTCATATTTAAGATACAGGTTATATTAATTTAATAATAATTTCCATATTATTGTGAAGCACCATTTGTTAGTGTACGCCAAAATAATTTACTTAAAATGTTATGATCATTAATTCATCAGCTCTTCCTCTGAAGTTAATTCATGGTTTATCACTTTAGCCTATTGTGTGATATCTATCAAACAAGAAAAATCTCATGTAATTTAGAAAGGCAACATAAAAAGTATTCTGGGAAAAACTTGTAACACCCAAATTATTTAGGGATCTAAACTCAGTTTTTAAGATACCAACTATTCTTTCAATTATCAGTCTAGTAAGCATTCTAATTTATTTCAATGTGGCAGATGATATATGTCATCACCAGTGAATAAACCAGCATGCATGGTGCTAGCATACTGAAAGAATAAAAGAGCTTTTGTCCCCAGTCCTTGTCTTGAGTAAGACTTGTACAAATTTGATCAGGCTAATTAATTTCTAATAAATATATTTTCTCTCTTTTAACACTTGTTTTAGCATTCACAAATTATTCTAGGAAAAAATGTAAAAAAAATAAATCAATACATTCTGATTTTTTTTTTTTTGGATGACAATTCTTCATCTACTACCAAAGCTGAAAAATCCCTGTGGCAACATCAAAGCTGTAGAGGACATGGACAATGAAGGTCTTTCTCTGCTACAGAGGGCAAATGACACTCATTTCCACTTGATTCAAATGCATTGTGGTGGGTTGAATTTTTCCCCCAATATTAAATTTGCCAGATGAGCTCATGTGGAAGCAAATGAAAGCTGTAATTACGAGGGAAACTACAATCTTCCATGAAATGCAATGAATACGTACAAAATATACAGTATTTACAATATTTGCAGATATTTGCAATTAACAAACAGCACAAGAACCCCCTTGGCCAAGGACCAGGGAAAGCTAAAGCTTCTCCCTCCCTTCCTCACCCTTAACCCCTTGTACAAAAAAGGGACAAGTGAAAGGAGCAGAGAAGTCAGACTTAGCCAAAACAGTGCAGCCAAGGTCAAGCAGAAGCAAGTTAGTGTCTTCCAGTCCAAGAAAGTGAGAAGAGAGTGTGGTAGGTTGAGAGAGGGCTTAGCTCTCCCTCCTCCACAGAGTAAGAAACCACAGCTAACCCAGTCGAAGAGCAAAGCTATATATTTACAAGCATATATGGAAAGCAGGTTATATATAACACAATATATACAGGTATTTACAATATATACACAGAAATATACAGCAAAGAGAAATAACAACAAAAATTCCTCCCCCAGGAGGGATCCCCTCCCTGTAACCCCCTCTCTCCCCCCCTACCTCCCTTTTTTTTCCCAAAAAGGGGTTAGAGAGAAAGAAAGGCAAGTTATTAAGGGAAAGAGTTGTTAGTAACTTCAAAAGCCCATGCAGGATTAGTTTTTGCTTATCTGAAGGCCAACTCCAGCAGTTCGCGAAGAAGCAGGCAGGGAGAACAGGCTGAAACCCACACTCCCCCAACTCCCAAACCAAACTGAACTGAGAGAAAAAAAAAAACTCCAACTGCTCCACAATCTAAAGTTGCATTTTATCCACCAATGAAATTCGTTTAGAATATCAGAATGTTTTGGTTCTAGTACCGAAAACATTTAGCCAGAGTGTCCCAGCACTTTGTTTGTCTTAAAGGCACAGCCTCAAACGGTCACAGAGAGATAAATTGTTTTGGGAACTAAATCCCATCTCCAATGGGATTGTTTAGAATTACTGTTATTTTCTTTTTCATGCCCAATAGGGATTTATTTACATCGTACTATTTTCTGTTCAAGATCTGTGAAAAATTTTGAAGGTATTGCCTAAAACTAACATATGCATCCACACATCCCCTTGACTCAAACCTTAAACATTGGAATAATATAGCCATAGATACCTCTGAAGGGGATGGCTGACTACAAGCTGACTTACTTTCTGAACAGTGAAAGCATGCATTGCTTACATACTGCAGATTTTTTTTCACAGAATAAAGAAAGGTTTAATTCTCAAATAAAAATTGGCATATTTTCAGTTCAGCTGAGCAAGCTGCTGTCCTTAGATGCTCAAGTCTTTAACATTCTCCCACCCATTTCTATCAGTGTAGAACGGTGTCTCATATGAAACCAATGGAGTTAAACAGCCTGGAAGGTTGCCTTGAGACAAATCTAGAGCAAATTCTTAGGCAGTAGAGCCCAGACATAAAATAATTTAGCTCCAGCAAACACATTGTAGAGGCAAAAAGTCTTGAGTAAAGCCAACATGAAGAAATCAGAATAAAGAGGATGTGTTTCATGGAAGATTCATGGCCTAGAGGACTAAACAAAACAAGTCGTGAGGAATAAACAAAAAACCACCTGACTGAAAGACAAAAGCTCTTTTAAAAAGCTGAAAGTTCTGTAGAAGCTGAAGCCTTCCGGAAACAATACAACATAACAAAATTTAAATCATGTTTTCGTCTGTTTCTACTATCAATAAATACCATCTCAAAGAAAATCTACGGACAGGCCCAGGTGATGACCCTTAGTCAGGCAGAGTATGTAAGCTATGAAACTCTACCACAGAAATAAAAGGATGGCTGCGAGCTGCAAGGCAACTAGACTTCTTGCTCGTTGGAACCTAGTGAGTTGGGCATGAGAGATAAGGGGCATGGTCATGGTCAGAGAGCTGGGAGTGCCTGGCCATTGGTACAGGCAGGCTAATAGGCACAGGGAGAGCAGGGGCTCCTTTTGAATTATCTCATTAATTGGCACGAACAGGGCATGTGGGCAGGACACAAGGTGCTTCAGTTTTACTGAAGGCATGATGGTATCTACTCAGAGGAGGAAGACTGTGCTCCCTGCACCCACCAAAATGGATACTGGAATCCAGGCCACAGGTTGTGAGGAATACCACAGCTGTTAACAGGCAACTGTGGATAATACTGACTATGGGTATGTGTGGTGTGAGCAGGTTTTTGACCTGTTCAGCCAGATGGCACAGCTGCAGGATGAAGTGATGGAGCTCAGGGAAGAGGTGAGTAGGTTAAGAAGCATCAGGGAGAGTGAGAGGGAAATTGATAACTTTCACAAACTGATCTTTACAAAGTGGAGCAGAGGATTCGATATCATCTCACCAGCAAGCCTCCCAGCCTTCCTGCAGTGACTCATGTGTGCAGGATCAATGGGAACAGGTAGCTACCCAATGAAACAAATAATACAAATGGAGCAGATGTGCTCCTTTAAGAAGCACTCTACTCACAGTGCCCCTGCAGAACAGGCGTGAGGCTCTGCAGGAGGAACTGGTTGTGAGCAAGGATGAGGATCCATGAAGGCCAAAAGTACCACAAATGCCAGAAGTGCCACCAAGGCCAATCTGTCTCAGGCCAGCCATAAAAACTGACCCTGAAAAGAAGAACTGAAGGGTCACTGTTGTAGGTGACTCACTGCTGAGGGGAGCAGAGGGCCTGATATGCAGAAACAAACCCACTTCATAGAGAGGTCTGCTGTCTCCCTGCTGCCTGGGTAAAGGATGCTGCAGGTAAACTTCCCAACTTTTTGAGTCCTTCAGACTATTACCCACTTCTGGTTTTTCAGGTAGGTAGTGATGATGCAGCAGTGAGAAGCTTACAATCAGTTAAAAAAGACTTCAGGACCGTGGGGCAACTGCTAAAGGGATCAGGAGCTCAATTTGTGTTCTCCTCCATCCCTCTGACATCAGTGATGGATGAGGGAACATTTAGGAAGAGCCAACAGGTCAACTCATGGCTTTGGGAGTGGTGTCATCAACAGGGGTTTGGATTTTATGCTCACAGCTCAGTTTACAAGGCACCAGAGCTGCAGGCAACAAATGGGATGCACCTGTGCCAGAAGGGGAAAAGGAGTCTAGCGCAGAAGTTGACAGGGCTCATTGATAGGGCTGTAAACCAGATTTGAAGGGGGAAGGGGTTGTTAATTTCATGCTTGCCTGTGACAAACATCAGAGCAGCTCACCAGAGGCAGAGGGATGGAGTGCTAGCAAGGACTCTCCACTTGGTGCCCTGAGGCAAGACAAGGACGAAGCACTGGGACATCCCAAGGGAATCAAGGGGGATTCACCTGAAAGTGTGACACAGCCAGCCCAGCTGAGGTGCCCCTATACAAATTCACACAGCTTGGGAAACAAACAGGATGAATTAAGGGCCACTGTGCTGCTGGAATGCTATGACATAGTGGCTGTCATTGAAACTTGGTGTGATGATTCCCATGACTCGAATGTAGGGATAGATGGGTACAAGGTCTTTAGGAAGGACACACAGGGTAGGAGGGGAGGAGGTGTTGCTCTCTTTATCAGTGACCAGCTGGAATCAGTGGAGCTTGAGCTGGGGAAGTATGTGATGGTTTAACCCACGTGCACTAACAAAAACGCAGCTAACTCAGTCAGGGAAGCAAATGGAAAACTGTATTACACAAGTAACAACTACACTCTACAATGGAATGCAATGAATATGTATGGATATACAGTATTTACAATATTGTACAGGTATTTACAAAGAGAATACAGCACAGAAATCATCCTTGATCAGGAGGACACTGCCTCACTCCCCCCTAATCTCTCCCTCCCCTTTTTCCTCTGGTTAATTAGAAGAAAAGAGAAAAGGAGAAATGTTAGGGAAATCTCAGTTAGTTCAAAAGCATAATTAAAAAAGTCAGTGGTCTTATCTCAAGATCATTAGATAAATCCTTCCAGTGAAGCAGACATGCCAGCAGCCAGAAGAAAAAGAAAGGAATGAAAAAGAATGTGAGATATTGCTAGGGTACCTCTCACATCTGACCAATGAATGTCTTGTTTTCCTTTTTACACCCAACTGTGGATTTTGTTTGTACTTCTCCAGTCTCCTGCCACAAGGATGATTAGAGGGCTGGAGCACCTCTCCTATGAGGATAGACTGAAAGAGTTGAGGCTATTCAGTCTAGGTGTCAGGTAATTATAGGGCATGGGGGAATGAAACAAAATATAAATGGGTAGATTTAGACTGGATGTTAGGAAGAAATTCTTCACCATGAGAGTGGTGAGACACTGGAACAGTTTGCCCAGGGAGGTGGTTGGGGCCCCGTCCCTGGAGATATCCCAAGTCAGGCTCAACAGGCCTCTGGGCAACCTGAGCTTACTACAGAGGGAGTTGGACTACATGAGTTTTGGAAGTTCCTTCCAACCCAAACCATCTGATGACTCTATGACTCTAACTGTCCTACTTTCCAGTGATGTCATTTCAAGTTAGCTCTCCCAATCATTGTCACTATCTTGTATTTCCTTGAGCCCCATGCTGGCTGCCACAAAGTACCATGATAAATTGTCCCCAGCCAGCAACCAAATATGCACCCAACCTTTCATACACCCTTCTCTCTGGGTTGCAGAGGTAAATAGAAGGAATTACTGCATCACAGAATGTTACGGGTTGAAAAGGACCTCGAAAGATCATCTAGTCCAACCTCCCATGCAACAGCAGGATCACCTAGAGTAGATCATACAGGAACACATCCAGGAGGCTTTTATATCTTTCCAGAGCAGGAGACTCCACAGACCCCCTGGGCATCCTGTTCCAGTGTTCCATCAACCCCACAGTGAAAAAAAAGAAGGTGAAAAGGCCCATGGATCAAGATGAAGACAGTTTAACAAGTAAAGAAAGAGCACTGCACACAAGCAAAAGAATTCACCACTTCCCATGGGCAGGCAAATGTTCAGCCACTCTATGAAAAGCAGAGCCTCAGCACACCTAACAGTTCTCAGGAAGACAAATGTTCAGCCATGATTGTCGCTCCTTTCTCTTCCTTTCCTTGAGCTTTTATTTCCAGGCATGACATCATAGAATCATAGGATCATTTAGATTGTAAAAGACCTTTATGGTCACCAGGTTCAACCATAAACAGAATACTGCCAAACTCATCACTAAACCATGTCCCTAAGCATCACATCTACATGACTTTTAAATACAGATAATGACTCAACCGCTTCCTTTGGCAGCTTCTTCCAAAGCTTGATAATATGATCATAAAATCATTAAGGTTCTAAAATACTACCATGATCTACATTCAATCCTTTTCACCAGCTGGAGTAAACTATCCCTTCCTAAATGCTTGCTCACTCCCAACCCACTGGTCTTTGAGGCAGGAAGGGGGAGAGAGAGAGAAAGTCATGTTGTTTGTTCAACAGTAGCCAAAGAACTGTTGTCTTACCAACAATGTTTTCAATGTATATGCAAAGCACAGCTCCAGATGGGCCGTTATGAAGACAGTTGTAGTGGGTTGGGAGACCAATTCTCCCACCACAGGCAAAAGAAGACTCAGACAAAGAGATTGCAAAAAAATGGTGGAAAGTTTAAATGGAAAAAGCAATGAAAAGTTTTACAGAAAACCACAGGCACCATGACAAAGAAAGAGATATCCCAAAACATACCCAAGAACATCCCATCCCCACCTGGGGGTACACCCAACACCCCCCCTCTTTCTATTCACCCCAACCCAGCCTTGGGCCTGGGCAGGTGCAAGGGAGGCAGCTCACGGCATTTTACTTAGGCAGCGATGAGGGAGGAAAGAGAGCTAGGGGACCCCATGCCGATGTTTTATATGGAAGCAGGGCATTATGGGAAATTAAATTCCTGGTTTCCTGTGACCACCCCCTGGGCTGGGCCCCCTTTTGGGACCTCCCAGGTGTGGCCTGTGCAGTGGCATCAAGGCCAGCACCCAGCCTAAACCACCACGACAGTTAACTTCATCATTTCACCCCAGCTAGACCTTGTTCTACAGAGAGTAGCAGCCTTCTGTTGTACTTTTGATCCATTTGTTTGCCCAGAGAAAGCTGCAAGGCTTCACCCTTCCCCTTCAGCTTGATACAGAAAACTTCTGCTTGAGAATGGAGCTCTGAAAACATACAGCTAAAATAATCAGTGTTTACACCAGCACAACTTACAGCAAAGTCCTCTTTCTCCTGCCTTCAGCTCTGTAGCACCCTTCTGCTGCTGCTGTGAGTTGCCTAACCACATGGTTGGCATGCTCCACAAGGTCCTGGGACAGCTACATAGTGTTGGGGACTGCATCCAGAGAGAATCCATCTTCCATCCAGAGAATCCTTTGCCAGCTGCATCTGTTCAGAGAGAAGCTAGCAACCTGGGAAGTTCCACCATGCTTCAGTTTACCCAGGAGTCTGAAAGAGTCCTTCGCTTTGCTTAATCATAGCCTAGTGCTGTAATCTGCCAGCCCCACCAGCCAGAAAAGAGCCACCACCTCAACAGAGACTGACTCCTGAGGGCTACGGGAGCGGCAGGGGTGGTTGTGACTCGCAGCAAAAATGCCTTCAAAAGATCAGTGTCAACCCAGACTGGGGTGGAACATAAGCAGGTAGGTGTCCAGGTATCTGGCTGCAGAGAGTGCTGGAGCCTGGCACTTGAGATGCAAGGTAGTGGGACAATTCCTGCATCAGGTGTAACCAGATCAACTATTTGCTTAACCTGGTGGCGGAACTGAAGGATGAGGTTGCTAGACTTAGAGCTGTAAGGGAATGTAGAAGGGAGATGAACTTGAACTTGAGTAATCAGGCTCTGCAGGGTCCCCTAGCAGAGGCTGGTTATCCAAAAAGCAGCGGGGAAAGGACACAGGTTGATCTTAAAAGATGTAAAGTAAAACCTCCTTGCCTCCCCTCACCTTCCCTGCTGCCCTTGGAAAACACGTATGGGGCACTGGAGGTCGAAGGTGAGGTGATTCTGATGCTGGAGGACACACCATCTGAGGTTTTCTCTAAGGCTAAAAAGGCTAAGGCTAAATAGCCTAAGGTTAAACAGCCTTCCCCCAGCATCAGGACTTGTTCTCTCAAAAAAAAAAAAGAGGAGGTAAATTGTTATTGGTGATTCCCTCCTGAGGGGAACAGAGGGCACCATATGTCCGCCAGATTCTTCTCACAGGGAAGTTTGCTACCTCCCTAGACTCCAGGATAGGGATGTTATCAGAAGGCTGCCTAGTCTGGTGCAGTCCTCTGATTAATATCCCTTAATAGTTATTGCAGTTAGGGAAGAATGATGTTGCAACCAGAACTCCCAGGGCTATCAAAAATGACTTCAAGGTCCTGGGAGAACTGGTTGAGGGGTCAGGGGCAAAAATAATTTTCTCATCAATAACCTTAGTTGCAGGAGGGAATACCAGAAGGAACAGGTCAGCAGCTATAATCAACAAGTGGCTTAGAGGCTGGTGCAACCAAAAGAATTTCGGGTTTTTTGATCTTGGGGAACTTCCTATTGCACCAAGTCAGCTGGCAACAAAGGAGGGGAAAGGTCACAGTGTATGAGAGTGGCCTATCCCTCAAAGGGAAAAAGATTCTAGAAAGGGAATTGGCCGGTCTCATTGATAGGGCTTTAAACTAAATTTGAAGGGGGAAGGCATGAAGCAAGTCCCCCCAGGCAGGAGTCTGGGGGTGTTAAACTGGAGCCAGGTGGTGCAACTAGCAGCCTAGCTGAAGTGCATGTACACTAATGCACGAAGTATGGGCAACAAACAAGAGGAGCTAGAAGCCTTGTTACAGCAGGAAACTTATGATGTAGTTGCCATCACAGAGACATGGTGGGACGACTCACATGACTAGAGCACTGTAATTGGCGCCTACAGGCTCTTCAGGAGAGACAGGCAAGGGAGAAGGGGTGGGGGGGTGGCCCTGTACATCAGGGAGACACTAGATGCCATTGAGCTGGAGATCAGGGAACAATCGGGTTGAGTGCTTGTGGGTGAAAATTAGAGGGAAGACCAGCAGGGCAGACATCCTGGTTGGAGTCTGTTATAGACCACCCAACCAGGAGGAAGGTGTTGATGAATCATTCTACAGGCAGCTAAAGGCTGTCTCAGGATCGCCTGACCTTGTTCTCATGGGCAACTTCAACCTGCCTGATATCTGCTGGGATCTCAACACAGCAGAGAAGAGGCAGTCTAGGAGGTTCTGAGAGTGTATGGAGGATAGCTTCTTATCCCTGGTGCTGCACGAGCCTACCAGGGGTAAGGCTCTGCTTGACCTCCTCTTCAACAATAGGGAAGGGCTGGTGAGTGATGTGGTGGTCAGAGGGTGTCTAGGGTCCAGTGATCATGAAATAGTTGAATTTTCAGTACTCAGTCAATCTAAGATGGGCAGCAAGAAAACCTCTACTCTGGACTTCCAGAGGGCTGACTTCAGGTTACTCAAGGAACTAACTCAGAAGGTTCCTTGGAAACAGCCCTTAAAAACAAAGGGGTCCAGGAGAGCTGAACCTGCTTCAAGAAAGAACTCTTGAAGGCACAGGAACAGGCTGTGCCAATGTGCCGGAAGATGAGCCGCCAGGGCAGATGTTCAGCCTGGATGGGTAATGAACTTCTAAAGCAACTAAGGGAAAAAAAGAGGATGTACCATCTTTGGAAGAAAGGTGAGGCAACCCATAGAATGATTAAAGATGTTGCTAGGTGTTGTAGGAAGAAAATTAGGGAGGCCAAAGCCCATTTAGAGCTTAGACTGGCCACTGCTGTGAACGACAACAAAAAGCCCTTCTATAAACATATTAATAGCAAGAGGAGGGGCAAGGACAAACTCCACTCCTTGGTGGACATGGAGTGGAATATTGTAATAAAAGATGAGGAAAAGGCAGAGGTACTTAACACCTTCTTTGCCTCATTTTTTAATAGCAGGACAGAATGTCTTCCAGACAGCTGGCCTCCAGAGCTGGCAGATGGAGCCAGGGAGCAGCATAGTTTCCCTGTGTTCCAGGAGGAAGTAGTTACAGATCTCCTTAGCCTCTTGGATACCCACAAGTCCATGGGACCAGACAGGATCCATCCTCGGGTGCTGAGAGAACTGGCAGATGAGCTGGCCAAGCTGCTCTCCATCATTTTTCAGCAGTCCTGGCTCACTGGAGATGACGCAGAAGACTGGAAGTTGGCCAACGTGATGTCCATCCACAGAAGGGCTGGTTGGAAGAGGCAGGGAATTCCAGGCCTGTCAGCCTGACCTCAGTGACAGGCAAGATTATGGAACAGCTCATCTTGATTGCAATCACACAGCACTTACAGGATGGCCAAGGGATCAGGCCCAGCCAACATGGATTTAGGAAGGGCAGGTCCTGCCTGACCAACTTGATCTCCTTCTATGATCAAGTCACCTGCCTGGTGGATGTGGGGAGGGCTGTGGGTGTAGTCCTTTGACACAGTCCCCCACAGCAAACTACTGGCCAAGCTATCAGCCCATGGCTTGGACAGGAGCACACTGCGGAGCTGGCTGGAGGGCTGAGCCCAGAGAGTGGTGGTGAATGGTGCTACATCCAGCTGGTGGGCAGTCTCTAGTGGTGTGCCTAAAGGATCAGTGTTATGCCCCATGCTTTTTAATATCTTCATTGATGATCTGGATGAGGGCATTGAGTCCATCATCAGTAAATTTGAGGACGACACCAAGCTGGGGGCAGGAGTTGATCTTCTGGAGAGTAGAGAGGCTCTGCAGAGGGATCTCAACAGACTGGACAGATGGGCAGAATCCAACAGTATGAAATCTAACACATCTAAGTGCCGGGTTCTGTACGCTGGCCACAGCAACCTCATGCAGTGCTACAGGCTGGGGTCAGAGTGGCTGAAGAGCAGCCAGGCAGAGAGGGACTTGGGGCTACTGGTCAATGGTGGGCTGAACACGAGCCTGCAGTGTGCCAAGGTGGTGAAGATGGCCAATGGCATCCTGGCCTGCATCAGGAACAGTGTGGCCAGCAGGAGCAGGGAGGTCATTCTGCCCCTGTACACTGCACTGGTTCTATTCTATTCTAAAGGATAACAGAACAATATTCATCCATAATGTGTTCCAGTTCTAGTAATAATCCTTTGTGAGCAAATGCATTTTATTTTAAAAGCTAATCACATTTTAGATTTAGGAATATAAGTGGTTAAAGGGTTGGTCTATAAAAGTAAAAATTGTTCCAAATGTAAAGGCCGAACTGAATGATGTCTTAATGATATCAGGCTGCAACAGATCTCTTTGCCAGTTGCCCATTTTTAAGGTTTAAGTCAATCTATTTGCTCTGAGTGATGCACATTCATTGCTAATTTTGTGCTATTTTATCTAAGGAATCTCATTAGAGATCAGTTTTCAATATAAACAGTAAGCAGCAATATTCATATTTAAGATACAGGTTATATTAATTTAATAATAATTTCCATATTATTGTGAAGCACCATTTGTTAGTGTACGCCAAAATAATTTACTTAAAATGTTATGATCATTAATTCATCAGCTCTTCCTCTGAAGTTAATTCATGGTTTATCACTTTAGCCTATTGTGTGATATCTATCAAACAAGAAAAATCTCATGTAATTTAGAAAGGCAACATAAAAAGTATTCTGGGAAAAACTTGTAACACCCAAATTATTTAGGGATCTAAACTCAGTTTTTAAGATACCAACTATTCTTTCAATTATCAGTCTAGTAAGCATTCTAATTTATTTCAATGTGGCAGATGATATATGTCATCACCAGTGAATAAACCAGCATGCATGGTGCTAGCATACTGAAAGAATAAAAGAGCTTTTGTCCCCAGTCCTTGTCTTGAGTAAGACTTGTACAAATTTGATCAGGCTAATTAATTTCTAATAAATATATTTTCTCTCTTTTAACACTTGTTTTAGCATTCACAAATTATTCTAGGAAAAAATGTAAAAAAAATAAATCAATACATTCTGATTTTTTTTTTTTTTTGGATGACAATTCTTCATCTACTACCAAAGCTGAAAAATCCCTGTGGCAACATCAAAGCTGTAGAGGACATGGACAATGAAGGTCTTTCTCTGCTACAGAGGGCAAATGACACTCATTTCCACTTGATTCAAATGCATTGTGGTGGGTTGAATTTTTCCCCCAATATTAAATTTGCCAGATGAGCTCATGTGGAAGCAAATGAAAGCTGTAATTACGAGGGAAACTACAATCTTCCATGAAATGCAATGAATACGTACAAAATATACAGTATTTACAATATTTGCAGATATTTGCAATTAACAAACAGCACAAGAACCCCCTTGGCCAAGGACCAGGGAAAGCTAAAGCTTCTCCCTCCCTTCCTCACCCTTAACCCCTTGTACAAAAAAGGGACAAGTGAAAGGAGCAGAGAAGTCAGACTTAGCCAAAACAGTGCAGCCAAGGTCAAGCAGAAGCAAGTTAGTGTCTTCCAGTCCAAGAAAGTGAGAAGAGAGTGTGGTAGGTTGAGAGAGGGCTTAGCTCTCCCTCCTCCACAGAGTAAGAAACCACAGCTAACCCAGTCGAAGAGCAAAGCTATATATTTACAAGCATATATGGAAAGCAGGTTATATATAACACAATATATACAGGTATTTACAATATATACACAGAAATATACAGCAAAGAGAAATAACAACAAAAATTCCTCCCCCAGGAGGGATCCCCTCCCTGTAACCCCCTCTCTCCCCCCCTACCTCCCTTTTTTTTCCCAAAAAGGGGTTAGAGAGAAAGAAAGGCAAGTTATTAAGGGAAAGAGTTGTTAGTAACTTCAAAAGCCCATGCAGGATTAGTTTTTGCTTATCTGAAGGCCAACTCCAGCAGTTCGCGAAGAAGCAGGCAGGGAGAACAGGCTGAAACCCACACTCCCCCAACTCCCAAACCAAACTGAACTGAGAGAAAAAAAAAAAACTCCAACTGCTCCACAATCTAAAGTTGCATTTTATCCACCAATGAAATTCGTTTAGAATATCAGAATGTTTTGGTTCTAGTACCGAAAACATTTAGCCAGAGTGTCCCAGCACTTTGTTTGTCTTAAAGGCACAGCCTCAAACGGTCACAGAGAGATAAATTGTTTTGGGAACTAAATCCCATCTCCAATGGGATTGTTTAGAATTACTGTTATTTTCTTTTTCATGCCCAATAGGGATTTATTTACATCGTACTATTTTCTGTTCAAGATCTGTGAAAAATTTTGAAGGTATTGCCTAAAACTAACATATGCATCCACACATCCCCTTGACTCAAACCTTAAACATTGGAATAATATAGCCATAGATACCTCTGAAGGGGATGGCTGACTACAAGCTGACTTACTTTCTGAACAGTGAAAGCATGCATTGCTTACATACTGCAGATTTTTTTTCACAGAATAAAGAAAGGTTTAATTCTCAAATAAAAATTGGCATATTTTCAGTTCAGCTGAGCAAGCTGCTGTCCTTAGATGCTCAAGTCTTTAACATTCTCCCACCCATTTCTATCAGTGTAGAACGGTGTCTCATATGAAACCAATGGAGTTAAACAGCCTGGAAGGTTGCCTTGAGACAAATCTAGAGCAAATTCTTAGGCAGTAGAGCCCAGACATAAAATAATTTAGCTCCAGCAAACACATTGTAGAGGCAAAAAGTCTTGAGTAAAGCCAACATGAAGAAATCAGAATAAAGAGGATGTGTTTCATGGAAGATTCATGGCCTAGAGGACTAAACAAAACAAGTCGTGAGGAATAAACAAAAAACCACCTGACTGAAAGACAAAAGCTCTTTTAAAAAGCTGAAAGTTCTGTAGAAGCTGAAGCCTTCCGGAAACAATACAACATAACAAAATTTAAATCATGTTTTCGTCTGTTTCTACTATCAATAAATACCATCTCAAAGAAAATCTACGGACAGGCCCAGGTGATGACCCTTAGTCAGGCAGAGTATGTAAGCTATGAAACTCTACCACAGAAATAAAAGGATGGCTGCGAGCTGCAAGGCAACTAGACTTCTTGCTCGTTGGAACCTAGTGAGTTGGGCATGAGAGATAAGGGGCATGGTCATGGTCAGAGAGCTGGGAGTGCCTGGCCATTGGTACAGGCAGGCTAATAGGCACAGGGAGAGCAGGGGCTCCTTTTGAATTATCTCATTAATTGGCACGAACAGGGCATGTGGGCAGGACACAAGGTGCTTCAGTTTTACTGAAGGCATGATGGTATCTACTCAGAGGAGGAAGACTGTGCTCCCTGCACCCACCAAAATGGATACTGGAATCCAGGCCACAGGTTGTGAGGAATACCACAGCTGTTAACAGGCAACTGTGGATAATACTGACTATGGGTATGTGTGGTGTGAGCAGGTTTTTGACCTGTTCAGCCAGATGGCACAGCTGCAGGATGAAGTGATGGAGCTCAGGGAAGAGGTGAGTAGGTTAAGAAGCATCAGGGAGAGTGAGAGGGAAATTGATAACTTTCACAAACTGATCTTTACAAAGTGGAGCAGAGGATTCGATATCATCTCACCAGCAAGCCTCCCAGCCTTCCTGCAGTGACTCATGTGTGCAGGATCAATGGGAACAGGTAGCTACCCAATGAAACAAATAATACAAATGGAGCAGATGTGCTCCTTTAAGAAGCACTCTACTCACAGTGCCCCTGCAGAACAGGCGTGAGGCTCTGCAGGAGGAACTGGTTGTGAGCAAGGATGAGGATCCATGAAGGCCAAAAGTACCACAAATGCCAGAAGTGCCACCAAGGCCAATCTGTCTCAGGCCAGCCATAAAAACTGACCCTGAAAAGAAGAACTGAAGGGTCACTGTTGTAGGTGACTCACTGCTGAGGGGAGCAGAGGGCCTGATATGCAGAAACAAACCCACTTCATAGAGAGGTCTGCTGTCTCCCTGCTGCCTGGGTAAAGGATGCTGCAGGTAAACTTCCCAACTTTTTGAGTCCTTCAGACTATTACCCACTTCTGGTTTTTCAGGTAGGTAGTGATGATGCAGCAGTGAGAAGCTTACAATCAGTTAAAAAAGACTTCAGGACCGTGGGGCAACTGCTAAAGGGATCAGGAGCTCAATTTGTGTTCTCCTCCATCCCTCTGACATCAGTGATGGATGAGGGAACATTTAGGAAGAGCCAACAGGTCAACTCATGGCTTTGGGAGTGGTGTCATCAACAGGGGTTTGGATTTTATGCTCACAGCTCAGTTTACAAGGCACCAGAGCTGCAGGCAACAAATGGGATGCACCTGTGCCAGAAGGGGAAAAGGAGTCTAGCGCAGAAGTTGACAGGGCTCATTGATAGGGCTGTAAACCAGATTTGAAGGGGGAAGGGGTTGTTAATTTCATGCTTGCCTGTGACAAACATCAGAGCAGCTCACCAGAGGCAGAGGGATGGAGTGCTAGCAAGGACTCTCCACTTGGTGCCCTGAGGCAAGACAAGGACGAAGCACTGGGACATCCCAAGGGAATCAAGGGGGATTCACCTGAAAGTGTGACACAGCCAGCCCAGCTGAGGTGCCCCTATACAAATTCACACAGCTTGGGAAACAAACAGGATGAATTAAGGGCCACTGTGCTGCTGGAATGCTATGACATAGTGGCTGTCATTGAAACTTGGTGTGATGATTCCCATGACTCGAATGTAGGGATAGATGGGTACAAGGTCTTTAGGAAGGACACACAGGGTAGGAGGGGAGGAGGTGTTGCTCTCTTTATCAGTGACCAGCTGGAATCAGTGGAGCTTGAGCTGGGGAAGTATGTGATGGTTTAACCCACGTGCACTAACAAAAACGCAGCTAACTCAGTCAGGGAAGCAAATGGAAAACTGTATTACACAAGTAACAACTACACTCTACAATGGAATGCAATGAATATGTATGGATATACAGTATTTACAATATTGTACAGGTATTTACAAAGAGAATACAGCACAGAAATCATCCTTGATCAGGAGGACACTGCCTCACTCCCCCCTAATCTCTCCCTCCCCTTTTTCCTCTGGTTAATTAGAAGAAAAGAGAAAAGGAGAAATGTTAGGGAAATCTCAGTTAGTTCAAAAGCATAATTAAAAAAGTCAGTGGTCTTATCTCAAGATCATTAGATAAATCCTTCCAGTGAAGCAGACATGCCAGCAGCCAGAAGAAAAAGAAAGGAATGAAAAAGAATGTGAGATATTGCTAGGGTACCTCTCACATCTGACCAATGAATGTCTTGTTTTCCTTTTTACACCCAACTGTGGATTTTGTTTGTACTTCTCCAGTCTCCTGCCACAAGGATGATTAGAGGGCTGGAGCACCTCTCCTATGAGGATAGACTGAAAGAGTTGAGGCTATTCAGTCTAGGTGTCAGGTAATTATAGGGCATGGGGGAATGAAACAAAATATAAATGGGTAGATTTAGACTGGATGTTAGGAAGAAATTCTTCACCATGAGAGTGGTGAGACACTGGAACAGGTTGCACAGGGAGGTGGTAGGAGCCCCATCCTTGGAGGTTTTTAAGGCCAGACTGGATGTGGCTCTGAGCAACCTGATCTAGTGTGAGGTGTCCCTGCCCATGGCAGAGGGGGTGAAACTAGATGATCCTTGAGGTCCCTTCCAACCCTAACAATTCTATGATTCTATATACTTTGCATAAGATTATGCATAAGATGTGGCTGTATTCTGCGTTAAAGGTTAAACAAATAGAAGGACAGACACCTAAGAACAGAAATGGTGGAATTCTGTAATAACTATAAATTTAAAAGTCAGTCCTCTGTTTTGGGGCATTTAACTGTAAAGAATCAGGTAGTAAATTGCCTGGAAGAAAAAATTCATTAATATGACAGGAAATATTAGAAAAACTGCCATTTAAGTAACAGGGATTTGTCAGTCCAGAAGGAGCTACATAAGAGATGAACAGATGTAGGAAACCATCAGCATGATTGAAAAACTTACCTGCTCTACAGTTTCTAAAACATAAAGGTGTGCAGTTCTCACAAGTCCAAAGACTCACTTATCCCTTCAGTGAAAAGCAGCAGGCAACATCAATTGGGAAAGTACATGCAAACTGCAGAGGAGCATGAAGGTATGGATGCACTACAACACTGTTGAATTTACATGTCTTGATATAACTGTAAGTGCTTAATAACAATCTCCATGGACTTCCTCAAGAAGGGCAGCCCTCATACTTTCAGCTATGGGAAAAAGCTCCTGTCTCCTTCCTGAAACACGCAGAAGCTGATCTAGTCTACACAGAGGAAATGGCATTTTGCCTGTAACTCATCCATGTAAGGAAATTACTGTCTTCATAAAAGCTCTTAGGGAAGGGCAGTATCACTTGACTCCTATGTGTAAGGCATTTAATATTCTCAAAAGAAGAACAGTGAATATAGTTTAGACCCTGAGAGTATCCCTCTTATTTTTTTTTCAGTTGCTTGAATCTAATCCGAAGTTAGAAAATGTACTTGTCAGGTTGATCAGAAACACTGTGGCTCGATGAAATTGAGACTGCAATTTCTAGATCAGTTAAAGAGGAAAACTCAGGGAATAGCACCCCTCAAGTAATTTCTGCTCAGTTTTGAATAGGTCTTTTAAACAAAAACTGTTGTGCAAAACACATTCTAAAAGGATTTTCCATTTAGGGATTAAAAAGCAGAAAAAATAGAGAAGTATATCATGATCTGAGCTTGAACAGTAGCATTGAAAAATTTTTCAAAGTTTGATATGTCTGAGAAAAATTGAGGGAAAATCAAACTAAAGGAGTTAAAAAAAAAAAGGCAGAAAACAAACAAACAAACATACAAACAAGCATTTGTGTATCTTTATCTGACTAGGAAAAGAATATTCCTTATAAGATATTCTTAACATTTCTAAGATAGTTTATCTAGTCAGCACTAAAGACAATATGCTATGCACATCAAAACTGTTTGTGTCATCAACAAATGGCCCAAAGGATGGTGCCAGCAGTGGAATTTTGGGTTCTTTCATCAAGGGGCAACTTTTACTACCCCCGATCTGCTGGACCTAGATAGGGTGAATCTATCTAGAAAGGGCAAGAGAGCTCTAGCACTAGAGTTAGCAGGGCACATTGCGAGGGCTTTAAACTGGGTCAAAAGGGGGTGGGTGATGAAACCATTCTCTCTAGAGAAGAGAGAGAGGGACATGAACTAGAGTTAAATGAGAAATCAGCAGCCCAGCTGAAGTGCATGTACACCAATGCACACAGTATGGTTAACAAACAAGAGGAACTGGAAGTCTTGGTTCACCACTAAAACTATATGTAGTTGCCATTACAGAAACATGGTGGGATGATTCACATGATTAAAGTACTGAAATGGGTGGTTACAAGCTCTTTAGGAGAGACAGGCAAGGAAGAGGAGGAGGGGTGGCCCTCCTCCTCCTGTATATTAGGGAACCTCTTGATACCACAGAACTTGAGGTTGAGGATGAAAGGATTGAGTGCCTGAGGGTTAAAATCAGAGGGAGGGTTAACAAAAATGACATCCTGGTTGGAGTCTGTTATAGACCACCCAACCAGGATGAAGAGGCAGATGAGATATTCTGCAAGCAGCTGGAGGTTGTGTTAGGGTCACCAGCCCTTGTCCTTGTGGGTGACTTTACCCTGCCAGACATCTGCTAGGAACTTAACTCAGCAGAGAGGAGGCAGTCTAGAAGGTTCCTAGAGAACATGGAGGACAGCTTCCTGACACAACTGTTATGAGAGCCTACCAGGGGTCAGGCCCTACCTGACCTGGTGTTCTCAAGTAGAGAAAGGCTGGTGGGAGATGTGATGGTAGGAGGCTATCTAGGGTGCAGTGACCAAATAGTGGAGTTTTCAATATGTAGGGAAATAGGCAGGACAAGTAACAGAACCCTCACTTTGGACTCCCTGAGGGCAAGCTTAACCTTATTTAATCAGCTAATTCAGAGAATACCCTGGGCAGCAGCCCTTAAGAACAAAGGGGTCCAGGGCAGTTGGACCTACTTCAAACAAGAACTCTTGAAGGCACAGGAACAGGCTGTGCCCATGTGCAGGAAGATGAGCTGCCAGGGAAGGCAACTGGCCTGGATGAGCAAGCAGCTCTTGAAGGAATTAAGGGGAAAAAAAGAGGCTGTATTACCTTTGGAAAGGGGGAGAGGAAACTAGTGATATGCTTAAGGATGTTGTTAGATCATGTAGGAGTAAAATTAGAGAGGCAAAAGCCCAGTTAGAATTTAATCTGTCCACTTCTGTGAAGGACAATGAAAAGCATTTTTAAAAATACATTAACACTAAAAAGAAGGGCAAGAAGAACCTCCACGCTTCATTGGACCTGGAGGGGAACGTTGTAACTAAAGATGAGGAAAAGGCTGAGGTACTAAACACCTTCTTTGCCTCCATTTTCAACAATGAGGCAGCAGGACTCCAGGATAACTGGCCTTCTGAACCAGTAGATTGGGTCAGGGAACAGTATAATCCCCCTGAAATCCATGAGGAAGAAATTAGGGACTTGCTGAGCCACTTGGATACTCATAAGTCCACGGGACCAGATGGGATCCATCCTAGGGTACTGAGAGAGCTGGCAGATGAGCTGGCCAAGCCTCTCTCCATCATTTTCCACCAGTCCTGGCTCACTGGAGAGGTCCCAGACAACTGGAAACTGGCCAATGTGATCCCCATCCACAAAAAGGGCTGGTTGGATGCACCAGGGAATTACAGTCCTAACCCTACAAACTACAGGCCATCAGCCTGACCTCAGTGCCAGGCAAGATAATGGAGCAGATCATCGTGGGTGAAATCACTGCACACCTGAAGGATGACCAAGGGATCAGGTCCAGCCAACATGGATTTAGGAAGGGCAGGTTTTGCCTCTCCAACCTGATCTCCTTCTATGATCAGGTGACCTGCCTGGTGGATGTGGGGAAAGCTGTGGATGTGGTCTACCTGGACTTCAGCAAGGCCTTTGACACTGTCCCCCACAGCAAATTCCTGACTAAGCTGTCAGGCCTTGCCTTGGACATGAACACTGCACTGGGTTAGGAACTGGCTGGAGAGCCGAGCCCAGAGAGTGGTGGTGAATGGTGCCACATCCAGCTGGTGGCCAGTAACTAGTGGTGTCCCCCAGGGATCAGTGTTGGGCCCAATCCTGTTCAATATCTCTATTGATGATCTGGATGAGGAGATTGAGTCCACCTTTAGTAAATTTGCAGATGCACCAAGTTGGGAGCAGGTGTTGATGTGTTAGAGGGTAGGAGGGCTCTGCAGAGAGACCTTGACAGGCTGGACAGATGGGCAGAGTCCAACATGAAGTCATTTAACAAGTCCAAGTTCCAGGTGCTGCACTTTGGTCACAACAACCCCATGCAGTGCTACAGGCTGGGGACGGAGTGGCTGGAGAGCAGCCAGGCAGAAAAGGACCTGGGGATACTGATTGACAGCTGGTAGAGTCCCGGTCCCTGGAGGTGTTCAAAAAGGCATTGGATGTGGCAATTGAAGACATGAGTTTAGTTAGTCATCAGGTGTGGGTGATAGGTTGGACCTGATGATCTCTGAGGTCTTTTCCAACCTTATTGATTCTAGGATTCTTTGATTCTGTGATCAAGCTATAAATGTAGACATACACTCCTAATGACAAGGGCTTGCCACATGGATATTTTTGTGTTTCTTATTGTAGCCCAGACATATCTTAATCTCAGTACAGTTTATTTAAAAATGATTGAAGTCACATGTCTCAGCTGTCTAGATCTTGGACTTCACAAACCTCTGTTTCCCCAAGCATAACAGTGTATAAGCAAATCAGAAAAAGTTAGACTCTCATCTTTGTACAGTTAAAATGGGCTTGCCAAAGATGGCAACACTGTCTTCAGGTGAGATATTATTGATAGTAAAAATCAGCTGCCCCAGGGCACCATTTCCAGTTAATCCCTAAATTCTGTACTCCTTGCTATTTTCAGGGTGAAAGGTAAAAAAGGGAAAAATAGATATTTTTCAGACAAATTGTCCCAGTTGATTTCCACATAGCCGTACAATGCTTGTACATGTCCAGTGCAGGCACATGAGGTGCAGATGTGTCACTCATGAGATTCGGGGCTTTGCAGGTCAGAAGGAACCCTGGCAGATGGCAAGAGCCAGCAGGGGTGACTTCTCATGTGCCTGTTGAGGATCATGACATCAGCTGCAGGAATTTTAAAACCCATCGGGGCTGAGTACACAACGTCATTTTGGCTGCAATGCCAGCCTTCTTGCCCCACTGCACGTGCTAGAGCAGCTGCCAGAGTACAGAAGTAGTAGCTCGGATAAATTATAGTATTTAAGTGAAATATAAATTATACTGTATAATATAAATATAAAAATTATAGTATTTAGGTGAATTTTTTTTTTTAAACAGCTAACAATAAACCCCCTGAACCATGGTAAAAACTCAGCCAAAGACTATTAGAAAATCAGTAGGTAGCCAGACAGATTTGGCCCTTAACCATGCAGGTATCCAGGCTGCTAGCTGCAGAGAGTGCTGGAGCCTGGCACTTGGAATGGAGGGGGAAGGAGACAACATCTGTGTCAGGTGTGACCGGGTGAATTTTCTCCTCAACCGGGTGGCGGAGCTTAAGGATGAAGTGGCTGAGCTAAAGGATGAAGTATCTAGGCTCAGGACTATACAGGAATGTGAACAGGAGCTAGATATGTGTGAGCAGGCTTTTCAGACCTCCCCCAACAGGGGAGGGAGGATGGGAGGATCCCCAGAAACAGGGAGGGATGGATACAGGTCCCTGTTAAGGGAAGTAAGGGGAATCCACCCCGACCCTCTCCCCCTGCCCTGTTGCCCTTGCATAATCGGTGGCCCTGCAAGCTGAGGGCAATGTGGATGAGAGGGCTGATAAGGAGCCATCTAAGGAGATGCCCAAGGCCAAGCAGTCCCCACCAACTATAAGGACCAGCACTGTAAAGAAAAAGAGAGGGGTTATAGTTTTGGGGAACTCTCTCCTGAATAGAACAGAGGGACCCATATGTTGTCCCGACCCATCCCAATGGGAAGTATGCTGCCTGCCTGGGGCCCGGATAAGGGACATCACAAGGAGACTCCCTAATCTAATCCAGCCCTCTGACTATTACTCATTGCTGGTAATGCAAGCTGGAAGTGATGAAATTGATAAGAAGGGCACCAGGACAATTAAAAAGGAATTCAAGGCCCTTGGACAATTGGTTGATGGGGCAGGAGCGCAAGTGGTGTTCTTCTCAGTTCCCTCAGTGGTAGGGGAGTACAATGAGAGGCACAGGAGAACCCATGCCATCAACAATTGGCTCAGGGGATGGTGCCAGCAACAGAATTTTGGGTTCTTTGATCAAGGAGCAACTTTTTCTGCACCTGACGTGCTGGACATTGAAGGCGTTAAATTATCTAGAAAGGGCAAGAGGGTACTGTGGTAGTTCAGGTTGGGTGCCCCCTGCTGTCACCACATGAGACACACCTCCAGAGTCCCAAAGAGTCCAGCCTAGTGGGTGGGCACAGGAAGCCAGGTATCTCATCCCATAATGCCCTGCTCCCTTATAAGACATCAGCAGGGGGGTCCTGCACGCTCTTTTTCTTCCCTCACCACTACCTGGTAATGGGGTGAGATGCCTCCCGGCCTCTTCGGCCTGGATAGGCCCAAGGCTGGGGAGGTGGGGAAAGAGCCCTGGGGGTTTTGGGTGTACCCTTAGGTGGGGATGGGATGCTTTTGGGTGTGCTTTGGGATCTCTCTTTTGTCACGGTGCTTGTGGTTCTCTGTAAAATTTTCACTGCTTTTCCATTTAAACGTTCCTTAACTTTTGCAGTCCGTTTGTCGGAGTCTCATTTTTGCCTGTGGTGGGAGGATCAGCCTTTTCAGCCTACCACAGGTACTATCATTGGAGTTGGCAGGGCTCAAACTAGGTCTGAAGGGGGTGGGTGAGGAAACCAGTCTCTCCAGAAAGGAAAGAGTGGGATGTAAATTAGGGCTAATTGAGAAATCAACAGCCCAGGTGAAGTGCATGTACACCAATGCATGCAGTATGGGTAACAAACAAGAAGAACTGGAGGTCTTGGTCCGCCAGGAAGATTATGATATAGTTGCTATTGCAGAAACATGGTGGTGCGATTCATATGACTGGAGTGCTACACTGGGTTGCTGCAGGCTCTTCAGGAGAGACAGGCAAGGGAGAAGAGGAGGAAGGGGGCCCTGTATATCAGGGAATCGCTAGATGCCACAAAACTTGAGGTTGTGGCTGAAAGGGTTGAGTGCATGTGGGTTAAGATCAGTGGGAGGGCTAACAAAACTGACATACTGATTGGAGTCTGTTATAGACCACCCAACCAGGATGAGGAGGCAGACAAAATATTCCACAGGCAACTGGAGGCTGTCTCAAGATCAACGGATCTTGTCCTTGTGGGCAACTTTAACCTGCCAAACAGTTCCCTGCTGGGAACTTAATTCAGTAGAGAGGAGGCAGTCCAGAAGGTTTCTAGAGCATATGGAGGACAGCTTCCTAATGCAGCTGTTAAGTGAGCCTACCAGGGGTCAGGCCCTGCTTGACCTGCTGTTCTCAAATAGCGAAGGGCTGGTGGGAAATGTGATGGTAGGAGGCTATCTAGGGTGCAGTGACCATGATATAGTGGAGTTTCCCATATGAAGGGAAATAGGGAGGAGAAGTAACAGAACCCTCACTTTGGACTTCCAGGGAACAGACTTGAGCTTGTTCAAACAACTTACTTGGAAATTACCCTGGGTAGCAGCCCTTAAGAACAAAGGGGTCCAGGATGGTTGAACCTACTTCAAGCAGGAGCTCTTGAAGGCACAGGAACTGGCAGTTCCCATGTGCCGAAAGATGAGGCAGTGGGGAAGGCGACCAGCCTGGATGAGCAAGCAGCTCTTGAACAAATTAAGGGAAAAAAAGAGGCTGTATCACCTTTGGAAAGTGGGGGAGGCAACTAGAGATACGTTTAAGGATGCTGTTAGAACATGTAGGAGAAAAATTAGAGAGGCAAAGGCCCAGTTGGAGCTTAAGCTGGCCACTTCAGTGAAAGATAATAAAAAACATTTTTATAAATACATTAATGCTAAAAAGAGGGGCAAGAAGGACCTCCACTCCTTATTGGACCTAGAGGGTAATGTAGTAACTAAAGATGAGGAAAAGGCTGAGGTTCTACATACCTTCTTTGCCTCTACCATCAACAGTTAGGCAGGAGGACTCCAGGATAACTGGCCTCCTGAACTGGTAGATGGGGTCAGGGAGCAATGTAGGAACCCTGAAATCCATGAGGAATTATTTTGGGACTTGCTGAGCCACTTGGATCCTCACAAGTCCATGGGAATAGATGGGATCCATCCTAAGGTACTGAGAGAGTTGGCAGATCAGCTGGCCAACCTCTCTCCACCATTTTCCACCAGTCCTGGCTCACTGGAGAGGTCCCAGGTGACTGGAAACTGGCCAATGTGATCCCCATCCACAAGAAGGTTCAGATGGAGGAACCTGGAAACTACAGGCCTGTCAGCCTCTCAGTACCAGGAAAAATTATGGAGCAGATGCTCCAGCCTGTAGCTCTGCATGGGGTTGCTGTGGCCAAAGTGCAGCACCCGGCACTTGCATTTGTTGAACGCCATCCCATTGGACTCTTTCCATCTGTTCAGTCGGTCAAGGTCCCTCTGCAGAGCCCTTTTATCCTCTAACTGACCAACATCTGCTCCTAACTTGGTGTCATCTGCAAATTTGCTGATGACTGTCTCAATCCCCTCATCCAGATCATCAATGAAGATATTACAGCAGATGGGGCCCAGCACTGATCCCTGGAGGATGCCACTGGTGACTGGCCACCAGCTGGACATGTCACCATTCACCACCACTCTCTGGGCTTGGTCCTCCAGCAAGTTCCTAACCCAGCACACAGTGTTGCGGTCCAAGCCACAAGCTGACAGCTTAGACAGCAGCTTGCTGTGGGGGACGGTGTCAAAGGCCTTGCTGAAGTCCAAGTAGACCACATCCACAGGCCTCCCCACATCCACCAGACGGGTCACCTGATCATAGAAGGAGATGAGGTTGGAGAGGCAGGACCTGCCCTTCCTAAATCCATATTGGCTGGACCTGAGCCTTTAGTCACCCTTCCGGTTTGCAGTGATTGCCCCCAAGATGACCTGCTCTGTCATTTTCCCTGACACTGAGGTCAGGCTGACTGGCCTGCAGTTTCCAGGTTCCTCCATCCGACCCTTCTTGTGGATGGGGACCACACTGGCCAGTTTCCAGTCATCTGGGACCTCTCCAGTGAGCCAGGACTGGAGGAAAATGATGGAGAGCGGCTTGGCCAGCTCATCTGCCAACTCTCTCAGCACCCTAGGATGGATCCCATCCAGTCCCATGGACTTGTGATTATCCAAGTGGCTCAGCAGGTCCTGAACTAATTCCTCATGGATTTCCGGGGCATTACACTGCTCCCTGACCCCATCACCCTGCTCAGGAGGCCACTCGTCCTGAACTCCTGCCTTGCTGTTAAAAATTGAGGCAAAGAAGGTATTCAGGACCTCATCTTCAGTCACAGTGTTCCCCTCCAGGTCCAATCAGGAGTGGAGGTTCTTCTTGCCCTTCTTTTTAGTGTTGATATATTTGTAAAAATGCTTTTTATTGTCTTTGACAGAGGTGGCCAGCTTCAGTTCCAGCTGGGCCTTTGCCTCTCTAATTTTATTCTTACATAATCTAACAACTTCCTTGAACATACCTCGAGAAGCCTTCCCCTCCTTCCAAAGGTGATACAGCCTCTTTTTTTCCCTTAAATCCTCCAGGAGCTGCTTGCTCATCCAGGCCGGTCGCCTTCCCCGCCGGCTCATCTTTCGGCATGTGGAAACTGCCAGTTCCTGTGCCTTCAAGAGCTCCTGTTTGAAGTAGGTCCAACCATCCTGGACCCTTCGGTTCTTGAGGCTGCTACCCAGGGAACTTTACAAATAAGTTTCTTAAACAGGCTGAAGTTTGCCCTCCGGAAGTCCAAGGTGAAGGTTCTGTTGGTGCTCCTCCCTATCTCCCTGCATATTGAAAACTTCACTCTCTCGTGGTCACTGCACCCTAGGCAGCCTCCCACAATCACGTCTCCCACCAGCCCTTCTCTATTGCAGAACAGCAGGTCAAGCTGAGGCTGCATCAGGAAGCTGTCCTCCATGCGCTCCAGGAATCTTCTGGACTGCCTCCTTTCTGCTGTTCCCAGCAGTTATCTGGCAGGTTGAAGTCACCTACAAGGACAAGATCTGATGATCTTGAGACAGCCTCCAGTTGCTTATAGAATAATTCGTCAGCCACCTCATCCTGGTTGGGTGGTCTATAACAGACTCCAACCAGGATGTCAGATTTGTTAGACTGCCCTCTGATTCTAACCCACAGGCTCTCAGTCCCTTCTTTCTCCACTTCAAGTTCTGTGGCAGAAAGTGTCTCCCTAATATACAGAGCCACCCCTCCTCCTCTTCCCCCTTGCCTGTCTCTCCTAAAGAGCCTGTAATCCCCCAGTGTAGCACTCCAATCATGCATGTTATCCCACCATGTTTCTGAGATGGCGACTATATCATAGTCACCCTGGTGGACCAGGACTTCCAGCACCTCTTGCTTACTCCCCATACTGCATGCATTGGTGTACATGCGCTTCAGCTGGGCTCCCGACTTCTCAGTTGCTCCTAATTTGTTCCCTACTCTTTCCTCTGCAGAGGGACTGATTTCCTCACCCACCCCCTTCAGACCTAGTTTAGTTTGGCATCAACGATTTGAATACCACATGTCAAGATTGGATGAAGGGGCTGTGAGAGAAGAGTGGAAGTGGAACAGAGGAGTGAATTGTGGTGGGTTAAAGCCCATCCTGAATAAAAGAAAAAAAACAGGGTGGAGGGCTTGCAGGTGCTTTACCCTCCCTGCAGGGCCTTTTTCCCCTGGGAAACTGAGTCTTTTCCACTCCCCCCTCCCTGCCCAGCTAGGGTATAAAAAGCAGGATATTGTGGCCATTAGCTCTCCTTTTGGCTCCTCCCTCTCATGCAGGAGATCTACTGCGGCTGCCTTCCTCCTCCTCTGCCATGTGGTCGGACCTGATCCTTCTCCCTGCTGCCTCTGCGCCTCTTCAGAGAGAGTCTGGTTCTGTATTCTTCTTCTTTGTCCCCCTTCCATCCATCCTTGTTCCTTGCCTTTGTGAACCTTACCTGTTATTGTTTTATATATATATATATTGTTTAAAGAAAACTATTTACCTCTTATAGTGGGTTGAGAGAGAATGCCCAGCTTTCCCCCCCCACTAAGAAGGACTAACAAGACCACAGCTAACTCAGCCGGTGAAGCAAATTAGGGAATGCTCTATTTACAAAGCAATTTGGGATGCAGGGAATTTATGTACACAAATATACAGTATTTACAATATACAGCAAGGAAACAAGAACAGAAACAAACCCCCCGGAAGAGGGGGTTTCCCCTTGTACCCCTTTCACCCCTCTACCTCCCTTTTTCCCCAAAGAGGGTTAGAAAGAGAAAAGGGGAGTTAACGAGGCAGAGGCCTAGTGCAGGAGGATTAATGTTTATCTGTTATTTGGCCAGAAGCAGACAGCGAAGAGGAACATACAGGAGCAGGAACACACCCACACTGACCAAGATTCTAACTGCACGAAAAACTTAAAACCGCACTCCCACCTATCTACCAATGAAATTTGTTTAGAATACCAGTATTTACAAAAAATATTCAGCCAGAGTGTCCCTTTCTTAAAGGCACAGCCTCAAACAGTCACACCTCTCGACTTCCAAGCTGACTCTAAATCATTGTTTGATGGATTGGCTGCTTTCCTTTTTTCCCCCTCTCTGTTGGGAGGGAGGAGGGGGAAGCAGGGGAGAGATTCTCAGCCTTGCCCCCATCTGAGCTCTTAACTCCCCGTTAAGGCTTAAACCACCACAAGGTAAAATTGTAGTACATGGGAAAAGCAGGCAAGATTGGGCTCATTAAATCACTATAGGAGTAAGACTCTGGGATATCCTAATACTCAGCATTAATAGTATTTTCTTACCAGAAAACAGGAAAATAAGAATGCATTGTTGCAACGTGGGAGGCTTCCTGTTCTAGTTGTTGCTTCTGGGTTCCAGATTCTTGGGTGTTGGACTTTGTCTGCTGGGATGGCAACAGGACAAAGAGAGATGGGGGAGTAGTTTTCTGGCTTGGGCTTTTGGCTCACTTGCTTCTTGCTGCTGCTTTGTGCCATGCTTTTTCTGCAAATAGGCTAAGGCAATTCTGCATTTTGTACCATGTTTATCTGATTTTGTCAGTAAATCTATTCCTCTCTCACTTTCTTTGGTCGCAAACCCATTTAGTGTGTGTGCGTGTTACTTTTCCCTCACTTCAGTGTTGGTTCGGTTTGACCCATTTTGTTCTGATTCATACCATTACAGGTCTATGCTTTTGCATATGAATGTAATTAAGTTCATCACATAGGCTTTAGAAGCTCTACATCTGCAGTAAATCTGCTTTTCATTATATCCTGAATTTAAGCCACATTTGGCAAGTTCCTGATTCCTTTATAAATATTATTCCTTGTTTGATGATGCTCTATTATTTACTTACTGTGTGGTTGCTGAGAGCTTTGGTAAACTACTCTAGTCCCATAAAGCCCTAAACTGTCCTTCTCACGGGTGACATAGCTGAATGCCTGTTTTGTATTTCCTACATGCTTGAAGAGGCAGCTGGGAAAACATCAATGGATAGGACACTATAGAGCTGGTTTTAAAGGACACTGATTCCAACAGTTCAGGCAGGATCTGGATCTTAGGACCACAATGGTATAAAATAGCTTTGGTGCATATATCGTTCCTACTCCTATAATCTGAAATGGATGTGGTGAAAGATTTGGGTATGTCCTGATTTCATGCTGGGAGGTGACAAATACTTGAAAATTTTCGCACATAACAACTGATTAGTAAAGCCGGGTTGGGGAAATCAACTTTCACTCCATACGATGCACCACACTCAACAGTTTCCTTAATGTACAAGTACCACACACTTTAACAAAGCAGGCACCAGGAAAAGCAGCCTTTCATACACTGTGTATAATCAGAAAGCTGGGACCTCATTTCCTAATGACTATCAAAGAAGCTCTAAGGAGGGCATAGGTTCTTCAGCAATTTCACATCTCTGGTTCCATAGTAACAAAGGATAGAGAAGCAGACACAAGTTCATCACCACATATCTGACACAAATGCTTCATTAATATGCACACAGTTTAAGTTCCTTCATGGAAACAAATGGATTAAAACAGGTAGAAAAAACATATTCCCTCATCAGACATTCTGCCATATATTCACCACAGGTTTCATTTTAGATTATTTTGAGAGCACCTTTCCCCTGTGTGGACTTCTTTAAGCAGATTTGCCAGAGTTAATTTCAAAATGTACAGTTCTTTACAATATGTAGTTCTCATCAGGCATCATTTTTCTAATAAACTCCCAAAGACAGTAATAGATGTTTCCGTGCTCTTCACTGCATTACACCATGAATATAATGACATTTCATCCAAGTCAGGTTTTAAAGGCTTCAAAATAGCTCAAAGCATCATTGAAAAGGCTTGATATGGCTACATAAAATCTGTAGTTAATCTGTGTTTAATGCAGTAAAATAAAAGAGGCATATTATTTTATAAGATTTAAAATAGATAATTTAAAATTCAAAAAAGAATGATGCTTTCCTGAGAAAACAGCAAAGTTTTGCTAGCCACATTCAGTACTGAACCATTCACCTCACTGGAGATGTTCACTATTTGGCCTCTACACTTTGGATTAGAAAGAAATACAAGTTGGTTTACAATGCCTTGTTATCTATATGTACTTTCATAGCAGTCTTTGGACATTGCCCTCTAACTACAGAGGATGTGACTTAGACCACATTCTGATGAAACTGTTTGAGCTCACAACATCTGTGGAAAGCTTTACACAAATCCACATTTCATCAGGGGTGAGAGTACATCATGTCTTCTACAGACTTTGAAGCATGTGAGATCAGGTCCATGATGAATTTTAGTCTGTAGCATCTTCCAAGGATAAAGATGACATCCAAAAGAAATGTTTGCCTCCTCTGCATCCTGTAAAATTTCAAGCAACTAGATACAGCCTCCTGCTACTGACTACACTGAGAGTACCTTGTTCTGAGAGCATTTTTTATTAAAGCAAGTGCATTTCATTGGAAAATTGATTCACATTTCTTCATAAGTAACGAATTTATTTCTTTTTTCAATCACAAGCAAAACGGGGATACTGAAAGCACAGAACTATGTTTAAGAATTGTGAAGGCAGAGGTAGTAGTGCTCTGAATAAAACATTTATAATGCAGTTTAGCAAAAAGCAAAAACCAGTGAGTGAGCAAAGGAATCAATTAAATAGAGAGTCAAGTTCTACTTCTAGCTATGCCTTTGGCTTGGTACAGTAATTTAAAGTGTGTATTAATTATCAGTTTCTGATATTATTTGTTATAATCCACAAGCTTTTCAGTACTATTTGTCTTTTTTTTTGTTTCTTGAGGATACCAAGCAGTCAACGAGTGTGTTTTATCTGCGTCTCCACTGAAAATAACAGCATGTTAGCAGACACAAGGTCAAGACAGTGGAGGCTCAGATTGTGAAAAGAAATATATGGTGCTTTGCTGTTTCACTGTGGCTATTTCTCAATTCCCCCTACCTCTGTACACAGAAATAGGGTCAGAGAACAATATCTGACTAGTGATAAAAGAATAACTTTTTAAAAAGTCACTTTTGCTTAGGCAGGTCACCCCCTCCACTTGCTTGCAAACAATTGCAGCTGAATCTCTGAACAGCAATAACATAAGAAAGTGATGCTCTGGATTTCTACAAAGTAATTTGGCTCAGCAAAATGCCTTTCCATAAAATGGAATTAACATTCAACAGAGAAAAGTGTAAGTGGACAGGAAAAAATTATGGTACTGTACACAAATGTTGGTTGCAGGCCCATCCCTTTAGGCTAGGAATACCGCCCAGGAAGAACAACTGAACAGATGTGATTCACTTAATAGACTTTAAGTGCCTCAGGACACAGTACAAACTTATATAACATTATCAGACAGGCCTCCTCATGCCATCAGTGTCTGCAAAGATTCATGAATATGTAAATACTATATATATCTTAGAAACATGCTTGACAAGAGAATAGCTAAAATGAACTGATTCTAGTTATAAACCATTGGTATGCCATTCTTTATGTTTGAACAGGCAGCCTATTGCTAGGTGACAGATCATTAAGGCTATTGACTCAGTCAGCAGAAATGAAGAAATAATTTGTTCATAATAACCTTCAGATGACCTCCCAGGCAAAAATGAGTCTTTAAAGAGCTATTTGTACTGATACATGTCATGCCTCTATGTGGGGTTCTTCTAGCCCTACAGTAATAGCAGGGCTGCTGGTGAAACAGAGCAATAAACACCTACTGACAGGGCTGTAGCAAGAAGAGATCGCATCACTTGCCATTAATTGGCTGATGAATAATTCAGAGCTTTCAAACAGAGTGTAAGGATTTTAGGCTGTGCCATGTTACACAGGGAAAGCAAGCAGAAGGAAACTCATTGCTAGTTTCAGTCAAGGCCTTGCTAAGCCAACTAATAAGACTATAGGGCTAGGAACAACAAGTATACATGCATTAGATCATGGTCATCAACAAACTTAATATTTTTTTATTTCCCCTCAGACATGCTAGGGGCAATATTCACTCTTCAGAAGCAGGCCCCTCATGTAGAAACAGCTGTGGGCCCTCTGTACACTGCTTTTTAATTATTTTCCACAGCTGCAGAGCAGAGGCTTCTATTGTCCCTAGAAAGCATAGGGATTTGTGTTTCATTCTTTCTACAGTAACCTGTGATATTCTGCTATTTATGTTACTCTATAGGTTAATACTCTCTAGGCCCCTTCATTTCTATCAAAAAAGGTACTTGTTTTCTGCACAGAGTGCAAATTGAAAAGGAGAGAGATGACTGACCCTCTATAACATTGTCTTCCAAAAAAATAAATAAAATAATGCAGAATATTTTAGAGCCTAGGCTTTACTTCATATGACTGGAGTGGTTTTTGGTTGGGTGGGTGGGCTTTTTTGGCTTTGTTTGTGGGGGCTGGGTGTGTTGGGTTTTTTGGGCAGTTTGGTTGGTTGGGTTTTGTTTTGTTTTGATTTCTTCTTTTTAAGAAGAAACTAGAAGAACAGCTTTTATATCTTGGTTTTTCTTCTGTTGTTGTGTTGGGTTTTTTCCTCACTATGACAATATTGTATTTGTTATAGAAAGCTAAGTGTTCAAAGATGAGATTTCCAAGAAGTCTTTCTCTGGATTAAACTTTTAACTGTAAATAATATCAATACTTCACTCTTGCTGATAATCTAAAATCTTTTTCAAGACAGAGTTTTAATAAAATCAATCTATTGTCAGAATACGTTGTCACATCAATTATTTTCATAAGTGGCTGGAGAGCAGCCAGTCAGAGAGGGACCTGGGGGTGCTGGTCGATGGTAGGCTGAACATGAGCCTGCAGTGTGCACAGGCAGCCAAGAGGGCCAATGGCATCCTGGCCTGCATCAGGAACAGTGTGGCCAGCAGGAGCAGGGAAGTCATTGTGCCCCTGTAGACTGCACTGGTTAGGCCGCACCTCGAGTACTGTGTCCAGTTCTGGGCTCCTCAGTTTAGGAAGGATGTTGACTTGCTGGAACGAGTCCAGAGAAGAGCAACGAAGTTGGTGAGGGGTTTGGAACGCAAGCCCTATGAGGAGAGGCTGAGGGAGCTGGGGTTGCTTAGCCTGGAGAAGAGGAGACTCAGGGGTGACCTTGTTGCTCTCTACAACTACCTGAAGGGAGGTTGTAGACAGATGGATGTTGGTCTCTTTTCCCAGGCAGCCAGTACCAGAACAAGAGGACACAGTCTCAGGCTGTGCCAGGGGAGGTTTAGGTTGGATGTTAGGAAGAAGTTCTATGCAGAGAGAGTGATTGCCCATTGGAATGGGCTGCTGGGGGAGGTGGTGGAGTTGCCATCATTGGAGGTTTTCAGAAGACTTGATGAGGTGCTTGGTGCCATGGGTTAGTTGTTTAGGTGGTGTTGGATTGGTTGATGGGTTGGATGCAATGATCTTGAAGGTCTCTTCCAACCTGGTTTATTCTATGTATGTATTCTATGTATGTATTCTATAAGGCTGGGAAAAATATATTTCATCTAGCAAGATAATCAGCACCAGAAATAGGGTGATTCCAGTTACAGGGTTTCCCTGCACAATGTTTCCCCTTTAAATATTTCCTTGAAGAAGAAAGCCAAAGCTTTATTGTTAACCACCATGTGTTAAAATAGTTACATTTTAAAATTTTGCACACAATTTTACTATGTCTGACTTTCTTTCAGCTGTGTTTACAGTGTATTGTAAAATCACCTTTCTGAAGAGAATCATCTAGGAGAATTATCTCCCATAGGTTTGATTTCAGTATGTGTACAGTCTTTGTTAACTAACACAAACAGACTGAAATTTGTTCAGCCTTTTCAATTCATTAGAGGCATATTTGTCAAACAGGCACTGAAATGGGATCTGGGTATCTTCTTCTTCTCCAAGTCCCTTCCACTAATTTAAAAAAAAAAAAATAAGTTTTTATATATATGTATATACATGCAAAAATCTTATCAGAAAACTAGCATAACCAGGAAAGTCCTAATATCAAATATTCTTGCTCCAGTTCATTTTGACAACAAGACAGGGACAGGCACAGTACCACAAGTTTCTTGAAAGCACCTTATGGGGTTTACTTCCAGAGAATTCCTTCTATCTTTTCTATCCTGCATTCTAGATACCAATACAGAGGAATGATGAGAGCAGCCCTGCAGAAAAGGAATTGAAGTGCACATGGAGGAGAAGTTGGGCTGTGAGAGGAATAGATTAATCTGTGTTTGACCAGATGTAGACATGGACCAATAGTTGCTAAACAACTAAATCTGAAATTATGAAAAAGAGAATATGCACGTGGGCAGTAGGGAATGAGTGCTATGCAATAGGTGTGCAATAGGAAGGAGCTTTGTACTCAACCCAGCCTCCTGAGATGTCCAGGCCCAACGTCATAGGACACAGACCCTATGTAAACCGGAATCTCTGGTGGTGGCAGGGAGAGTTGCACCAATCCTACAGTGTTCCTGCAGGGACACATGCTGGCATGGATGCTGGTCAACTCTGCCATCCTGACATCTCCAGAGCAATGTTGATCAGTTGGGTAGGGTGAGTGACATGTGCCTTGCTTTCTGTTTCATGCTTTCCTACAATTTTATAAAACTTCTTTTGCCTTTTAATAAAAGAAAACTGTACCTGGACAGTATCCATGATATTCTGGTGCAGTTTAGGCTGGCTGCCTCCTGTTACTGCCACATAAATTACAATTCCAGTGTCCCAAGTGTCCAACCCAGTAGGTGGACACAGGAAACAGCTTATTTTTACCCATAAATTATGCACCCTATAAATTCTCCTGCAAAGTCATTCTCTTCCTCTTTCTTCCCTCTCTGCTACCGTGAGTGGTAGAGAGTGGTACTGTGAGTAGCCTATTGGATAATGGTAGGGGAGTATCTCATGGCTTCTTAGGCCTGTCTAGGCCTAATGCCAGCAGGAGAAGTGGAGGGCAGTCTCAGACCAGGCCAGCCTGAGACCAACCTAACAGGAAGGAGGAAGCAGGGAGGGGGGAGGAGGAGAAAGAGCCTTGAGGCTGTTTAGGTATACCCTCAAGTGGGGAGAAGAGAACTGCTGGGAGGCTTTTGGGTGTGGTGTAAGGGACTTCATGTTTTGGGATATCTTGCCACTATGCTTTGTAGTTTTCTGCCAAACACTAATTGCTTTTCCATTTAAACTTTCCATCAGTATCCAATCCATTTGTGAGTGTCATTCTTTTGTCCCTCTCAGGGCAATAGAGGATCTGTACAGTGTTGAACCAGGACATACACATTTTAATTCCTGAACCTCAAAGAATCCACTAAAAAATAATTCTGGCAACAAGGATGGGATCAGAAATTAATTGAAACTGCAGGCCTTGTCAATGGAATGTATACCTGACAAGAATGAGCCATGGACTCAGTGTATAGAGTGCATATATTTTTTTTTGGTCTAGAGTGTGTAATTAAGAGTAATGATGAAGAGATTTTTGATGGGGAATGGTGCAAGCAGCTCTCCCAATAAGAAAACCAGGGGTCCCCCATAGAGCATGCTACATGGGGACAGGAGCTGTGGAACACTTAGTGCTTTACAAGTGATGGATTTGTGGGTTTATGGCTGATTGTGGGTGACGTCACAGCTATAATAATGGTGATGGCTCCCACCCCTTCCCCCATCCTCCCCCAGGACATGTTAAGGTATTCATTGTTACAGACTGAGAAAAAAGTTGTTTTCAAAAACCTTTACTGCATACCTCATGATGGCAATTTTGCAATTCAGATACCTGCAGCTGTATAGATTTATTTATTTTTATTTCTGTGTTCAATTTTTGCAGAATTTTTTTTCCTTTGCAGCCACTTTTTTTCCGGACAGTTCTTCTCTCATCTGCCTCCTTCTTCCCCGCTGTGAGACGCTAAAGCTTGTCTCTCCTTGTGTGACTCAACAAAGATACAATCACTTGCTGCTTGCCCACACAATAGCTGATACGTGTTGGGCAGAGCCACTGGAATGACTCTTGGAAGGTGCAAAATATAACATCAATCACTGGACCACAGCTGGCCTCACAGCAATGGACCGAGGCCACCTTCGGGAATATGCATAAAACAAGATAATCTCCACCCATCAAGTACCCTGGAAAGGGGGGAAGGTGAGACAATGGATTCACCACCTATTTCAACAAAAACAACAACAAAAAATCCCAACACAAAACAAAACAAAACAAAACAAACAAAAAAAAAAAAGTGGGAAGATGTGGGAACCCCAAAAGGGAATAATAATGGAATGTTCAGGTGGCCTTCATGTCTGTGAGGCCCTGGAGGTGATAAGGAATGTTGCATGTGAGAAAAGGATGAGAGTAAAACATAACAAAGTATTGCCTCTTAGAAATGGATGGGAAGGCAACTGGGGAGAAAAGCACCTGTTAAAATGAAGACAAATCAGCAGGGTGACAAGAGGTGCATACAATGGATATGGCACCTGCCCTATCATCTGCAAGATGCAGCTTTAGTAGAAAGAATGAATGCATTATTAAAACAGCAGATGAAGCTTTTGGGGGAGGGCCAATAAAAAAAAATGAGTTGATCATTTATCTGAGGATTGTCAATTACAGAACCATTGGGGTTGCACAAATGTCCATGGGCCTATTAAAAAGAGAACCTGTAGTAGTTAAGACCAACATCAATCCACAAATTAGTTTCCCAAGTGGACAGCTGTTTGGGATAGTACAGAAGTACAGCCAAATAGAATTATTTACAAAAAAAGCACTTAAAAGGGGACCTGAAGAAGTCAAGTGGTGTGGTGACAATGGTCCAACCTGGTGCTTGTGGCAAAAAGCTCCAGGTGAGACACGTGGACGACCTCTTGGTTTCTGGAGTCGAGGTTACAGAGGTTCAGAGGCTAATTACACTCCAACAGAGAAAGAGATTCTAGCTGCCTATGAAGGAGTGAAAGCAGCTTCTGAAGTAATTGGAACTGAGTCACAACTTCTCTTAGCTCCCAGATTGCCAGTTTTGAATTGGATGTTCAAAGGCAAAGGTTCCACACCACATCATGCCACAGACTCCACCTGGTCTAAGTGGATGGCTCTGATAACACAGAGAGCCCGAATGGGAAATCTTGAAAGACCTGGTCTGGTGGAGGTGATCTCAAGTTGGCCTGAAGATACCAACTGTGCTAAACCTCCAGAGGAGAGAGTAACTCGTGCTGAGGAAGCTCCTCCTTACAATGACCTTTCAGATGATGAGAAGAAATATGCTTTGTTCACAGACGGTTCCTGTCGTCTCGTCGGGAACAAGCGAAGGTGGAAGTCTGCCGTGTGGAGTCCAACACGCCGAGTTGCAGAGGCGAAGGATGGAGAAGGAGAATCCAGTCAGTTTGCAGAGGTAAAAGCTGTCCAGCTAGCTCTCGACGTGGCTGAACGTGAGAGATGGCCAAAGCTTTATCTCTACACCGACTCATGGATGGTAGCCAATGCTCTATGGGGTTGGCTAAAGAACTGGAAAAAGAATGGCTGGCAGAGGAAAGGAAAACCCATCTGGGCAGCTGAACTGTGGCAAGACATTGCTGATCGAATCGAGAGAATTCCAGTGAAAGTGAGACACATTGATGCTCACATTCCCAAGAGCAAAGCTACTGAGGAACAGCAGCACAACCATCAGGCAGATCTAGCTGCAAGAGTTTCTCAAGTAGACAAGGACTCTGAACTTGATCTCGACTGGAAACACCGAGGTGAGATATTCTTAGCTCGGTGGGCTCATGATTCGTCAGGACATCAAGGCAGAGATGCAACATACCAATGGGCTCGTGACAGATCTATAGACATTTCCATGGATGCCATCACACAAGTCATCCATGACTGTGACATTTGTGCTGCTATTAAGCAGGCAAAGAGAATTAAGCCCTTGTGGTATGGTGACAGATGGTCCAAATACAGGTATGGTGAAGCTTGGCAGATTGACTACATCACTCTACCACGTTCTCGTTCTGGTAAGCAATACGTGCTTACTATGGTAGAGGCAAACACTGGATGGCTGGAAACTTACGCAGTCCCACATGCAACTGCACGCAACACCATTCTCGGTCTGGAGAGACAGATCCTGTGGAGACACGGAACTCCAGAGAGGATTGAGTCAGACAACGGAACTCACTTCAAGAACAACCTTGTAAAGAGCTGGGCAAAAGAGCACGGTATTGAGTGGATTTTCCATATTCCTTACTATGCACCAGCTGCAGGGAAGATTGAACGCTACAACGGTTTGTTGAAGACCACTCTCAAAGCCATGGGAGGTGGATCTTTGAAAAACTGGGAGAAACATTTAGCACAAGCAACCTGGCTGGTGAACAGTAGAGGTTCAGTGAACCGAGCTGGACCTGCACATTCTGATCTGCTACAGAAAGTAGAAGGTGATAGAGTTCCTGTTGTTAGGGAAAAGAATCTGTTAGGTAAAACTGTTTGGGTATTTTCGCCCTCAGGAGAGGCTAAACCTGTCCGAGGGGTGGTTTCAGCAGAAGGTCCGGGTCACACTTATTGGGTAATGCAAGAGAATGGTGAAATTCAGTGTATTCCACAAAGAGATTTAACTTTAGCTGAGAGAGTTTAATTTCAGAATGTTGTACAGCTACAGCGCGTCCAAAGGAAAGAGTCCCTGAGGAATCTACGGTGCACGAACCCTGAGAAACCCTGAGAGCCCTGAGTCAACTGAGAGTCCCTGAGTCCCTGTTTCCCTTTTTCTTCGCTTCGTCTGCGGAGAGACAAACTGTTTTCCATTTTCTTGATTTTGGATTTTCTTGGACTTCTGAATCATCTACATCTGAGTATAGCCGGAATGGACGATGAACTTAACTTACGAACTGTAAATATTGTTCTGGATTGGATGGACAGTACGAACAGCCAATGAAATTGTTTAGAAAGGGGTGGACTGTGGTCGTTTGAGGCTGTGCCTTTAAGAACAAACACTGCTGGAACACACTGGCTAATGTTTTTGGTACTAGAACCAAACATTCTGATATTCTAAACGAATTTCATTGGTTGATAAACAAAAATTCAGCTTTAGATTGTGAAGCGGTTGGAAAAATTTTTTTCCTCAGTTCAGTTCGGTTTGGGAGTTGGGGGAGTTTGGTGTTTCAGCCTGTTCTCCCTGCCTGCTTCTTCTGCGAACTGCTGGACTTGGCCTTCAGATAAGCAAACACTAATCCTGCATGGGCTTTTGAAGCTTGCTAACAACTCTTTTCCTTAGTAACTTGCCTTTCTCTCTCTCTAACCCCTTTTTGGGGAAAAAGGGAGGTAAGGGGGGGAGAGAGGGGGTTCCAAAGAGGGGATCCCTCCCTGAGGGAGGGATTTTTGTTGTGTTATTTGTCTTTGCTGTGTATTTCTGTGTATATATTGTAAATACCTGTATATATTGTGTTATATATAACCTGCTTTCCATATATGCTTGTAAATATATAGCTTTTGCTCTTCGACTGAGTTAGCTGTGGTTTCTTACTCTGTGGAGGAGGGAGAGCTAAGCCCTCTCTCAACCTACCACAAGTGGTTGAAACCTGGTGTATTACTTACCATTCCTCCTATGACTAAAGATTTAATCAGGCTATCAGCAATAGCAGCACACAGTGGTATTCAGAAACTGGTATTAGTAAACCCAGCTCAGGATGGCCCAAGACAATAATGCTACCAATGCTGCCTTGATGAGACTAATGCTTTATGTTGACTCTTCACACAGCTACATTGCAGAATCATACAAGAGTTGATTATCTTTTACTAATACACCGCCATGGGTGTGAGGAGTTAGAAGGGATGTGTTGCATAAATCTTAGTGATCATTCATTCTCAATATACAAACAAATAAACACCTTAGAAGAGTTAACACATCAGCTAGATAGATAATAGTTGGAATGCTTTTCCTTCTTTACAGTAGGGTTGGCCATGGCTTCAGAAACTTCTCTTAAGCCTTTGTCTTGATCTGTTTATGTTTTATCTGCTTTTTACCTTGTATCTTTGCTTGTGTACAAAATATGATTACTAGAGCAATTCAATCCTTCAGCATTATGTTGTCTACTTCTGATCACACGGTGGAATGTAAGAGGAATGTGTTAATCTCTGACCAGATGTAGACATGGACCAATAGTCATTAGGCAACTGAGTCTGAAACTTAGTATGCACATGGGCAGTAGGGAACATAACACATTGCACAACAGGGAGGAGTTTTGTTTTTGACCCAGCCTCCTGGGACGTCCCAGCCCAACGTCGTTAGACACTGATCCTATGTAAACTGGAATCTCTGCTGGCGGTGGTGAGTTGCACCAATCCTACATTGTTACAGCAGGGATGGCCACTAGGATAAGTGCCAGTCAACTCTGCCATCCTGATATGTCCAAGGCCATGTTGATCATCTGGGCAGGGTGATCATCTGGCCTTGCTTTCTGTTTCATGCCTTGCTACAATTTTGTATAACTTCTTTTGCCTTTTAATAAAAGAAAACCATGCCTGGACCATACCCATGATATCCATTTTAATTCCTGAATGCCAAAGAAACCCACTAAAATATTGGCATGAGTGAACAGTGTGCACTTGCAGCTCTGAAGGCCAATCGCATCTTGGGCTGCATCAAAGAAATGCGGCCAGCAGATCCAGAGAGGTGATTCTGCCACTTTACTCTGTTTTGCTTAGACCTCATTTGGTATAGTGTGCCCAGGTCTGGAACCCTCCACACAGCAAGGACATGGACCTGATAGACCAGGTCCAGAAGAGGGCCACAAAAAATGATTTGGATGCTGCAACACCTCTGACAGGCTGAGGCAGCTGGGGTTGGTCAGCCTGGAGAAGAGAAGGCTCCAGGGAGACCTAATAGCCGCCTTCAAGTACCTGAAGGGGGCCTACAAGAAAGTTTGCAAAGCCATGTAGTGATAGTTCAAGGGGTATTGGTTTTAAATTAGAGAAGAGTAGATTTCATTTTGATGTTAGGAACACGTTCTTTACCATGAGGGTAGTGGAACACTGGAACAGGTTGTCAAGGGAGGTAGTTGATATATCCCTGATGATATTCAAGGCAAGGCTGGACAAGGCTCTGATCAACCTGATCTAGTGAAGGACACCCCTGCTCACTAGACAGGGGCTGGACTAGATGACCTTTGGTGGTCCCCTCCAATCCAAACCATTCTATGATTCTATGCTTTTCAAGTAAAAATTATGACCCTTCCAGGCTTGAAGGTAAAGGAAATGTTTTAATCAAACTGTTTTCACTGCTGAAAATCCAAATGAGTATTTATCTTACCTTGAACCTTTTACTTCACTTTAATACCTCTGATTATTTTGCTTATGGATTTATGTAACTACTACTGTCCTGGTTTAGAGCCATACACATCCTCTATTGCCACAAAAGGGGCAAAAGAATGACACTCACACAGATTAGATAGTGATAGAAAGTTTAAATGGAAAAGCAATTAGTGTTTCATGGAAAACTACAAAGCTTAGTGGCAAGATATCCCAATGTATACAGAGTCTCTTGCACCACATACAAAGGAATTCCAGCAGTTCCCTTCTCCCCTCCTGCGGGTGTACCCAAAATCTCCAGGGCTCGCTCTTTCTGTCTCCCCTCCTCCACTAGGCTGGTTAGGTCTGAGACTCTGTGTGTCTCTGTCTGTGTGTGTGTGTGTGCCTTCTCCTCCTGGCATTAGACCTAGAGAGGCCTAAAAGGCCTTGAGATACTCCCCCACTGTTACCTGATAGGGAGCATCTGCCACAGAGATGGAAGAGGAAGAGAATGACTTTGCAGGTGAATTTATAGGGCACAGGATTTATGGGTAGAAATACGCTGATTCCTGTGTCATAGAATCATAGAATCATAGAATCAGTCAGGGTTGGAAGGGACCACAAGGATCATCTAGTTCCAACCTCCCTGCTATGGGCAGGGACACCTCACACTAGATCAAGCTGGCCAGAGCCTCATCCAGCCTGGTCTTAAACACCTCCAGGGACAGGGCCTCCACCACTTCCCTGGACAACCCATTCCAGAGCTTCACCACTCTCATGGGGAAGAACTTCATCCTCATGTCCAGCCTGAATCTCCCCACCTCCAGCTTCATTCCATTCCCCCTAGTCCTGTCACTACCTGAGATCCTGAGAAGTCCCTCCCCAGCCTTCTTGTAGGCCCCCTGCACATAGTGGAAGGCCACAATTAGGTCATCTCGGAGCCTTCAGGGCCATCACATTGCTTTTACCCAAGGAAATGAGGGCAGCGTTGAGTGAAAATGTATTCCAGTTAATTACTTCCTTTTAAAAAAAATATTTATCCACTCCAACCCCTCACTTTTGTTGTTGTTTAGATATTAAGTGGTATATTTAACAACATTCTTCATTCTTTATTAGAATAACTTAATTTCCCTCTATGCTTTTAAGAATTTGTGATCAGATACAACATAGAACCTTTCTTCACTTAGACAGCTAAGTATTAGATATTTAGACAATGAGAAGCATTAAAAGTAAGATCTACTAAAGGGCTAGTAATGTTTAAATATATGAACTTGTATCCTCCATGAGAACACCATTTTTGGGAAACTAACAACATTTTTATTACTTGTTACAAACAAATCTTGGCTATGATGCTTTGTTCTATGGGTAGTTAGGGACAATTCCATGTTAACATATGACAGACATGAAGAAAATCTATCTTTGTCATGGTATTTCACACTTCTAAGACACAAATTTTCAACACAGATGTTAATGATTCATGTAATTATTTTATTTCACTTGCTTTGTTTACACAATTCACACTTTTAATGGGAAAAACATGTGTTTGCCTCATTTTATAATGCATGAATTCTTCACATAGATTTGTCTGTTCAAACTTTATATTCAGAGTACAACAAAAGACCTTGTAGCTCTTGTTTTTCCCTTAATAAAGCCTCTAAAGTATCATAGTATCAGAGCATCAGTCAGGGTTGGAAGGGACCACAAGGATCATCGAGTTCCAACCTCCCTGCTATGGGCAGGGACACCCCACAGTAGATCAGGCTGGCCAGAGCCTCACCCAGGGATAGGGCCTCAACCACCTCCCTGGACAACCCATTCCAGGGCTTCACCACTCTCACAGTGAAGAACTTCATCCTCACATCCTGCCTGAATCTCACCACCTCCGGCTTCATTCCATTCCCCCTAGTCCTATCACTACCTGAGATCCTAAGAAGTTCCTCCCCAGCCTTCTTGTAGGCCCCCTGCACATACTGGAAGGCCACAATTAGGTCATCTCGGAGCCTTCTCTTCTCCAGACTGAACAGCCCCAACTCTTGCAGTCTGTCCTCATAGGAGAGGTGCTCCAGGCCTCTGATCATCCTTGTGGCCCTTCTCTGGACACATTCCAGCACGACCATATCCCTCTTGTAATAGGAGCTCCAGAACTGGAGGCAGTACTCCAGATGGGGTCTCCCCAGAGCTGAGTAGAGGGGGAGAATCACCTCCGGGCTGCAAGTTCACATTGAGAGCTCATGTTGAGCTTCTTATCCACCAGCACCCCCATGTCTTTCTCCTCTGGGCTGCTTTCCAGCCAGTCACTGCCCAGCCTGCATTTGTGCCTGGCATTGCCTCGACCCAGATGCAGGACCCTGCACTTGGTCTTGTTGAACCTCATGACGTTGGCTTGTGCCCACCTCTCCAGCCTGTCAAGGTCCCTCTGGATGGCATACCCTCCCTCCAGAGTGTCTGCTGCACCACACAGCTTGGTGTCATCAGCAAACTTGCTGAGGGTGCACTCAATGCCATTGTCCATGTCACTGACAAAGATGTTGAGCAAGACTGGTCCCAGGGCTGATCCCTGAGGGACTCCACTTGTCACTGGCCTCCACTGGGACATGGATCCATTGACAGCCACTCCCTGGGTGTGGCCGTCAAGCCAGTTGTTTATTCATCTAGTGGTCCACCCATTAAACCCCTGTTTCACCAGACTGGAGACCAGGATGTGGTGTGGGACAGTGTCGAAGGCTTTGCTCAGGTCCAGGTAAACAACATCAGTTGCTAGCCCCTCATCTATTAATGTTGTCACACGTTCATAGAATGCCACCAGGTTTGTCAGGCAGGATTTGCCCTTGGCGAAGCCATACTGACTGTATCAAATCACCTTTTCACTATTCTTCTGAGTCAGTAGTGCCTCCAGGAAGATCTGCTCCATGATCTTTCTGGGCACAGAGGTGAGACCGACTGGCCTGTAGTTCCCTGGTTCTTCCTTCTTACCTTTTTTGAAAATGGGAGTAATGTTTCCCCTTTTCCATTCTGTGGGCACTTCCCCAGACTGCCATGACTTTTGTCCACCTTACTGGGTTGGACACTCGGGACACCAGAGGTGTCATTTATGTGGCAGTAACAGAAGGCACCCAGCCTAAACTGTTGCAACTACATAAACAAAGTGAAGAATACTAAGTGTTGGGAAGATGATACAGTCAATAAAAAGGTTATTATAATATTCAATAAGCTGAGAGATTAATAAACATTAATAATTTTATTAATTGTAAAGAATCCCACACAAAAATATTTTAAAAAAAAACTATTTACAGGTTTCAGATGTTCGGTCGTGGAACAGATACCTCATCAGCAGGAAACAAGAAACAATTTAAACAGTATGTACAAAAATCCAGAAACAACAAACAGCACTTTAAACTGTAGAGAAAGGGAACATCAGCAATAAAGACGGCAATTGCCCACAACGGGGAGGGGGAACTCCAGAGTTTCCTAGGGCAGACCTTCAGTAGATGCTTATAAAAATCATATATTGTAATTACTCACTGATCCTGATACCTCGTGGCACATGTTAGGATCTAGACAAAACCAAAATGGCGTCAACCACGTGGAAGCTGCTGGAGCACACTTTCACTTTCTGTTGCTGTCTGCAGCTTATTGCTGAGGCAGAATTTGCTCCCGAAGGATTTGTAGCTGAAAGCTTTGTAGAAAGCAGGTTCCTCTGCTGCAACCCTTTCAGAGCAGCGCTCACTCCTTGCTCCAGTCAAACAAAACTCTCCTGGGGACTCAGCTCCTCTGGGGTTCTGCCTCTCAGCATGGCAAAACGTGTCTGTTCCTGGGCTTTACAATGCTAAAGTAGCAAGGGGTCTTTGCTGTCCTGTCTAGGTAAACTGAACCACAGGTTGCCTTCCAAGTGAAGCTTGTGGTTCCTTCCACAGCGTGGGCAACTGCAAGGCAAGGCTCTGGCTCTTTGGGCTGGTACTTATATATTTCCCGAGACAATAATGGCCAGTAACATAGATCTAAGGATAAAACCCTGATACTGCAACCTATAGAAAGCCTTCTTTCCAAACGTGGCCAAAAGCACGCCCACCTGGCTCATTCTGGCTCTGAAACATGTTCAGGCAAGCCTGAAAAACCAGATCTTCTAGCTTCTGCCTCATTGTCTGCCTCATTGTCTGGTTCAGAGCATTTTTGAGGTTTTTTGTCCCTTCAGGACATATCGGGACAGAAGAGAGGATGTCAGGTGGAGAACAAATGAGACAGGAGGTAATGCAGAGAATGCACTCACTCCAATATAGACAAAACTGACATTTTCATTCTATTAATCTTCTCTACTTACATCCTATTCCAGCAAACCCAAATTACCCTCATATTATATATATTTGAAAATTAAAGTGAATATAGAATGGACTAATTACTTTGCTTTGAATAAAGAGACAAATAGGGGAAGAAAAGTAAAAAAAAAAATTTTAAAAAACCACAAACATGAAAACAGTCTAGGAAGCATAAACAAGATGGATTTACAAAAGCCAGATATTCCCACTTTTTGACAAAATGCTGTACTTAAACCATCATTAATGACATACACAAACTTCTGTCTAGACTAACCAGAATTGTATGTGTTTTAAACATACCTACAGATATGTCTGCTTATGTATTTCCCTTTTTGTACAAATAAACAAACTAATAAAATCATAACTGAAATGCTCCAAATTCCAGATACTCCTCTAATGGCTCTCATAAGGCTTTGCTCTGTACTCTCTGTCCAAACTAAGAGATGACAGTTCAGTGAAGGAAAAGGTATGTTTACCTGAGGAAAGAGTGTCTTTATGACACTGATCTGCTCTAATGAATCCACCAATGTGAAATTTCTGACCTAATAGGGAGTGATTGCACAGCAGTGTGACTTCTCGCATTATTCATGAAGTATGTGCTATATGAAGTTAGCTCTCTCCCTGAAGTCTTGCTGCCAAGCAGTTACTCATTTCCATCACTTAGCTTTTCTCCTTCTGCCCCTTTTCCTTTTTATTTTTTTTTTTATTTTTGGTGAGTGTCTCTATATTCAGCATACTTCAAGGGCCAAAGACACAGTACTGGAATGAAAACTGTGTTTGCCTTGTTTGATTTTAAATCGAAAACCACTTTTGAGTGCTTAAAAATTGATGTTACTTTATGACAAGTAATAAAAGAAAACAGTATTTGCAGGGATAAATGGAAAGCAATCACGAGCATTTCCACTGTTACACACATTTGCTTTCTGTAAGAAGCTGTTAAAACTGTCTTCTATGACCTAATTCACTCATCTCACTCCTCTTGGGGGATCAGTAGTAGGTACAATGAATAAACAAACAAACAAATAGAGAAAAATTCATGTGACCACTTTTGGTCTCTAAACAGGGAAAACTATTTGAAACATCAAATGACAGTCTTGATTTTTTCTAATTTAAATCCATTTCTGCATTGTGAGTTCAAAATTTCAGTCTATAGAAGGTCTAAAAGGAAATTATGAGGCAGCAAAATAGTCTCAGAGAAAATACCTATACATACTATGTGTAGATGACATACTTCTGCCTTCCTGGGTGGTCTGTTTTGTACCAGCAAATACACATTCAAACATAAGTGACCTGTAGAAGAGCTTGCCAATGACATAAAAGACTCACTACCTCAATAATCCTCAGTTCAGAGAAGATAACAAGTTTGTCATGAAGTGCATACTAAACTTCATCATCTTAGCACATATAAGATTTTTATAGCAATTATTGATTACACATGCTTTAATTTCTGATGTACAACCTGACAGGAACATTTTGTATTTTCAGAAGGTGCTCAACAGCCTACACTGAAAGTTGAGACTTTGTAACGCTGTTTTACTTTCCATTGTAGACATGGTAGATAGGAAAAGAGTCAGAAAGCCCCCAGGGAGCCTTACTGATGTTATTTTCAGGAGTACATTTTCCTGTAAGAGGAGATATGGGATCCATACCTATTTCTTTGAGAAGCTTGTGAATTAACTCAACAATGAGGGCTCTAGTTTTTCACATAGTTCAGAAATGAGGCTTTTCAATGCTTCTAAAATCTGAATCTTTATAGATCCCCCACTATTTATATATTCTTTCCCATTTTTCCCAAGAGCCCAAGTCTTACTCTCCAACACTTTTACCTTACTCTAAGAAGCAGAAAATGGAGGACCATGCAGAAAACTTTCTTACTGTTCCTTGTTCTGTGAGTCAACACTGAGTAAGTTTTCACTGGGGACTGAACTTCCTAACAAGGCACAGTGCCAGGCTGTCTTGTTAAGAATTGTCATTCTCTAATACTTCTATATGTTCAACAAACTACTGCTTGTGAGATGAGAATAAGCATTTAGATGACTTGCCATCTGGGTTGGTACATCCTCATTAGAACTGCAGACAAGATGTATCGCAGACAATATATTGGGGCACATTGACATATAATTTTCATGAGCCTCAGAAGAGCCACTTATGCATAGCTAGTATCATAGCAAGTGACACAGGGAATAGACTTAAATTATCTAACAGACATAACATAGGAATACTCCCAGCAAAACAGCATCTCTACTACCTAGTATGTGGAGAAGGTGTGGAAAAGCAGCATTACAATTCCATTGCATAAAAGATATTAATATACTTTGTGAAACTATTGCAGCACTGTTAAAGAATTCATAGAATCACAGATGTATTTAGCTTGGAATAGACCCTTAAGGTTGTCAAGTCCAACCATAAACCTAACACAGCCCAAGTCCACCACTAAACCATGTCCCTAAGTGCCACATCTACACATCTTTTAAATACCTTCAGGGATTGTGACTCAACCACTTCTCTGGGCACTTTGTTCCAATGCTTGATAATATGATCATAGAATCATTTATGTTCTAAAAGGCCATTAAGATCTACATTAAATCCTGCACCCTAAATGCAGTCTACTCCATGCTTGTCAGACCACACCTAGAGTACCATGAGCAGTTTTGGTTCCTGCTGTACAAGAAAGATGCAGACAGGCCTGAAAGTGTCCAGAGAAGGGCCAGGAGAATGATCAGAGGACTGGAAGGTCTGCCATATGATCAAAGTCTGAGAGAACTGGGTTTGTTCATCCTTGAGAAGAGAAGGCTTTGGGAGATGTTTTTGATGTGTATCAATACATAAAGGGTGGGTACAGGGTGATGGAAAGTCCCTTTTAACAAGAAGACGCACTGAAAAGATAATGGGCAATGGATACAAGTTAATTCTGAGGAGATTTTGATTGTACTCCAGAAGAAAATTTTTCACCGTGGAAACAGTTAGACATTGGAATAATTTCCCAAGAGAAATAGAGGATTCCCCTACACTGGTCACTTTGAAAACCACAGCTTGACAAGGCACTGGGCCATCTCATTTAAACTACGCTATTACCTAGAAAGGTTAATCAGATGATGACAAACTCTCAGAATCACAAACGTTAGGGGTTGGAAGGGACCTTGAAAGATCTTTGAGTCCAACCCCACTGCCAGAGAAGAATCACCTAGCGTAGGTCACATAGGAATGTATCAAGGAAGATTTTGAATGTCTCCAGAGAAGACGACTCCACAAACTCTTTGGACAGGCTGTTCCAGTGTTGTGCCATCCTCACAGTGAAAAAGTTTTTCCTTATGATCCTTGGGGTCCATTCCAAACTGGCATTCTGTGATTCTGTGATTCATTCTGGCCCTGTATTTCCCCATCACAACTGGTAAAGCTAATAAATTTTTACAAGAAACTCACATACATGTTTATTATTGTGTAAACTAATTCCTTTTGTCCTCAGACCCTGTGGATCCATAAGAAAAGGTTTTGAGAAAAGCTATGCCCAAGATTTACAGGATTTACAGGTTTGAAAAGATATATTATTTGATTGAAGGCAGAGCAGCCATCAAATGCAGCAGAAATAACTGGTACTAGTGAGCCTGACCTGTGTGATTATCTAAGCCACACGTACATGTTTCAGCAAGGACCATTTCTAGGCAGAATATATCATAATATTATGGTGTATTATGTATATATATATATACACACACACACACACACATAATATCAATGGAGTCAATGGAGTTAAATCCAGCTGGCAGCTGGTCGCAAGTGGTATTCCTCAGTGTTCAGTGTTGGAACCACTTCTGTTTAACATCTTTATTGACGACCTTGATGAAGACAGAGTGTGCCATCAGTAAATTGGCAGATGACACTGAGACAGGTGGGAATGTTCATCTGCACCAGGGTAGGGAGGCTCTACAGAGGGACTTGGATAGATTGGGCGTATGGGCCAATGTTAATGGGACCTCACAAGCATTGCTAAGCAGTAAGTTTTGCCACTGGCAGGTGAATGACTCTGCTTCTATTGTTTTCAGATATACATAGAATACATACATACATAGAATAAACCAGGTTGGAAGAGACCTTCAAGATCATCATGTCCAACCAATCAACCAATCCAACACCACCCAAACAACTAACCCACGGCACCAAGCACCCCATAAAGTCTTCTCCTGAAAACCTCCAATGATGGCGACTCCACCACCTCCCCAGGCAGCCCATTCCAACAGGCAATCACTCTTTCTGTATAGAATTTTTCCTAACATCTAGCCTGAACCTCCCCTGGCACAGCCTGAGACTGTGTCCTCTTATCCTGGTACTGGCTGCCTGGGAGAAGAGACCAACATCCGTCTGTCTACAACCTACCTTCAGGTAGTTGTAGAGAGTAATAAGGTCACCCCTGAGTCTCCTCTTATCCAGGCTAAGCAGCCCCAGCTCCCTCAGCCTCTCCTCATAGGGCTTATGTTCCAAACCCCTCAACAACTTTGTTGCTCTTCTCTGGACTCGTTCCAGCAAGTCAACATCCTTCCTAAACTGAGGGGCCCAGAACTGGACACAGTACTCAAGGTGTGGCCTAACCAGTGCAGTGTACAGGGGCAGAATGACCTCCCTGCTCCTGCTGGCCACAGTGTTCCTGATGCAGGCCAGGATGCCATTGGCCCTCCTGGCTGCCTGGGCATACTGCAGGCTCATGTTCAGTCTACCATCAACCAGCACCCCCAGGTCCCTCTCTGCCTGACTGCTCTCCAGCCACTCTGACCCCAGCTTGTAGCTCTGCATGGGGTTGTTGTGGCCAATGTACAGAACCCGGCACTTGGATGTGTTAAATCTCATGCCATTGGATTCTGCCCATCTGTCCAGCCTGTCGAGGTCCCTCTGCAGAGCCTCTCTACCCTCCAGCAGATCAACTTCTGCCCCCAGCTTGGTGTCGTCAGCAAATTTACTGATGATGGACTCAATGCCCTCATCCAGATCATCAATAAAGATGTTAAAGAGCATGGGGCCCAGTACTGATCCCTGGGGCACACCACTAGTGACTGGCTGCCAGCTGGATGTGGCACCATTCACCACCACTCTCTGGGCTCGGCCCTCCAGCCAGTTCCTAACCCATCGCAGTGTGCTCCCATCCAAGCCATGGGCTGACAGCTTGGCGAGGAGTTTGCTATGGGGAACAGTGTCAAAGGCCTTGCTGAGGTCCAGGTAGACTACATCCACAGCCTGCCCCACATCCACCAGGCGGGTCATCTGATCATAGAAGGAGATCAGGTTGGTCAGGCAGGACCTGCCCTTCCTAAACCCATGCTGGCTGGGCCTGATCCCTTGGCCATCCTCTAAGTGCTGTGTGATTGCACTCAGGATGACCTGTTCCATAATCTTGCCTGGCACTGAGGTCAGGCTGACAGGCCTGGAATTCCCTGGCTCATCCAACCGGCCCTTCTTGTGGATGGGTACTACGTTGGCCAGCTTCCAGTCATCTGGGATCTCTCCAGTGAGCCAGGACTGATGAAAAATGATGGAGAGTGGCTTGGCCAGCTCATCTGACAGCTCTCTCAGCACCCTAGGATGGATCCCATCTGGTCCCATGGACTTGTGGGGATCTAAGCTGCTGAGGAGAGCTCCAATCACTTGCTCATGGAACACAGGAAAACTATGCAGCTCCCTGGCTCCTTCTGCCAGCTCTGCAGGCCAGCTGTCTGGTAGACGTTCTTTCCCGCTAGTAAAAATTGAGGTAAAGAAGGTGTTAAGTACTTCTGCCTTTTCCTCATCCTGTGATACAACATTTCCCTCCATGTCAACCAAGGAGTGGAGGTTGTCCCTGCCCTTCCTCTTGCTATTAATATATTTATAGAAGGACTTTTTGTTGTCCTTCACAGCAGAGGCCAGTTTAAGTTCCAAATGTGCATTTGCCTCCCTAATTTTCTTCCTACATGCCCTAGCAACATCTTTAAACATTCCATGGGTTGTCTCACCTTTCTTCCAAAGATGATACACCCTCTTTTTTCCCCTTAGTTCTATTAAAAGTTCATTACACAACCAGGCTGGCCGTCTGCCCCAGCGGCTCATCTTCCAGCACATTGGCACAGCCTGCTCCTGAGCCTTCATCAGTTCTTTCTTGAAGCAGGTCCAGCCCTCCTGGACCCCTTTATTTTTAAGGGCTTTCTCCCAAGGAACCCTCTGAATTATTTCCTTGCGCAACCTGAAGCCTGCCCTCCGGAAGTCCAGAGTGGAGGTTTTCTTGCTGCCCCTCTTAGTCTGACCGAATACCAAAAATTCAATTATCTTGTGGTCCCTGGGCCCTAAACAGCCTCCGACCACCACATCACCCACCAGCCCTTCCCTGTTGGTGAAGAGGAGGTCAGGCATAGCCTTGCCCCTGGTAGGCTCATGCAGCATCTGGGATAAGAAGCTGTCCTCCATGCATTCTAAGAACCTCCTAGACTGTCTCCTCTCTGCTGTGTTGAGATCCCAGCAGATGTCAGGCAGGTTGAAGTCGCCCAGGAGACAAGGTCAGGAGATCTTGAGACAGCCTTAAGCTGTCTATAGAGTGCTTCATCAACATCTTCCTCCTGGTTGGGTGGTCTATAACATACTCCAACCAGGATGTCTGCCCTGCCGGTCTTCCCTCTAATTCTTGCCCACGAGCATTCAACCCGATCGTCCCTGATCTCCAGCTCAATGGCATCTAGTGCCTCCCTGATGTACAGGGCCACCCCTCCACCCCTTCTTCCTTGTCTATCTCTCCTGAAGAGCCTGTAGCCGTCAATTGCAGCACTTCAGTCATGTGAGCTATCCCACCACGTCTCTGTGATGGCAACTACATCATAACTTTCCTGCTGCAACAAGGCTTCCAGCTCCTCTTGTTTCCCATGCTTTGTGCATTACTGCACATGCACCTCAGCTGGACTGCTGGTTTGGCCTCTGACCCTAGCTTACTGCCCCCAGACTCTTGCCTGAAGGGACTAGTTTCAGCCCCTTCCCCCTTCGAAACTAGTTCAAAGCCCTGTCGATGAGAGCTGCCAGTTCCCTCCCCAGAATCTTTTTACCTTTTGGGGACAGGCCATTCTCATATACTGTGACCTTTCCCCTTCTTTGGGACAGATGTACTCCATCTGTTGCCTGGTGGCCTGGTGCAGTAGAAAGTTTACCAAGATCAAAAAACCCAAAATTCTTTTGTCTGCACCAGCCTCTAAGCCACTTGTTAACTATGGCTGCTGTCCTGTTCCTTGTGGTATTCCCTCCTGCAACTAAGGGTATTGAGGAAAAAATTATTTGAGCACCTGACCCCTCAACCAGATCTCCCAGGGCCCTCCGCGCTCCCTTTTTTCCTAGTAGGGTAAAAGCAAGCTAGGCAGGAGATAAGAGAGGTAAAATCAGGAAAGAAAAAAAAAATCTGGAATCAATTTAGAAGTAAAAAAGGTAAGTTTAACAAAATACATATGGCATTTTAGTAAAAGGGAAGTTACAAAGATATAAAGAAAAGGAGTAAGTGAAAGAATACACAAAACCAGGCCCAGCTGGCATGGGTTTCCTTCAATGTAAGTGTGGATTCTCCTTAGATGTAGTCCCTAGGAGCGTGGGTTCAGCACGGAGTAGGCCTCAGCACATGGTAACTGGAGAAGCAGGGGCAGCAGTGCCTATCAAGCAGGTAAGGCACAAGAACAAGAGCCAGAGCAAGGCAGATGGCTCCCCTTAAATAGGCTTGCTGGACAGCAAGGGAGGAGTGGAATAGACCTTGACCCAGGGACCCCTCCCCCTGTGAGGAGGAAGCAAGTCTCTCTGCCCAGCTGGGTCAAGTTTCTTTGTTGACCTGGAGGCTGGTTCTTTTCAGCCTCTTCTGGGACGGGTGTAACCTGATACAACCATTTATGTGCTATTTTGGGGGGATTTCTATCTCAAAACCTGTGTTTGGGAGAGTGTTTTTTCCTCTCGTAGCATAACACTGTAGTATGTCATGCTTTTCTCCACTGCACAAAGGCCCACTGTGGTGGTTTAGGCTGGGTGCTGGCCCAGATGCCACTGCGCAGGCCACACCTGGGAGGTCCCAAGGGGTGGGCCCAGCCCAGGGGGTGGTCACAGGGACCAGGTATTCCATTCCCATAATGCCCTGCTCCCCTATAAAAAGGCCATGCGGGGTCTTCACTTCCTCTTTCGTCCCCTGCTGCTGCCTAGGTAACATGGCGTGAGCCGCCTCCCTTGGGCCTGCTCAGGCCCAAGGCTGGGTGGGGGGGGGAAGAAAGAGCCCTGGGGGGGTTTGGGTGTACCCCCAGGTGGGGATGGGATGTTCTTGGGTATGTTCTGGGATCTCTCTCTTTGTCATGGTGCTTGTGGGTCTCTGTAAAACTTTCATTGTTGTTTGTTATTGTTTTCCTATTTAAACTTTCCATCACTTTTTTTTGCAATCCGTTTGCCTGTGTCGTTATTTCTGCCTGTGGTGGGGAGGGGATCTGCCCCAACCCATTACATTTTGGCGCGCCAACGTGGGGCCAACTGCGGCTCGGATTGCAAAAGATGGAGAGTTTAAATTTAGTTCTGGGCGTCGGTTTGGGTTTGGGAAGTTGGGGCTCAGGTTTTGTGTTACCGGGGCGACTGTGTGAACTCCTGTGGACTGCAGAAGGATAGCTGGTGCGTGGCTGATGGCATGGAAGTCCCTACTGTTGTTTGGGAACAGCGAGGGATGGCTCTTTCTGTGACTTTCTGCCCGGGGTAGCTTAAGAATGTTCGAGTAGCCTAAGAAGGCGAGACCTGCCTTCTCCTCGTTCTCTGCGGAGCGGCAGGGAGCGGAGGAGGGGCAGCGGCAAGCAGAGTGTGGTCGGCCCGCGGCTGCTGCGGGAGCGGACACCCGCGGCGAGCGGGCAAGCGACTGCTGGAGGTGACTCGAACTCTGCATCGCGGCGACAGAGACGGCGGGGGCCGGGCCGGGCCGCGTTCAAGCGGCGGCGGCGGCACCGCCCGAGCCGGGCTGCGTTCAGGCGGCGGCGGCAGCTGTAAATCTTTCCCTGGTGTTTTCGGGCATGTTCTGAAAACGGCGCCGAGCACCTGGCTCCGCCTCCTCTCTTCTCAGCGAGCTGTGCTGCAGCCGCCCCCTCCGGGGGAGGGCTGTGAACCGGATGCGGTGATGCCTCGGTATGTGAACGCCCCGTGGGTGGGCGATGTGCCTGCGATGTGCATTGGTGTAGCTTTGGACTGGCCAGAAGCGGTCGGTTGTGGTTCCCTGGAGGGATGGAAAAAGCGGTCGTGGAGCCTGATTGCTCCGACCGGCTTGCCCCAGGGGTGGAAAAAGCCGCTGAGAAACTGTAAATGCAGATAAAGGCTTGGCTGAGAAGTTGTGAGGTGTTTCCAGGTGATCAGGATGTCCCAAAGAGTCCACAAGGAATTCACACTGCAGGAGAAGGACTGCGTCGCTGGGAGGTTCCATCATATGAGGAAGAACAACTGGAATGGACTGATGCTTGAGCCTGAATGAGAGACTGTGTGGAAGGACGCCCAGAAGAAGACATGGACTGTTGCTAGATATGTCATAAGAAGAGTTCTAATTTGATGATATGTTCTGGGTGCAGGGATTATGGTATGGAATAAGGGGTGGTCTGTGGTGGTTTAGGCTGGGTGCTGGCCCAGATGCCACTGCGCAGGCCACACCTGGGAGGTCCCAAGGGGTGGGCCCAGCCCAGGGGGTGGTCACAGGGACCAGGTATTCCATTCCCATAATGCCCTGCTCCCCTATAAAAAGGCCATGCGGGGTCTTCACTTCCTCTTTCGTCCCCTGCTGCTGCCTAGGTAACATGGCGTGAGCCGCCTCCCTTGGGCCTGCTCAGGCCCAAGGCTGGGTGGGGGGGGGAAGAAAGAGCCCTGGGGGGGTTTGGGTGTACCCCCAGGTGGGGATGGGATGTTCTTGGGTATGTTCTGGGATCTCTCTCTTTGTCATGGTGCTTGTGGGTCTCTGTAAAACTTTCATTGTTGTTTGTTATTGTTTTCCTATTTAAACTTTCCATCACTTTTTTTGCAATCCGTTTGTCTGAGTCGTTATTTCTGCCTGTGGTGGGGAGGGGATCTGCCCCAACCCATTACACCCACTAACAGTACCATGGCAACTGAAGTGAGCATGGGAACTGAAGTGTAAAGATTCAGAGAGGAGAAAAAAACAAAACAAACAAACAACAACAACAAAAATCCCACCCAAGCAATATCTACATGCAACACTCATTGCTAAACATTCCCAAGTTGCTGGTAAAGTATAAAACATGCTCAACATTAGGATTTTTAACCTCCACTTAGGAGAAAAAGCCTCTAGTTCCATTTTTAATTCCATCTATAAAGAATGGAGGTAGCTGAACCTGGCACAGGTACTGTTTATGGGGGAAAAAAAAAAAAAAAAAAAAAAAAAAGGTTAATTTTGAAGATATTGTGATTATAGATTAAGCAGATTGGAATTTAGACTTCCTACCAGAGTTTGATTCACTCTGTGCTTCATTTTTGCCACAGATCCCCACAAAGTTATTGAGATCCTAATTCCCAGAGTCAAATACCTGGAAAGCTGAATCACGGTCAACTAGAGAGCCAAACCCCTTTGTGGATCTAAGCCTTCATCACTGGTCCATATTCACTAGGAGCAGTAGAAACTGTGTGCAGCCACTTCTAAAAGGCTCTTCTTCTACACTTCTCTCTTGTGCCTTCTCTAGTAGCTGAGCAGCTGTATAATGTCAGAGACAGAATCCGACTGACAACAAAGACTTTCCTTGCTGGAGTTAATTTTCATCTGGAGCTATTCCCTTATCTAATTCACTGTGTGACTGCACTCAAGTCATGAATAAGCATCTAGAGATGCTGAGCAAAATGGAATCACCTATTCCATTCACAGCAATACGTTATACAGGACTAAACTGACAAGGAAACTGCAGAGCTACATGTCCCAATCTAAGGTGGATAAAGGTATATACAGAAGTGTTTAAGGTATATACACAAAAACTTACTGTATATCTTAATTACTTGAAGCACAAGAAATAATGGAAGGAAAAAATTATTATCATCCAAAGTTATAGTTAAATTCATTATTGAAAAAAGAACACATACACAATTTGAATGTATTAAAATCTATGTCTTCAAGAAACTGACATGTATTCTCTAATTTTCACTCTAAATCAATAAACACGTAAAATCAATTAAGCCTTGTAATTATTTTTAACTTTGTGATTTATTTCCATGTTATGCAAATGCATAGCAGCAAAGACACTGCCCAAAAATGTGTTTCATTAATGTATTCTTCATCCTATTAATCCAGTAATTCAGTGATTACACTGTTTATATTTCAGGCCTCCTCTTGCAATAATATATTTGAACATGCTTTTACTGTAAGGGAGAGAGACATATCTGGAAATAAGGCTTGAAGATCAAATACCTTTTCCTGTTCTATGAGGAATCCTAAAGTCAATGTAAGTATATAGAACTTTTTGCAGAACAGGTTCCTCTCTCATTTGTTAGCTCAGCATTTTTTATTCATATGGTTCTTACCTAATAACTAAATTTTTGCAAAGAGCAATCATTTGTTGTTACATGCAGTGAGATGCATTCAGCCAGATGCAATAATGTAAATTACACCATGCAATACTATTTATGAGATAATAAGTAAAATCGAACTTCCCTCTTTCACTCTTTTTCTATGAACCACAGTCACTTTCACACATTCAAAAAGAGAGAAAAATATTATGCACAAAATAGGATGACTGTGATCTACAGTGTCGTGTGTCTTAGTTTCTTATTAATTCTATCATAGCTAAGGAAAATTTGCCAATGCCATGAAGGCAGCTATAGAAATAATATTAAACTATCACAATTCTTCTCATTACTCACAACACTGATCAGACCCGTTCCAATTTTGCAGATGTATCAGCTAATACAGTTCTTCAAAGAGGAGGAATTTCAGCCTACTACACATTTCACATGAGGTCTCTACAAAAAGATCTAATGTTTGTAGAATGTGTGTATTTCTGTATTTCCAGAATGTAAACTACATCATAAACATGTCAGATGAAGAACTCCTTAACAATAAATCATTGCAATGATAAATTATTTGACCTTATTGAACTACTTTCTAAGATTACCTCTTGTTATTTTGCTGAGTACTTTTCAATGGTCTAGAGTCAAAGTATCTAGCAGGCATTTAATAATTAAGCAAGGTAAACACACTCTTGAGGATGTGACAGCCAGCTCAATCTCTTTGCTGAAAGCATGAAAAACTTTGTTAGTTTGTTTATTTCTTAATAGATCAGATTAAGATAGAGCCTCATGTATGATGTAGAACTGATGGGCAGTGGCAGGGTACTACGCTACAAGAAACAAACTAACAAACAAACAAACAAACAAACAAAAAAACACAAAAAACCCCCCAAACAAACAAAAAACCCCAAAACCCAACCCATAAAACAACCCTGGTGGTCCCAGATACAATGAAATGTATTTTCTGTTTTACTGATTGTTTTGTGTGTGTGTGTTTGGTTGACTTTCTACTAAATAAATATCTTGTTTAAATCAATCCCAATTTTTTTCATTAATTTTTCACCATTAATAGTTGTCTATATAAGAAAAATATAATTTCAGGAATTTCTGTCACAAAAATGAAACTTTGCAGAAATTGTGAAGCAAATTCTGTGGTAGTTTTAGACTGACGGCTGATCATAGAAGGAGATCAGGTTGGAGAGGCAGGACCTGCTCTTCATAAATCCATGCTGGCTGAACCTAAGACCTTGGCCATCCTGTAAGTTCTATGTGATTGCACTCAAGATGACCTGTTCCATAATCTTGGCTGGCACTGAGGTCAAGCTGTGTCATTGTTTGGGAGACCAATTCTCCCACCACAGGCAAAAGAAAAGACTTAGACAAATGGATTGCAAAAAGTGGTGGAAAGTTTAAATAGAAAAAAACCAATGAGTTTTACAGAAAACCACAAGCACCATGACAAAGAGAGAGACATATACCAAAGCATACCCAAGAATGTCCCATCCCCATCTGGGGGTACATCCAACCCCCCCCCAGGGCTCTTTCTTCCCCCCCAACCCAGCCTTGGGCCTGAACATGCCCAAGGGAGGCAACTCATGCCATTTTACCGAGGCAGCAGCAGGGGACAAAAGAGGAAGTTAAGACCCCGTGCTGATGTATTATAGGGGAGCAGGGCATTATGGGAATGGAATACCTAGTTTCCTTGACCACCACCCAGGCTGGGCCCACCCCTTGGGACATCCCAGGCGTGGTCTGTGCAGTGGCATCAGGGGCCAGCACCCAGCCTAAACCACCACAAGCAGACAGGTCTGTAGTTTCCAGGTTCCTCCATCCGACCCTTCTTGTGGATGGGGACCACACTGGCCAGTTTCCAGTCATCTGGGACCTCTCCGGTGAGCCAGGACTGGAGGAAAATGATGGAGAGTGGCTTGGCCAGCTCATCTGCCAGCTCTCTCAGCACCCTAGGGTGGATCCCATCCGGTCCCTTGGACTTGTGGGGATCCAAGAGGCTAAGGAGGTCTGTAACTACTTCTTCCTGAGTTACAGGGGAATTATACTGCTCCCTGACTCCATCTGCCAGCTCAGAACATCAGTTGTCTGGAAGACAACCTATCCTGCTATTAAAATTTGAGGGAAAGAATGTGTTGAGTGCCTCTGCCTTTTCCTCATCTTTTGTTACTATGTTCCCCTCCATGTCCACCAAGGAGTGGAGGTTGTCCTTGCTCGTCCTCTTGCTATTAATATATTTATAGAATGATTTTTTGTTGTCCTTCACAGCAGAGGCCAGTCTAAGCTCTAAATGGGCTTTTGACTCTCTATTTTTTCTCCTGCATGACCTGGCAACATCCTTAAACATTCCATGGGTTACCTCACCTTTCTTCCAAAGATGATACACCCTCTCTTTTTCCTTATTTCTCCCAGAAGTTCATTGCCCATCCAGTCTGGCCATCTACACTGGCGGCTCATCTTCTGGCACACTGGCACAGCCTGTTGCTGCACCTTCAAGAGTTCTTTCTTGAAGTAGGTCCAGCTCTCCTGGACCCCTTTGTTTTTAAGGGCTGTTTGCCAAGGAGCCTTCTGAGTTAGTTCCTTGAGTAACCTGAAGTCCACCCTCCAGATGTCCAGAGTGGAGGTTTTGTTGCTGCCCCTCTTAGCTTGACTGCATATTGAAAACTCAATTATTTCATGGTCACTGGGCCCCAGACAGCCTCCACCCACCAGGTCTTCTCTATTGGTAAAAAGGAGGTCAAGCAGAGCCTTCCCCCAGGTAGGCTCGCGCAGCACCTGGGATAAGAAGCTGTCCTCCATGCACTCTAAGAACCTCTTAGACTGCCTCCTCTGCTATGTTGAGGTCCCAGCAGATATCAGGCAAGTTGAAGTCACCCATGAGGACAAGGTCTGGAGATCTTGAGACAGCCTCAAGCTGCCTATAGAATAATTCATCAACTTCTTCATCCTGATTGGGTGGTCTATAACAGACTCCAACCAGGATGTCTGCTTTGTTGGTCTTTCCTGTAATTTTCATCCACAAGCACTCAACCTGATCATCCTTGATGTCTAGTTCCATGGCATCTAGTGCCTCCCTGATGTATGGGGCCACCCTTCCACCCCTCTCCCTTGCCTGTCTCTCCTGAAGAGCCTGTAGCCATCTATTGCAGTGCTCCAGTCATGTGAGTCATCCCACCATGTTTCTGTGATGGCAACTACATCATAACTTTCCTGCTGTAACAAGGCTTCCAGCTCCTCTTGTTTGTTACCCATACTGCATGCATTAGTGTACATGCACTTCAGCTGGGCTGCTGATTTCACCCCTGACTCCAGCTTATCACCCCCAGACTCCTGCCTGGGGGGACTGGTTTCAGCCCCTTCCACCTTCAAATCTGGTTTAATGCCCTGTCAATGAGACCTGCCAACTCCCTTCCTAGAATCTTTTTCCCTTTAGGGGAGAGGCCATTCTCATGTGCTAAGATCTTTCTCCTCCTCTGGGACAGATGTATTCCATGTGTTACTAGCTGACCTGGTGCCACAGAAAGTTCCCCGAGATCAAAAAACCCAAAATTCTTTTGGTAGCACCAGCCTCTGAGCCACTTGTTAATTGCAGCTGCTGACCTGTTCCTTTTGGTTTTCCTTCCTGCAACTAAGGGTACTGATGAAAAAATTATCTGTACCCCTGGCCCCTCAACCTATTCTCCCAGAGCCTTGAAGTCCTTTTTGATTGCCTTGGAAACTCTGGTTGCAACATCATTGCTCCCTAATTGCATAACTATTAAGGGATAGTAATCAGAGGGCTGTACCAGACTAAGCAGCCTTCTGGTAACATCACTGACCCAGGCTCCAGGGAGGCAGCAGGCTTCCCTGTGGGAAGGATCTGGAGGGGCAAGCTGTTGATAGCCCCCTGGTTTCACTCAGGGGGGTTCTTGTGTTATTTATAAATTGTAAATACATGTAAATATTGTACATGTAAATTTGTACATATTCATTGCATTTCATATTTCTGGATTGTAGTTTTGCTTGTAAATATAGCTTAATTTGCTCCCATTTGAGCTAGTCTGGCAATTTTATTTTGGTGGGTAATTTCAACTCACCACAAGGTCTTAATTGAGAAATGTAAAAACTTCGACATTTTTAGATGACCAGTGTGAATTGCTTCAGTCTTCTGAAGCTAAGCAAACAAACAAAAAAAGCTTTTAAAAAGCTTTAAAAAAGTGTGCAAAACAACAGATGCGACATTTACTAAAGACATTTTTCATGAAGAGTAAAGCTACACCTTTATTCCCATAGTAACACCAGAGAGATTTTGTGCCATGACCTACCACTGTTAAAGAAGGCATTATCAAGTTAGCTAAGCTGGAAAGATTTCATGCAGCAACCCTCACACACATTCTTAGTCTTTTTTTTTTTTTTTTTTTCCCCAGTTATTTCTAAATACTTAGATTTGTTCAGAAAACCTGCTGAAAGCCCTTTGGTATGTGTATCTACACCAAATACATCCCTTTTTGTGCTTTTGATAAACAACAGTTAAAGAACAACAGTTTAATTGGAATCCTCATAGGCAAAAGGACTATGCCCTGTATCTTTGGGGTCAGCATCAATCAGAGGGACCCATATTTGTGAAACAGTAATACAAAACCACATCCCATGAAAATGCCAAAGTGAATACAGGGAGGAAGCTAACTGGATTATAGATCAATGAAAATCTAAATTGTCACTCAAGATAAGCACACATAAAGTATAGATCCAGCACTGGAGATAAAAAAAATATATTTGTCTTTTCAAATATTCACACTGCATTCTACATTATGTTTGCCCTATTTACTTCTTTGGCAGTAATGCATCAAATATCCTTAACATAATCCTTCTCTCAGCACTTACCAATGAACTATGAAATAGTATTAAATAGAATTAATTAGAAGTTTTAATGAATCATGTCTGTCCTCATTTATTATACAATGTAATTTTCAAAGAGTGATTAATTATGAGCTACAGATGAATGAATGCTTAATGCAGTTTTTTAACCTTAGTCAGGAGCTAGAGTACGTGGTGCAAGCTACTTCTCTGTTATTGGCACACTTATGTGCTTGCCATCACTTCAAGTGAACAAGATTTTCATCACTTTGCCGTTAAGGTGCAGAATCAGCTAGTTGTTGACCTTTCCTCTGTATTGCTTTTAGAGTCTTTGAAAGACCAATAACTTTTTCTTCTTCCAACCCTAACTTTTAAAGCAGATGGAAGCTATATGCCAAAACTCCTCCCTCCCATTGAAGTGAATTTGTATGCTTAATTCCCAATATACTATTTAGCCTATGTAAAGTTTTACCCAACAGTATTAAAAGTTGCTAGGTTTTGCTTGCTCTCAGCATGCAGTATTACCATAATTCCTGCACATGCTTTTCCTTATAACTGGGGTTAATAACATTAACAGTTTTTTAGGTGCCGCTGAACAGGTTTTTCACAGAGTTGAGGTCACTTCTTTTTCCTACTCTGCCATGCAATGAGTAGACTGGGGTTGCACATGTTAAATGCAAACATAGTTGGGACAGCCAAATTCAACAGAGCAGAGGCCTGTGCATAAGACATTGTGTTCAGCAGTAAAAACTCAGGGAAAGGAGAAGGTTAAGGGAAATAACTTCTTCAAGGCGTCTGCCTTCCCAAGTGTCTGTTATATGTACTGAGGCCCTGCTTTCAATAAAGCACATAAACATTTGACTGCCCATGAGGTGTAGTGAATGAATTCCTTATTTTGTTTTGCTGCATACACAGCTTTTCTTCATTGATAGGTTATCTTTACCTTGAACCAAAAGTTTTTCTCATTTTTGCACTTCCTAGTCTCTCCACCATCTCTCGAGAGGAAGAACAAGTGACTGGATGGAAGTTAATCTGCCAGCTGGGATCAGTTCACAAGAGTTCCCAACTGGAATTCTTTAAAAAGAAATTATATAGCACAGATGTCACTTCTGTGGATATGTTTGAGGTGATTATTTTTTCCTTTTGTTACCTGGGAGGGATGACAAGATTCTAGTAATGCTCAAGTGCTCAGTTACAATAAAAATTAATGAGACCTCCTACTTGTCATAAAAGCAGAAATCAAGGAAGATCTGGTCTACTTATCCCCTTTACATGTTTTTTTTCCCCCATGAAATTTTTCCTTATTATTTTTGACTCTTAAAGAGATTCATGGCTCATACTTCTATTTATGAAATGTAAGAGTGTGAATTTCCAAAATCTAGGGGTTAGCTTTTTAACTCTGACAGTAGTGATAGGCACAGATCTGGCCCTCAGCTAAGTAGATGTTCTTAAAATGCTTGAGTCAGAAATGGCTGCTTGCAACATGTCTTGGAAAGGCTCTTTCTATGGACATCTTCTTTCCATGGTAGATTCCAGCCCATTATGTCAACTGTTTATCTACAGAAATACTCTGACGCTTTACTAGTTTTCAGCAGTTCTCTCTCTATGTCAGAGATTGAGGTCACAGAACAGGACCAGATGCGAGCAGGACAACACAAAGCAGACATGACTATCAGTCCTGGGCATAGTGTAGTCACTGGGGTTCTTCAAGTCTAGAGTTGGCCTTATACTGAGTTCCAGCATAAAACTAATCCCATAACTGCTCTTAACTAATAAAGAGGCAAATGTAACCTAAGATCAGTCATTTTTGCAAAGCAGGAGGAATAAATGTCTTCTCTATTCTTCAATATACAAAGATCATGATGTTTCTGAAAGGATGGAGACATTTTCCATCTGAGCACAGAAAACAGAAATCCACTTGATTTGGATTACCTCTGCATGTACATAAGTAAGCCTTAATATTAAACTTAAACAAAATCCATTGAAAGATAAGAGTTTAAGTCCTTGCTTCAATGTAATATGAAGAGAATCTTCTACACAGTCACAGTCAGTTATAAGTACATTACAGCTCTTGCAAGATATTCAACACAAACATCAGAAAAACAGATTTACACCTTACTAACATGTTTCGGTTGATATGTGTGTAAATGTGGTTAACACCATTTTCTTTCTCTTAGCCATGCTAAAAGCAATTGCATGCTTAAATTCTTACACTCAGAACAGCAGATAGAAAAAGTGATTTTTTTCCTTCAATAAAGTGAATAACTGAAGGTTTGTAACAGCTTATATATTCAAAGACATTGAAGGAGACAGGGTTAACCAGGTACTGATAAATTTTTGTCCAGGTTGAGTAATTTCAATGGACCTTTAATAGATAGGAGTCCTCAAAAGCTGATTAGATTGCTTGTGCTGAAGTCAAAAGACTTATTAATAGATTATCTCTTTGTGTTTCTGTGGGGGGTACCCATGTATTGTTCTTAAAAGCAAAGAGATTATATCATGAAATTTACTGTAGACACTTCCAACTTTGCCTTCTTATCCTATTAGTATCAAGATAACTTAGTGTAATGATTTGAATCACAGAAAGAGTGATTGGCCATTGGAATGGGCTGCCCAGGGAGGTGGTGGAGTCACCATCACTGAAGGTGTTTAGGAAGAGACTGGATGGGGCACTTGGTGCCATGGTTTAGTTGATTAGATAGTGTTGGATGGCAGGTTGGACTCAATGATCTCAAAGGTCTTCTCCAACCCAGTTAATTCCATTCTAAAACAAAACAAAACAAAACAAAACAAAACAAAACAAAACGAAAAAAAAAAGTCAGACTGAACCAGTGGGTTAACCTGGCTATTTTCCCAACAGATAAGGGAGGGAAAAGTAAAACACAAAAACTCAAGATTGAGGTTTTTAAAAAAAAAAGTAAGGTAAGAATAGATTTACTGAGCACAATTAGATAAACATGGTAAATGTATAATTAACTTAGCCTATTTGCAGAATAAGTACAACACAACACAGCGGCAAGCAGAAGCAAGCAGAAGCAAGTTAGCCAAAGGCTTAAGCCAGAAAACTATTCTCCACCCCTCTTTGTTCTGTTGCCATCTCAGTGGAAAATACAACATCCAAAGAACCCGGAATTCAGAAGCAGAAACTGGAGCAGGAAGCTTCCATGCTACAACCTAACTTCAAGCCCCATAACACTTTGCTCCAGCCAGTACTTTCGTTTTTGAAACTGGCATGACTGCAACATAGTATGATTAATAGCAGCAGGTTCAACTCAATCCATGATACTCAACCAGTAACAGTTCCTTTCACTGATTCATGATTTATATCTATACCAAGAATTATCTGATCAAATGAGATATACATATTTTGACATGTATTCACTAGAATAGTCAGTTTAAATAGCCATAAAAATAAAAGATTTTTTCACTTCTTCTCATCATTCTCATCATATGTTCTCATCATTCCTGTTCTCGAATTGAGAAGGGTTGGTAGGAGATGCGACAGTGGGAGGCTGTCTAGGGTGTAGTGATCATGAGATAGTGGAGTTTTCAATATGCAGGGAGATAGGGAGGAGCACTAACAGAACCCTCACTTTGGACTTCCAGAGGGCAAACTTCAACTTGTTCAAGCAGCTTATTCGGAGAGTTCCCTGGGTAGCAGCCCTTAAGAACAAAGGGGTCCAGGATGGTTGGAGCTACTTCAAACAGAAGCCCTTGAAGGCACAGGAACTGGCAGTTCCCATGTGCCAAAAGATGAGCTGGCGGGGAAGGCGACCAGCCTGGATGAGCAAGCAGCTCCTAGAGGATTTAAGGGGAAAAAAGAGGCTGTATCATCTTTGGAAGGAGGAGGAGACTTCTCATTATATGTTTAAGGATATTGTTAGATTATGCAGGAGAAAAATTAGAGAGGCAAAGGTTCAGTTAGAACTTAAGCTGGCCACTTTAGTGAAAGATAACAAAAAGCATTTTTATAAATATATTAATACTAAAAAGAGGGGCAAGAAGGACCTCCACTCCTTATTGGACCTGGAGGGTAACACTGTAACTAGAGATAAGGAAAAGGCTGAGGTCCTCAATACCATCTTTGCCTCAATTTTCAACAGTAAGGCAGGGGGAGTTGAGGACAAGTGGCCTCCTGAGCTGGGTGATGGGGTCAGGGAGCAATGTATTACCCCAGAAATCCACGAGGAATTAGTTTGGGACCTGCTGAGCCACTTGGATAGTCACAAGTCCATGGGACCGGATGGAATCCATCCTAGTGTGCTGAGAGAGCTGGCAGATGAGCTGGCCAAGCCGCTCTCCATCATTTTCCTCCAGTCCTGGCTCACTGGAGAGGTCTCAGATGACTGGAAATTGGCCAATGTGGTCCCCATCGACAAGAAGGGTCGGATGGAGGAACCTGGAAACTACAGACCAGTCAGCCTGACCTCAGTGTCAGGGAAAATTATGGAACAGATCATCTTGATGGCAACATCTGCACACCTGAAGGAAGGCCACAGGCTCAGGTCCAGCCAACATGGATTTAGAAAGGGCAGATCCTGGCTCTCCAACATTGTCTCCATCTATGATCAGGTGACCCGCCTGGTGGATGTGGGGAAGGCTGTGGATATAGTCTACCTGGAACTCAGCAAGGCCTTTGACACCATCCCCCACAGCAAACTGCTGGCCAAACTGTCAGCTCGTGGCTTGGACAGCAGCACTCTGTGCTTGGTGAGGAACTGGCTGGAGGGCTGTGCCCCGAGAGTGGTGGTGAATGGTGCCACATCCAGCTGGCAGCCAGTCACTAGTGGTGTTCCCCAGGGATCAGTGCTGGGCCCCATCCTCTTTAATATCTTCATTGATGATCTGGATGAGGGGGTTGAGTCAGTCATCAGCAAATTTGCAGATGACACCAAGTTGGGAGCAGATATTGATCTGTTAGAGGGTAGAAGGGCTCTGCAGAGGGACCTCGACCAACTGCACAGATGGGCAGAATCCAACGGCATGAGATTTAACACATCCAAGTGCCAGGTTCTGCACATTTGCCACAGCAACCCCATGCAGTGCTACAGGCTGGGCTCAGAGTGGCTGGAGAGCTGCCAGGCAGAGAGGGACCTGGGGATACTGGTCAATGGTAGGAAAACATGAGCCTGCAGTGTGCCCAGGCAGCCAAGAGGACCAATGGCATCCTGGCCTGTATCAAGAATACTGTGGCCAGCAGGAGCAGGGAAGTCATTGTGCCCCTGTACTCAGCACTGGTTAGGCCACACCTCGAGTACTGTGTCCAGTTCTGGTCCCCTCAGTTTAGGAAGGATGTTGACTTGCTGGAGCATGTCCAGAGAAGAGCAACGAAGTTGGTGAGGGGTTTGGAATAGAAGCCCTATGAGGAAAGGCTCAGGGAGCTGGGGTTGCTTAGCCTGGAAAAGAGGAGACTCAGGAGTGACCTTATTGCTCTCTACAACTTAAGTCAGGTTGTAGCCAGGTGGGGGTTGGTCTCTTCTCCCAGGCAGCCAGTACCAGAACAAGAGGACACAGTCTCAGGCTGCACCAAGGGAGGTTTAGGTTGGATGTTAGGAAGAAGTTCTATACAGAGAGAGTGATTGCCCATTGGAATGGGCTGCCCGGGGAGGTGGTGGAGTCTTCGTAATTGAAGGTGTTCAGGAGGAGACTTGATGAGGTGTTTGGTTGCATGGTTTAGTTGATTAGGTGGGTTGGATTAGTTGATAGGTTGGACACGATGATCTTGAATGTCTTTTCCAACCTGGTCTAGTCTAGTCTAGTCTAGTCTAGTCTAGTCTAGTCTACTCTATTTATTCTATCTCGGCTGTTTTACTTCTCTCAGGAGGGAGCTAACGTGCTTCCGGCTGGCCCTGGGATAAATCTAACCTACTGCTGTCCTGGGTGTTTTGACCAGGGGGTTTTCATGGTGTTTGCTGATTGTAAATACCTGGATAATATTGTAAATACTGTACATGTTGTACATATTCATTGTATTCCATTGTAGAGTGTAGATTTTGCTTATATATACAGCTTCATTTGCTTCTAACTGAGTTGGTCTGGCTAAAAGTTAATGCTGGGGGAAAATTTCAACCCACCACATTACAAAAAAATAATTGGTACCTATTCAAGATGGGGCAATTGTTTGGTTGATTAATTCCTGCTCAGATTAGGAAAGTAAAATGAAGGTGGTTTGGGTTTTGTGGCATTTTGTATATTCTACTCTGACGGTGATTTTGTATAGATGTTGTGTTGTAATGATGTTTGATAGTCTGGGAAGATATTTGGCATATAACCTGTTCCTTTGGTTTAAATACAAGCTGAAAATGTTGTATGACCACTGCTTAGGATTTCTTTGGCTAAAAAAATATGGGAATGTGACAACCACTCTTCCCGCGGAGATATATGAATTCATCATTCTTGTATCTGAAAGCTATGTATGCAGCTGGGATTCCAAAGTGATTTATTTGCTATCAGTGATTCTGCTATCAGTGATACTTACTGTTTTCTTATTAATTGCACTGTACTGATAGAGATGTGCAGCAAATAAATCTTCTATTTTTAGACATAGCAGGTGCAGGTGCAGAAGAGGTAATTCTAACTCAAATGCAGAGATTTCTAGTGATAAAAAAGATAAAGAGATAAGAAAATTGTGAGAAACAGGGAGGTAGGAGTTAATGTTGAGGCAGCTCTCAATGAGATTGGTGGCAGTTCTGGTGTTCAGCCAGCTGGGAGCAGACACAGCCCAAAACGGCAGCTCCTGTGCCTAAGATGGCAGCCACATTAGCAATGCCAGCAGCTAAGATGGCAGCTGCACCTTCACCAGCATTTATTAGCTAGGCAAAAAGACTTCCTCCTACAGCATCAGGACTGGGGGTGAACTCTGCAGCAGCTGATGGGTCTCAAAGCCCACCTGCTGATGTTGTTTCCTTGCAAAATCCCTCTTCTGCTGCAAAGCCTGCTGTAAATTCAAACTCACCTCCAGTTAAACAAATTGCAGCTTTGGCTAAAAGGGGCAGGCACAAGCCAAATGGGGAACCACAGGGACAGAAAGAACAGCAGGAACAGCAAGATCCCACTGCTGGTGAGGCACCTTCTGTTAAAAAGGATCATTCTGAAGATGGAGAGAAATTTTGCCTTAAAGATAGAGCTGAATTACTGACACCTTCAGTGGATACTGGAGAGGCAGGACAGGATATGGGTTCTGGTAAGTCACAAGGTAATGGAGGTGCTTCTGAACTTTAAGAGGTCCTTAGGAGAGTATCAGCAGGATTGTGGGGACAGCATCTTCAAGAGGATGAGATTGATGAAGATGATGGAGAGGAAGATGATAACCAAACAGCAAAAGCACCCAGGCAGGAAATTAGGCATGTGAGAAAGGATTACATTAGAGGAGAGAATGAGCTAATTCTAGCCTGGCTTGGCAGGTGTTTCAATACAGGTGCACTAGCTTTAACAGTGGGAGACAAGTCAGCATCTTAGCTTGGAACCCTCTCAAAAGACAGTGGAATAGATAGCCATCTAGGCAGGTGTCTTGGTAAGATTTCTCTGTGGACACATCTACTGGCAGCTCTTATGAGGTGCCCATCCAGAGATGACCTTCCATGGAACCTTAAACTTTGGAATACTATGGATGAGGGAATTAAGCACTTGAGAGAGTTTTCTGTGAGAGAAGTGATGTATGGAGACAATGGTACTCTAAATCCTGATGTAATTCCTGTGGGAACAAGTCCTGCCAAAAAGCTCATCAAACTTGCCCCTCCTAATTATGCTGCTATTCTGGCAAGCAGAATCATGGCAAGAAGTTATGGGGGAATGCCTCCTACTGTTGGCCATTTCACTGACCAGATGAGACAGCTGGAGGATAGTCTGACATGTGTTTCTTTGGTTTCAGCCATTGAAACTCTCTCTGGTGACATAAATAATTGCATGAAAGAGTTGAAGGAGGAACTTAAAGCCTCCAAATCTCAATTGGCACAGGGAGATAATTCCAATTATTCTTCTAGTTGGATACAAGATTCAGCTGTTAGAAATAGACATCCTCCAAGGAGGCCATTCCAAAACATGTCAAACCAAACCAGACAACAGAGGCAAACATGTGGGAGTATTTGGATAACTCTGCATGATCAGTTTCTTGAAAACATGAACAGATAGGATGGTCAACCTACTGCTGATCTTTTCAGGAGATTAAGGGAAACGCAGAGTGGCAGAGCCCAAGGTTGCAAGGTGGGGTGTTACTTCCCCAGTTTCCCAGAACAGCTCTAATAGCTCCAACAGTGATACCACCTCTGACACTAGATGCTGTGCTAACTGCACACATGCGGATGTATTCCCTGCCAGGGGAAGGAGAGGGAAAATGGAGACAACACAATCTACTGGGATGTATACATCCAGTGGCCTGGCACTTCAAAACTTCAGAAGTACACAGCCTTGGTTGACACAGGAGCTCAGTGCACCGTAATACCATCAAATTATCAGGGATCAGAGCCTATAACTATTCTGGGAGTTACTGGTGGATCTCAAGAGCTCACTAAGAGACAGGGTGATATAAGTTTAACTAGCAAAGAGCAGAAGAAACATACTCTTGTGACAAGACCTGATGCACCTTGTATTTTGCAAATTGATTTTCTGAGAGAAGAGTATTTCAAAGACCCTACAGGTTACAAATGGGCTTTTGGAATAGCAACTGTAGAAACTGATGGAGGAAAATTGAAGTTGTCCATTAGACCTGAGCTTTCAGATGAATCTGCAGTTGTGAGATAACATGAGATAGAGGATATAAAGTGACCAGTTTCTTCCTAAACTGTGCCATATGGTCTAAATGGATGGTTCTGATAACACAGAGACCTTGAATGGGAAATCTTGAAAAACCTGGTCTAGTGGAGGTGGTCTCAAGTTGGCCTGAAGGCACTAACTGTACAAAATTTCCAGAGGAGAGAGTAACTCATGCTGAGGAAGCTCCTCCTTACAATGACCTCTCTGATGATAAAAAGAAAGACGGTTCCTGTTGTCTTGTTGCAAACAAGTGAAGGTCTGCAGTGCGAAGTCCAACACACCGAGTTGCAGAGGCAAAAGATGGAGAAGGAGAATGCAGTCAATTTGCAGAGGTAAAAGCTGTCCAGCTAGCTCTTAATGTAGCTGAATGAGAGAGATGGCCGAAGTTTTATGTCTACACCGACTCATGGATGGTAGCCAATGCTCTGTGGGGTTGGCTAAAGGACAGGAAAAAGAATGGTAGCAGAGGAAAGGAAAGCTAATTTGGGCAGCTGACCTGTGGCAGGACATTGCTGATTGAGTTGAGAATTCCAGTGAAGGTGAGACACATTGTTGTTCACATTTCTAAGAGCAAAGCTACTGAGGGACAACACCACAACCATCAGGCAGATCTAGCTGCAAGAGTTTCTCAAGTAGACACAGACTCTGATTTTGATCTTGACTGGAAACACCGAGGTGAGATGTTCTTAGCTCAGTGGGCTTACAACGCATCAGGACATCAAAGCAGAGATGCAGCCTACCAGTGGGCTCGTGACAGATCCATAGATATTTCAATGGATGCTATCACACAAATCATCCATGACTGTGACATTTGTGCTGCTATTAAGCAGGCAAAGCAAATTAAGCCCTTGTGGTATGGTGACCAAGGGTCCACGTGCAAATATAGTGAGGCCTGGCAGATTGACTATATCACTCTACCTCATTCTCAATCTGGTAAGCAATATGTGTTTACTATGGTAGAGGCAAATACTGGATGGTTGGAAACTTACCCAGTTCCACATGCAACTGCACACAGCACTATTCTCGGTCTGGAAAGACAAATCCTGTGGATACATGGAACTCCAGAGAGGAGTGAGTCAGACAACAGAATTAATTTAAAAAACAATCTTGTGAAAAACTGGGCCAAAGAGCATGGTATTGAGTGGATATTCCACATTCCCTACTATGCAGCAGCTGCAGAAAAGATTGAATGCTACAATGGTTTGCTGAAGACATCTCTCAAAGCCATGGGGGGCAGATCTTTGAATAACAGGGAGAAACATCTAGCACAAGCAACCTGGCTGGTAAATAGTAGAGCTTCAGTGAATCAAGCTGGACCTGCACACTCAGATTTCCTGCAAAAGGTGGAAGGTTATAGAGCTCCTGTTGTTAAAGAATCTGTTGGGCAAAACTGGGTATTTTCTCCTGCAGAGGAGGCTAAATCTGTCTGAGGGGTGGTGTGTGCTGAAGGTCCTGGTCACACTTACTGGGTAATGCAAGAGAATGGTGAAATTCAGTGTATTCTGCAAAGAAATCTATCTTTAGCTGAGAGAATTTAACTTCAGAGTGTTGTACAGATACAACATCATGCCCCAAAAAAGAGTCCATGAAGTATCTAGGATGTACGAACCCTAAGAACCCTGAGAGCCCTGAGTCACCTGAGAGTCCCTGTTCCTTTTCTTCATCTCATCTGTGGGGAGACAAACTGTTTTTGTTTTCTTGTTTCCTGTTATTTTGGACTTCCGTATCGTCTACATCTGAAAGAGCCAGAATGGACTATGAAGTTTATTTACTCATTGCAGATATTGTTCTAGATTAGATGGATAGGTATTATCAGCCAATGAAATTGTTTAGCAGGGGTGGATTGTGGCAGTTTTAGGCTATACCTTCAAAATTTAGCTGCAAATTTCGAGCAGAATAGTAGAAAAATATAAATAAATCACTATTGGGTGTAAAAAGGAAAACAAGAGGTTATTCTAAACAAATTAATTGGATGAATGTCTGGGTAAGAGTAGCTGTATCATTACAGTACTTCATATTTCCCATTCCCATTCCTTTTCTCTTCTCTTCTGATCTCAGCTGTTTTGCTTCACTCCAGAGGGAGATAATGTGCTTCTGGCTGGCCTTGGGATAAGTCTAACCCACTGCTTTCTCTCTCAACTCCTCTCTCTCTTTCGGGACAGGGAGGTTTGGAGGTGCAGTGGAACAATGTTGCAGGTCTTTTGACCAGGTGGGGGGATTGTGTTGTTTGCTTATTGTGAATATCTGTATAATATTGTGTATTTTGTGCATGTCCATTGCATTCCAGTATAGAGTGTAGTTTTTGTTTGTAAGTACAGCTTCACTTGCTTCTAACTGAGTTGGTCTGGCTAAAAGTTAATGCTGGGGGAAAACTTCAACCCACCACAATTATAAAAGGCAAAATGTTGCTTCAATAACTAGACACAAAATCTTCTACGAAATTAGTAAGTGAAATCAAATTAATGGGAGGAGACATTTTTCTATCTTTGAATCTGTCTGCAGGCATGCTATGTGCATACAGATTAGCTGATAAATGGGAGATTCAACAGAGTGGTAGCAAACACATGCTTTACTAGAGATGACCTTTTAAGTCACCCTACATCAAACAGACAGTGTCAGCCTGTGACAACCAGTGACAACTTGTTGTGCTCTCTTGTCTCGGTCCAGAGGGGGAGACTCAGTTCTTTTGAATATTCCTGTGTTATGAAATTAGAGGAACAACTGCCAAAATATCAATCACAAGGCTATTTATTATATAAATTAAATGGGTGGATCAGAAGGAGAGAGAGAGAAAAAAAATAGAAAGAGAGAGAACAGGGAAAGAGAAGAGGAAAGGAACTATATTACCACATCCCTCAGCCCCCCAAGACAGTTTGGGTCTGTGGAGAAATGGGGCTGCCACTTTGGTGTGGAGGAGGTATTGGGTCTGTGGAGGAATGCTGTTGCAGCTTTGGTGTGGAGAAGAGGTCATCCTTGTTGGCTGTGGGAGAGAAAGGTCCCAAAGTCCAAGTCCAAGCCATTATCTGAGCAGCCTCTTCAGCTCCATGAGTTGCAGCAGGCAGAATTTAGGACACAAAGAGCATGGTGATGTCTCTGTCCTTTTCTCTCATTGTATTTTCTTTGGTTTTCTTCAGAGTGGCATTGCCCCAGTCTTTTCCTTCTACCAAGCCAGTAGTTGTTGAGATAATTTATGAAGTTTTTTTAGGGATGTGTCCAGGTGGTGAATATGAATATTCCGAAGAGTATCAATAGCAGAGGCCTCTGCACAGTATTTCCAGGGCAACTGCAGTCTGATGAGCAATCTTTATCTATGCACATTCCAGAGAGTCGCTATCCAGTGATGTCTGCCCAATACACATCAGCTATTGTCTGGGCAAGCAGCAAAGTTGATTTTATCTTTGTTGAGTCAAATCAAGAGAGACAAGATTTAGTCTCTCACATCTTTGAATTGTCTCAGAGAGCCAGACACTAAAAAAGTGCCTGAATGTTCCCCTGAATCCATTGGGAGCACTCAAAGGTTCAAAGGGGAAATGCATTGTTTGAAGGAACCAGTGTGAAAGAGTCTTTAATAATTACCACAATGCTGGAATCGACTGGTGTTTTGCTGAGCTGTATTTTATCTTTATTGGATTAACTCTGGCACAGGGAATCTGCATGAATATTAAAAGTAAATGTGGTGTGAATAATAGATGTATTAGATGCAACAGCATGCAGCAATTTTTGTTCACCTACGTAATTAGATTAAAACAAATCTGCTGAGTAAAGTATGTTGTCTTATAATCCAAATGCAGAAGCAGCAAGAAGTTTTGAAATGGTGATAATTGCTGGTCTTTAGAAGATGTGTGTGGTTATACACATTTACATGTGACATGGAGTAATTTTGAAAAGTGGTCTAGAGAAAATGGTTTGATTATGATTAGAAAACTGATATACTCTCAGATTGTTAGTAAATATTCCACATATCAACTTAGAACTTTTGCAGCATGTATGTGCTCTTTGGTTTGTGTGGATTTTTTTTTGTTTGATTGTTTTTTTCGTTTGGTTTGGTCTGGTGTGGTAGGTTGAGAGAGGGCCTAGCTCTCTCTCCCCCACAGAGAAAGAAAACCACAGCTAGACTCAGTCAGAGAAGCAGACTATGTTTACAAGCATATATAGGAAGCAGATTACGTATAACACAATATATACAGGTATTTACAATATATATACAGAAATATACAGCAAAGAAAAAAAAAACACAACAAAATTCCCTCCTCGAGAGGAGGGTTTCCCTCCCTGTAACCCCCTCTCTCCCCCCCCAACTCCCTTTTTCCCAAAAAGGGGTTAGAGAGAGAGAGAAAGGCAGTTAGTAAGGAAAAGAAATGTTATTAAGCTTCAAAAGCACATGCAGGGTTAGTTTTGCTTATCTCAAGGTCAGCTCCAGCTAGTTCACTGAGCAGGCAGGCATAACAGGCTGAAACCCAAACTGAGAAAAAATTCCAACTGACCCACAATTTAAAGTTGCATTTTGCCCACCCACCAATGAAATTCGTTTAGAATATCATGTTTTCATTTTGATACAAAAAAAAAATTCAGCCAGTGTGTCCCTGCACTGTCTGTTTCTTAAAGGCACAGCCTCAAACGGTCACATCTGGTCTGGTGTTTTTGTTTTGTTTTGTTTTGTTTCAGTTCAATTTACAGGAAATCTAAGAAACAGAATTTAAGACAGCTGAGAGTCCAATATTTGCAAAGCTGAGCACCTGAAAATATGGATTTCAATAATATCTGTAGATTCACAGAATAATTTAATCTGAAAGGGACCTCCAGATATTATTAGACAAGGTCCTTTCTAAAGGCAGATCTAATTAAATCAGGATGCTTGGGGACTTGCCTAGAGGAGTCTTGAACACCTCCAGGGACAGATATTCCACTGATATTCCACAGATATTCTACTCTGGTCATCTATTCCAGGATTTGATCATCATGGAAAAGAAAAAAATCTTAGTATTTTAAAATCAAAGTTTGCCACTGTCCATCTTGTTTCTGTTGCCTCTCATCTTACCAGCATGCACTTCCAAGGAGAGTATGGCTCCATCTTCTCTCTACCCTTACATTACATAGCAATAAGACTGCAATAAAGTGTTCTCTTTGCCTTCTCTTATATGAATTTATCAGACTTACTTCTCTGAGCCTCTCCCCTTTACTGCATTCCCAAGCCTCCTAACTATCATGGTGGCCTCCACTGGATTCAATTTTGAGTATGTCAGTACTCTTGTACTGGAAAGTCCAAAACTAGATAGCACTTTGAAGATTCTCACAAGTGTCAAAGACAGGATCACTTTCACAGACCTGCTGACTGGACTTTTCTAATCCAGAAAGATCCTAGATTAGATTAATGATAATCATCCCCTCCAAGGATCTGAAAAGGAGAGTTCTGCTAAACAACATACCTACCAAAAAACAGAGGAGTTCACTGGGAATGTGAAGGTCAGAGGCATCACTGGCTGCAGGGACCATGAGATGGGGGAGTTCAGGATCTTGCGGGCAAGGAGGAGAGTGAAAAGCAAGATTGCAACCCTGCACTTCTACAGAGCAGACTTTGACCTCTGGAGATCTGCTTGGAAATCTACCCTAGGATCAGGCCATGGAGGAAAGAAGGGCCCAAGAAAGCCGGTTAGTATTCAAAACTCAATTGCTCTAAGATCTAAAGCAGTTTCAACAAATACCAAGTCTGGCAAAACTGCCAGGAGGTCTACTTGGAAGAACAAGATGATTATGCCAGATTCAAACACAAAAGAAATCACAGAATCACAGAATATTAAGAGTTGAAAGGAACCTCAAAATATCATCTAGTCCAATCTGCCTGCCAGAGCAGGATCACCCCTAACAGATCACACAGGAATGCATCCATGCAGGTCTTGAATCTCTCCAGAGAAGGAGACTCCACAGCACCCCTGGGCAGCCTGTTCCAGTGTTCTGTCACCCTCACAATAAAATAAAACTTCCCTCACATTTCCATGGAACTTCCTATGCCTCAATTTCCACTCATTGCCCCTTGTCCTGTCATTGGGCATCACCAAGAAGAGTCTGGCTCCATCCTCTTGGTACTCACCCTTTACATATTTGTAAGTATTAATGAGGTCACCTCTCTGTCTCCTCCTCTCCAAACTAAAGAGCCCCATCTCCCTCAGTCTGTCCTCATAAGGAAGATATTCCACTCCCTTAATCATTTTTGTGGCTGGACTTTCAAGCAGTTCCCTGTCCCTCCTGAACTGAGGGGCCCAGAACTGGACACAATATTCCAGATGCAGCCTCACCAAGGCAGACTAGAAGGGGAGGAGAACCTCTCTTGACCTACTAACCACACCCCTTCTAATACATCCCAGAATGGCATTGGCCTTCTTGGCCACAAGAGCACATTGCTGGCTCATGGTCAACCTTCTATCCACTAAGACCCCAGATCCTTTTCCCCTTCACTGTTCTTCAAGAGGTCAGTCCCCAACCTATACTGATACCTGGGGCTGTCCTTCCCCAGGTGCAAGAGTCTACACTTGCTCTTTGTCATCTATAGATGACAAAATTATGGGAAAAGTAGGGCCATTGCTCTACAAGACAAAGGTCCTGGTTACACAGGGCATGGAAAAGGCTGAAGTACAGAACAATTTCTTCACCTTGTTGTTTACTACCAATATAGACTTTCAGGGGTCTCAGGCCTCAGAGACCTGGGGCAAGGAAGATTTAACCCTGTTGGAAGAGAATCAGGTTACAGTATACTTAAGCAGACTGGAGGTACATAAATACATGGAGCCTGATGGGCTAAACTCAGGAATAGTGAGGGAACTGATTTTTGTCATTTTGAGGTCACTCTCCATAATCTTTGGATGATCGTGACAACTGGGAGATATGCCTTCAGAGTCAAGAAAATGTCACACCTGTCTCTGAGAATGGTAAAGAGGGCCGAGGACACTACAGGCTGGTCAACCTCATCTTAACTCCTGGGAAAGTTATGGAACAACTAATCCTGGAAAACTGTTTCCAGATACATGAATGAAAAGGTGATGATCAGTAGCAGTATGCATGTATTTACAATAGAAACATCATCCTTGACTAACCTGATGGCCTTCTACAATGACATGACTGACTTGGTATAAAGGTGGAAGGGAGAGCAGTTGTGATGGGTTAACGCCTTTTTCTGAAAACAAAAAATAAACAAAGCAGGGTGGAGGGCTTGCGGGTACTTTGCACTCCCTGCAGGGTGTTTTTCCCTCTGGGAAGCTGAGTCTGTTCCACTTCCCCCTCCCTGATCAGCTAGGGTATAAAAAGCAGGACATTGCAGCTATTAGCCATCCTTTTGGCTCCTGCCTCTGCTGGATGAGAGCTACTGCAGCTGCCTTCCTGCTCCTCTGCCATGTGGTCAGACCTGATCCTTCTCCCTGCTGCCTCCACGCCTCTTCAGAGACAAACTGGTTTTCCTTCCTCTTTGTCCCACTTCCATCTATCCCTGGTTCCTTGCCCTTGTGAATTTTACCTGCTGTTGACTTTTTTTTTTTTTTTAATTTGTTTAAAGAAAAAACTCTTTACCTCTCTAGTTCCAAGCTGACTCCAAATTATTGTTTGGAGGATTTGCTCCTTCCTCCCCCCCCCCCGTTGGGAGGGAGGAGGGGGGAGTGGGGGGATTTGATTCTCAGCCTTGTCCCCATCTGAGCTCTTAATTCCCAGTTAAGGCTCAAACCACCACAATTTTTGGCGCCCCAAGTGGAGCTTGGAAATTAATATTGTATTTGGAAAATACAAGCAATACTTTTTTTTCTGAAAGAAAGGGACTGGAAGTAGAGATGGCAATCTTGAAGAATCTGATGGTCCAAGCCTTTGCATGGGTGTTTGGCTGGATCTTTTGGACCCACATCTACAAATCAATAACTTACCATGTGGTGTAGTTAATGATAGAGATGCTGATCAACTGGATAAAAACTTTACCAATGAAGTTGGACGTGTATCTCTTCAATTCATTGAATTTCACTGGCAGTGGTAACTTCTCTAACACAGGAACTTTTCCTGAAGCAGGCTATGAAACCAATGGTGTAGATAAAAGTGCCTGTGATGGAAAATTGCTTTACATTGCAATATGCTCCATATGCTTAAATGTAATCCTTATAAGGGCATTTGCTGTGACCATGTTGGGTGGGGGACAAGCTAACCCATTAAAAGCTGTTTGGAGGGTGATAACACACTCCTTTGCACTCTAGCGACTGGGGGCATGTCTGCTGTGGGCATCATAAGCGTTCTGTAAACACAAAGAGGGAGAGGTCAGGTTGTAATGAATGTGCCAGATCTCAGCCTGAGCCCCAGGCACAAGAGTTTGCCCCACCACCAGTGGTTCCACACTTAACCCCTGATGCTCCTGCCAATGCAGTCTCTCTAGCACCAGCCACCACGCACAGGAAAAGAAGTCAAAACTCATAGCCAAGCACAGATGATGTCGGAGGCACATCAGCAGGGCCCAGCACTTCATGGAACCCAGTGGTGGATGAAGATGAGTCAGACCAGGAAATAACTGTTACATCGCTACCCAGAAAGGAACTAAAGCAAACTCCTCTGGATTACGCAAGGAAAGAGGGTGAGCCAATACTAAGCTGGGCCCTAAGATGCTGGGACGAGGGGGTGGACACAGTGGACCTGGATAAGAGGGAGGCGAAGCTTTTAGGCTCCCTGACTCATGATGCTGGTCTGGACAACGACTTAGCCAAACTTGATAGAATACACACTCTCTGGGCCCAGATCCCCAATGCTATCAAGAGCCGGTACCGCTCAAGAGATGACCTGCCCTGGGCCCCAGTTAGATGGACAACTATGGAACAGGGCATTCGGTATCTGAGACAGATGGCTGTGCTGGAAATAATTTATGGGGATGGCCAGCTCCCTTCAGACCCAGATGAGGTGCCCAGGAGATGGCCCTTCAAAAAGAAACTCACCCAGGGTGCTCCTCAGAAATATGTTCACACATTAGGAGGGATACTCCTGACTGGACAGGATGGAAGTCCTAAAACTGTCTGTGAGTTTGCCAATGATTTAAGGGAATATGAGGACAGCATAAATCAGAACCCCCTGATCTCAGCCATACAAACTATGGCTAAAGACATTGTCAAAGAGATGAAGACCTCCATGTCTGAACTGAAAAAGGGGAGCAATGCCTCCTTTTCCCCTTCTTCAGAATGGGTCCAGGTTTCAGCAATCAGGAACAGGCAACCTTCCCCTAGGAGATCACCCTAAGCCAATCAGGGGATGTCAAGGGGGTGTCTGTGGAGGTTCCTCTGGACCATGGAGAAGACATGGACACCTGGCATGGCCAACCCACCTCTGCCCCCTGGTAAAGAGTGCAGGAACTGCAAGGTGGGCACCACGGGGATAACTCATCCAGGAAAAGGGCTGCCCCAGTTTCCTGGAGTGGTTCCTCTCGCTCAAGAGACCCTTCCCCTTATAACACAGGACCCTGTGATAAGTGTGGACATTGCCACCAGCATTAGAGGTGCCCTACCTCCAGCCAGGTGGAGGCCAGGGACAACAGAGTATACTGGGATGTGTATGTGAAATGGCCTGGCACTTCAGAAGCCCTGAAGTACCGAGCTCTGGTGGACACAGGGGCCCAATGCACCCTGGTACCATTGAGGTACAAAGGGGCTGAGCCCATAAGCATTCAGGGAGTCACAGAGGGCTCGCAAGACCTGACTGTACTGCAAGCTGAGATAAGCCTGACCGGGAATGAATGGGGAAAGCACAACATAGTGACTGGTCCAGATGCACCTTGCATTCTTGGCATTGACTTTCTGCCAGAGGGATGCTTCAAGGACCCTAGGGGGCACAAGTGGGCATTTGGGGTAGCAGCTGTGGAGACTGCAGGCAAAGAACAGCTGTCTACCATGCTCAAGCTGTTGGATGAGCCCTCCATAGTCGGCAGCCATAAGAGGCAGGATTTGAAGTTACCTATTGTCTCTTGCATAGTACATCACAGGCAATACAGGACCAACAGAGACTCTCTGCACCCCATACACCAACTGATTTGATGACTGGAGAGCCAGAAAGTGATCAGCAAGGCTCACTCCCCCTTCAACAGCCCAATATGGCCAGTGCAGAAGGCAAATGGGGAATGGTGACTGACCATGGACTACTATGGCCTGAATGAAGTGACTCCTCCAATCAGCGCTGCCGTGCCGGACATGGTGGAGCTCCAGTATGAGCTGGAATCAAAGGCCACCAAGCGGTATGCCACAATTGACATTGTTAATGCCTTTTTCTCCATTCCCATTGCAGAAGAGTGCAGGCCACAGTTTGCTTTCACCTGGAGGGGAGAACAGTATCAATGGAATCGGTTGCCTCAGGGCTGGGTCCATAGCTCAACCATCTGCCACGAGGTGATCCAGACTGCCTTAGAGAAAGGTGGAGCCCCTGGGCATCTGCAGTTCATTGATGACATCATTGTATGCAGTGAGACAACAGAGGAAGTTTACCAGAAGGGTAAAAGGATGATTGATATCCTGTTGGAGGCTGGCTTTGCCATCAAGAGAAGTAAGGTAAAAGGGCCTGCCAGGGAGATCCAGTTCCTGGGTGTTCAATGGCAGGATGGCTGTGGCCACACCCCTCAGGAGGTGGTGAACAGGGTAGCCACTATGATGCAACCCACAAACAAGAAAGAGACACAGTCCTTTTGGGGGCCTGTGGGCTTCTGGAAAATGCACATTCCCGGGTACAGTCAAATTGTGAAGCCTCTCTTCCATGTAACAAGGAAGAAAAATGATTTTGTGTGGGTACCTGAGCAGCTGGTAGCATTCGACCAGATAAAGTAAGAGGTGGTCCATGCTATGGCTCTGGGACCTGTTGGAACTGGACCAGAGATCAAGAATGTGCTGTACACTGCGGCCGGTGAGAATGGTCCTATGTGGAGATTGAGCCAGAAGGTTCCTGGTGAAACCAGGGACAGGCCCCTAGGTTTCTGGAGTAAGGGGTACAAAGGCTCCGAGGCCAACTAATCCACGGCACAGAAGGAAATCCTAGCTGCCCATAAGGGCGTTTGGGCTGCCTCTGAGTTAATTGGGACTGAGTCACCCCTATTTCTAGTTCCAAGGCTTCCAGTCCTGACCTGGATGTTCAAAGGGAGAGGCTCAACCCCACATCATGCCACAGATGCCACCTGGAGTAAGTGGATGGTCCTGATAACTCAGCAAGCTTGCATAGGGAGCTTCGAATGCCCTGGCATAGTGGAAGTGATCACCAACTGGCCAGAGGGTGCTGACTTTGGAATGCTACCGGAGCAGAGAGTGACCCGTGCTGTGGAGGCTCCCCCATATAACGATCTCCCTGACAATGAGAAGAGCTATGCTGTATTTACAGATGAGTCCTGCCGGCTTGTAGGAAGCAAGCAGAGATGGAAGGCAGCTGTCTGGAGCCCAACTAAGGCAAGTGGTGGAAGCAAGAGATGGAGAAGGTGAATCCAGTCAGTACGCAGTAAAAGCTGTCCTGCTGGCACTGGATATAGCAGAACGAGAGAACTGGCCAGTGCTGTACCTCTACACTGACTTCTGGATGGTAGCCAATGCCTTGTGGGGGTGGCTGAAGGAATGGAGGAGGAATAGGTGGCAGAGAAAAGGGAAGCCTCTTTGGGCTGCCGACCTGTGGCAAGACATCACTGCCCACCTGGACAGGCTGCCAACAGAGGTACGGCAGATCGATGCACACATCCCCAAGAGCAGAGCCACTGAGGAACACAGGCACAACCACCAAGCAGATCTGGCTGCTAAAATCTCCCACATAGACTTGGACTGGGAACACAAGGGTGAGCTGTTCTTTACTCGCTGGGCCCATGACACTTCTGGCCACCAAGGGAGAGATGCCACATACCAGTGGGCTCGGGACAGATCGGTGGACCTATCTATGGAGGCCATCTCACAGGTTATCCATGAGTGTGACATCTGTGCTGCCATCAAGCAGGCCAAGCACATGAAGCCTCTGTGGTATGGGCGGAGATGGTTGAAATATAAGTATGGAGAGGCCTGTCAGATCGACTACATCACCCTTTCTCAGTCTCACAGCAGCAAGCAGTACATACTGACCATGGTGGAGGCAAGTACAGGGTGGCTGGAAACCTACCCAGTACCTCATGCCACTGCTCAAAACATCTTTCTGGGCCTAGAGAGACATATCCCATGGAGACACAGCACTCCTGGGAGGATTGAATCAGACAATGGAATCCACTTCAAGAACCATCTCATAAGGGACTGGGCAAAGGAACATGGCATTGAGTGGATTTACCACATCCCATACCATGTACCAGCTGTGGGGAAGGTTGAGAGCTACAATGGCTTGCTAAAGACCATCCTAAAAGCCATGGGGGGTGGAACCTTTAGGAACTGGGAAAGACACCTAGCTGAAGCCACTTAGTTAGTGAACAGCAGATGATCTGTGAACCGAGCTGGTCCTTCCCAGTTGTGGTGGTTTGAGCCTTAGCTGGGAGTTAAAAGCCCAGATAGGGGAAAGGCTGAGAATCTCTCCCCCACTTCCCCTTCTCCCCCCAAAACAGAGAGGGGGAAAGAAAAGGGTAAGGAGCAAATCCACTAAACAATAATCTGGAGTCGGCTTGGAAGTAGAGAGGTGAAGAATTTTCTTTAAACTATATCTATCTATCTATCTATCTATATATATAACAGGAAAGGTTCACAAGGGGCAAGGAACAAGGATGGATGGGAAAGGGGACAAGAAAGAATAATACAAAACCAGTCCTTCTCTGAGGAGGTGTGGAGGCAGCAGGGAGAAGGATCAGGTCCGGCCACGTGGCTGAGGAGCAGGAGGGCAAATGCAGCAGCTCTCATCCAGCAGAGGCAGGAGCCAAAAAGAGACCCAACAGCTATGATGTCCTGCTTTTTATACCCTAGCTGGGCAGGGAGGGGGGAGTGGAACAGACTCAGCTTCCTAGGGGAAAACGCCCTGCAGGGGAGGGTAAAGTACCCACAAGCCCTCCACCCAGCTTTGTTTTCAGGAAAAGGCGCTAACCCATCACACCAGTCCGACCTGCTGCAAACAGTGGATGGAGGTGGAGTTCCTGTGATTGCTGAGAAGAACCTGCTGGGGAAGTCAGTGTGGGTTTTCCCTGCTGCTGGTGGGGGCAAACCAACCCTAGGGGTGGTCTGGGCTGAGGGTCCTGGTCACACCTACTGGGTCATGTTAGAAACTGGGGACATTCAGTGTATCCCACAGCGGAACAGGACTCTGGCTGAGAGGGGATGAACGCAGAGCGGGCAACACTCATCAATGTATTATGGTCATTGTGTGAATAGTTATAAGTTGTTCTAAGTTTCTTCCTCCTAGCTTAATACCAGCCTAGCATCCAGGACTCAACATACACACTGCACACCAACCCAGAGAGCTCCTGCATCATCTCACCCACACCTGTACCTGATGTCCCTACAGCAACAGACTGTTCCTGATTTTTATCTTTCCCTTTCAAAGACTGACTGATTCCTGATTCCTCTCAACATCCCTGCCCACTTCAACCACCACCTACGCTGACCATCACCAGAGAGAGAGAGAGACTGCCCTGGGAGAGAGCGAGACAGGATAACAAGGGACTTGCATCAAGGATTCGAATACTACGTGTCCAGATTGCATGAATGTCCTGGTTGGACATGAGTAGGAGCTGGGGGAGATAGACAAAGGAAAACATGTACCAATAAAAGGCCAGCTAAACCTGTTTGGCCAGTATCCTGACCACTCACTGCTGTGCTGATGCCCAGAAGGTGATTGGCAAAGTTTCAAATTACTTTTCTGCCAGTGGTCAGTTTTGTTTCAAAACAGCAGTTAAACAGAGGGGTTCTTCAGTAACCCGGCCCCCTTTTTTTTTTTTTACTTCCTTTGGCCCTGGCTTGTCTCCTGCCGGCGAGGTGTGTGTTACTCACCCATCCCCCTCCACAAGCATCCACCACGTGTACTCCAGTTTCGCTTTCAGTGTTGGGCAACGTGCTTGGATCCTATTTTTCTTTTTATTTTTCCTTGGATTTACAAAATCATACCAAGAACAGAGTTCTGGATTACAAACTTCTCTAACCGCTGCTCTTAACATCACATCTTGGACTGAATATCGCTTCGTAAGTGATTCTGATTATTGAATTCATAAAGCATATTGGACATTAATTTCCCTCCTACCCTCTGCCTTTGCTCCACCAGGGAGCAAAGTTTGTTACTGGATTAAGAATTGCTGCTCCTCACTCTCCCTTCGATTGTGAGTTTGATATCAGGAGTGTAGTTACTCTAGATCCGACTAAAGTGTTCACAGCATTAGAATTACCAACATTTTGTGTAAGTTATTCCCCACCGGATACCCGAACCTAAACAAATTGTAAATAAGTTATTAATAAATCGATCCCTTCTGTTAATTGATTATGCCGCTTATCAAGTGTTAGTAGCCTTATTTTTTGAACTAATTCAATTCAATGAAGGGACTGTGGCAGGAAAGAGGAAGTGGAACAGAGGGGTGGATTGTGGTGGGTTAACGCCTTTTTCTGAAAATAAAAAAAAACAAAGCAGGCTGGAGGGCTTGCGGGTACTTTGCACTCCCTGCAGGGCATTTTTCCCTCTGGGAAGCTGAATCTGTTCCACTTCTCCCTCCCTGATCAGCTAGGGTATAAAAAGCAGGACATTGCAGCTATTAGCCTTCCTTTTGGCTCCTGCCTCTGCTGGATGAGAGCTACTGCAGCTGCCCTCCTGCTCCTCTGCCATGTGGTCAGATCTGATCCTTCTCCCTGCTGCCTCCGCACCTCTTCAGAGACAAACTGGTTTTGTATTCTTCCTCTTTGTCCCCCTCCCTTCCATCCCTGTTCCTTGCCCTTGTGAATCTTACCTGTTGTTGACTTTTTTTTTTTTTTAATTTGTTTAAAGAAAAAATTCTTTACCTCTCTACTTCCAAGCTGACTCCAAATTATTGTTTGGAGGATTTGTTCCTTCCTTTTTTTTCCCCCCTCTCTGTTGGGATTTGATTCTCAGCCTTGTCCCCATCTGAGCTCTTAATTCCCAGTTAAGGCTCAAACCACCACAGCAGTGAATGTTGTCTACCTTAACATATTAAAGGGAGGGTGAAAAGACGTCAAAGCCAGTCTCTTTCCAGTGTTTCCCAGAGGACTGGGCCTTCTAAAGAGAGTCCAATGAATGGCCATATTGATGAAGGAACCTGAGCATCTCCTATAGAAGGAAAGATTGAGAAAGCAGGGACTGCCTAGCCTGGAGAAGAGAAGATGTAGGGATGTATTGAGGCATAGGAAGTTCCATGGAAATGTGAGGAAAACTTTTTTTCATTGTGAGGAATGCGAAAGCAAAATTGACTATTTCCATAATCTAACCTCTACAAAGCCAGAACAGGGGGTAACGCTTAGTGGAACAGGAAGTTTGATACCTTCCCATCAGCAAGCCTCTCAGCCTCCCTGTAGTAACCCACATGAGCAGGGCCAATGGGAACAGGTCTCTGCCTGACGGAAGAAATGCAAATGAAGCAAGTGTGCTACTTTGAGCAGCACGCTGTCTACAGTGCAATTACAGAATAGGTATGAGGCTCTGCAGGAGGAACAGGTCTTCAGTAAAGATAAAGACTCAAGAAGGTCAGAAGCTGCACCAATGACAGGCTGCCTCAGGCCAGCCATCAAAATTAACACGGAAAAGAAACCTCATAGGGTCATCATTATAGGAGACTCCCTACTGAAGGGAGCAGAGGGCCCAATATGCAGACCAAACCCATTTCATAGAGACGTCTGCTGCCTCCCTGGTGCCTAAGTAAAGGACATTGTAGGTAAAATTCCCAATTCATGAGTCCTTCAGACTACTACCCACTTCTGGTCATTCAGTTGGGTAGTGACGATGCAACAACGAGAGGCTCACAATCAACTAAAAGAGATTTCAGAACCTTAAGGCAACTGCTAAAGGGATCAGGACCTCAAGTTGTGTTATCTGCTTTCCCTCTACCATCAATGATGGATGAGGGAACATTGAAGAAGAGCCAACAGGTCAATTCATGGCTCCAGGACTGGTGCCATCAACAGGGCTTTGGGTTCTACAATTATAGCTTAGTTTACAAGGCACCAGAGCTGAAAACAACTTATGGGACATGCTTGTCCCAGAGGGGGAAAAGGATCCTGGGGCAGGAAATGGCAGGGCTCATTGATAGGGCTTTAAACTATATTTGAAGGGGGAAGGGGTTAATAGTCTCCTGCTGGCCTGTGACAAACAGAGGGCAGCTCACCAGCGACAGAGGGATGGAGAGCTGGTAAGGGCTCTCAACTTGCTGCCCGGAGGGAAGTCACAAATGATGCACCAGGACATTCTGTGGAAACCAAGGCGAATTGGCACAAGAGGACGACAGGGCCAGCCCAGCTGAAGTGCTCCTATGCAAATGCACACAGGTTGGGCAACAAACAGGATGAATTAAGGGCCACTGTGCTGCTGGGATTCCATGACATAGTGGCTATTACTGAAACTTGGTGTGATGATTCCCATGACTGGAATGTAGGGATAGACAGCTATAAGCTCTTTAGGAAGGATAGGCAGCGAAGGAGAGGAGGAGGTGTTGCCCTCTATGTCAATAACTAGCTGGAATCAGTGGAGCTCCACCTGGGGAGGGATGATGAGCTGGTTGAGAGTGTATGGGTTAAAATTAAAGGCAAGACAGGGGAAGGAGATATTACTGTGGGGGTCTCCTATAGGCCCCCTGACCAGCAGAACCACGCATATGAGGCCCTCCACAGGCAAATAGAAGTAGCTTCCAGGTCACAAGCCCTGGTCCTCATGAGTGATTTCAACCACCCTGACAACTGCTGGAGGGACAACACAGCAAGGCATCAGCAATCCAGGATGTTCCTGGTCTGCATAGAAGACAACTTCCTCCTCCAAATGGTAGGGGAACCAACAAGAAAAGGTGTTATGCTAGACCTTGTTCTCACCAACAGGGAAGGGCTGGTAACCAATGTGAGGCTCAGAGACAGCCTTGGCTGCAGCAACAATGAAGCAGTTGAATTTAATATCCTCAGGGCAATCAGGAGGATGTATTCTACACTTACAACCCTAGACTTTAGGTGTGCAGACTTTGATCGCTTCAGGGATCTGCTAGCCAAAGTGTCGTGGGACAAAGCCCTGGAAGGAAGAGGGACCCAGGACAGCTGGTCAGTATTCAAAGACCACCTCCTCTGTGTCCAGGAGCTATGTATACCAACAAAAAGAAAAGCAGGAAAGAATGCTAGGAGGCCTGCCTGGATGAGCAAGAAGCTACTGGACACACTATTACCTAAAAAGAAACTGTACAGGAAGTGGAGGGAAGGACAGCTAGAACAGGGGGTATATAAGGAAACTGCGCAAGCAGCAAGAGACCTGGTTAGGAAAGCCAAAGCAGAGTTTGAATTGAATCTAGCCAGGGAGGTTAAAGGGAACACTAAGAATTTCTACAGGTATATCAATGGGAGAAGAAGACTAAGGAAGGTGTGGGCCCCCTCAGAAAGGAAACTGGTGAAATGGTCACAAGTGATGTGGAAAAGGCTGAGGTTCTCAATAACTTCTTTACCTCAGTCTTCACTGTGAGGGCCTCTAGCCACACTCCTGGAGTCATGGAAGACAATGCCAGGGATGGGAAGGAAGAACTGCCCATCATAAGTGAAGATAAGGTTCATGATCCCCTGAAGAACCTGAAAGTGTTCAAGTCCATGGGACCCGACAGGATACACCCACAGGTACTGAGAGAACTGGCAGATGAGGTTGCTAAACCCCTCTTTATTATATTCCAAAAGTCATGGCAGTCTGGGGAAGTGCCCACAGAATGGAAAAAGGGAAATATTACTCCCATTTTCAAAAAGGTAAGAAGGAGGAACCAGGGAACTACAGGCCAGTCAGTCTAACCTCTGTGCCTGGAAATATCATGGAGCAGATACTCCTGGAGGCACTACTGACACAGAAGAACAGTGAAGAGGTGATTTGGAACAGTCAGCATGGCTTCAGCAAGGGCAAATCCTGCCTGACAAACCTGGTGGCCTTCTATGAACAGGTGACAACATTAATAGATGAGGGGCTAGTAACTGATGTTTTTTACCTGGACCTGAGCAATGCCTTCGACACTGTCCTGCACCACATCCTGGTCTCCAAGCTGGTGAAACAGGGGTTTGATGGGTGGACTACTAGATGGATAAAGAACTGACTTGATGTCCACACCCAGGGAGTGGCTGTCAATGGATCCATGTCCCAGTGGAGGCCAGTGACAAGTGGAGTCCCTCAGGGATCAGTCCTGGGACCTGTCTTGTTCAACATCTTTGTCAGTGACATGGAGGGCATTGAGTGCACCCTCAGCAAGTTTGCTGATGACACCAAGCTGTGTGGAGCAGCAGACAAGCTGGAGGGAAGGGATGTTTCCAGAGGGACCTTGACAGGCTGGAGAGGTGGGCACAAGCCAACCTCATGAGGTTCAACAAGACCAAGTGCAGGGTCCTGCATCTGGGTCGAAGCAATGCCAGGCACAAATGCAGGCTGGGCAGTGACTGGCTGGAAAGCAGCCCTGAGGAGGGAGACTTGGGGGTGCTGGTGGATGAGAAGCTCAACAGGAGTTCTCAATGTGAACTTGCAGCCTGGAAAGCCAATCAGATCCTGGGCTGCATCAAGAGAAGTGTGGCCAGCAGGTCAAGGGAGGTGATTCTCCCTGTCTACTCAGCTCTGGGGAGACCCCACCTGGAGCACTGCATCCAGTTCTGGAGACCCTGTTACAAGAGGGATATGGATGTGCTGGAACTTGTCCAAAGAAGGGCCATGAGGATGATCAGAGGGCTGGAGCACCTCTCCTATGAGGACAGACTGAAGGAGTTGGGGCTGTTCAGTCTGGAGAAGAGAAGACTCCGAGATGACCTAATTGTGGCCTTCCAGTATGTGCAGGGGGCCTACAAGAAGGCTGGGGAGGAACTTCTTAGGATCTCAGGTAGTGATAGGACTAGGGGGAATGGAATGAAGCCGGAGGTGGTGAGATTCAGGCAGGATGTGAGGATGAAGTTCTTCACTGTGAGAGTGGTGAAGCCCTGGAATGGGTTGTCCAGGGAGGTGGTTGAGGCCCTATCCCTGGGTGAGGCTCTGGCCAGCCTGATCTACTGTGGGGTGTCCCTGCCCATAGCAGGGAGGTTGGAACTCGATGATCCTTGTGGTCCCTTCCAACCCTGACTGATGCTCTGATACTATGATACTTTAGAGGCTTTATTAAGGGAAAAACAAGAGCTACAAGGTCTTTTGTTGTACTCTGAATATAAAGTTTGAACAGACAAATCTATGTGAAGAATTCATGCATTATAAAATGAGGCAAACACATGTTTTTCCCATTAAAAGTGTGAATTGTGTAAACAAAGCAAGTGAAATAAAATAATTACATGATTCATTAACATCTGTGTTGAAAATTTGTGTCTTAGAAGTGTGAAATACCATGACAAAGATAGATTTTCTTCATGTCTGTCTTATATGTTAACATGGAATTGTCCCTAACTACCCATAGAACAAAGCATCATAGCCAAGATTTGTTTGTAACAAGTAATAAAAATGTTGTTAGTTTCCCAAAAATGGTGTTCTCATGGAGGATACAAGTTCATATATTTAAACATTACTAGCCCTTTAGTAGATCTTACTTTTAATGCTTCTCATTGTCTAAATATCTAATACTTAGCTGTCTAAGTGAAGAAAGGTTCTATGTTGTATCTGATCACAAATTCTTAAAAGCATAGAGGGAAATTAAGTTATTCTAATAAAGAATGAAGAATGTTGTTAAATATACCACTTAATATCTAAACAACAACAAAAGTGAGGGGTTGGAGTGGATAAATATTTTTTTTAAAAGGAAGTAATTAACTGGAATACATTTTCACTCAACGCTGCCCTCATTTCCTTGGGTAAAAGCAATGTGATGGCCCTGGTTCATCATCATCCCATGTGAAACAAACTTCTTTTTTGAGTATTTCTTTTCTCATACAGAGACATCTGATGCTGGCAAAGGCTGGCTCTGGTGCAGCTGCAGCACCTGCTGACAGGGTTTCAGTAGACGCGGTGTCTACCACTCTGTCTTTAGGGCCAAAGGTCTTCTCTTCTCCTTGAGGGCCTTCAATAGTTTTCAAACAGGCTCAAGTGTCATGGGCAAGGCCTTAACACACTGCAGTGATCTGTGTTTTTGGGGACTTGCAGGATGACAACGCATTTTTTTAACAAATGTTTTACCACTTTATCAGCATTATACACTTGGTCAGGGCTGGCACTTCAAAAAACTGGAGGTGACCACTATCCTAGGCCCTTGCCCATATTATCCCACACACTCTGCCATGTATAACTATCCAGCCCTGGGGGAGATCTCTGGGTGGTATTCTTTAAAAAATACTTGTGTAACTCCAGACATGTCCTGTGGCCTATTCAGGAGACAGAGCAACAAAAGCCTGAAACAAAAGTTTCAAAGCTGAGAAAGTCTTCTCCAGTATATCGCCCACAGATTGGATGAGATTATTAAGAAATGACAATGTTCTATACAAATATCAAGTTCCACCCAGTGACTAGCGGTAAAATAATATTGCAATTTGACATTACCCAACACAGCAACACAATAGTCCTGATCTGTTTTCCCAGGATATAGAATAGAATAGAATAGAATAGAATAGAATAGAATAGAATAGAATAGAATAGAATAGAATAAACCAGGTTGGAAGAGACCTTCAAGATCATCATGTCCAACCTATCATCCAACACCACCTAATCAACTAAACCATGGAACCAAGCATCCTGTCAAGCCTCGCCCTGAACACCCCCAGTGATGGCAACTCCACCACCTCCTCGGGCAGTCCATTCCAATGGGCAATCACTCTCTCTGTGTAAAACTTCCTCCTAACATCCAGCCTAAACCTCCCCTGGCACAGCCTGAGACTGTGTCCTCTTGTTCTGGTATTTGTTGCCTGGGAGAAGAAACCAACCTCTGCCTGACTACAACCCCACTTCAGGTAGTTGTAGAGAGCAATAAGGTCACCCCTGAGTCTCCTCCTCTCCAGGCTAAGCAACCCCAGTTCCCTCAGCCTCTCCTCATAGGGCTTGTGCTCCAAGCCCCTCACCAACCTTGTCGCCCTTCTCTGGACATACTCCAGCAAGTCAACATCCTTCCTAAACTGAGGCGCCCAGAACTGGACACAGTACTCGAGGTGTGGCCTAACCAGTGCAGTGTACAGGGGCAGAATGACCTCCTTGCTCCTGCTGGCCACAGTGTTCCTGATGCAGGCCAGGATGCCATTTGCCCTCCTGGCTGCCTGGGCACACTGCAGGCTCATGTTCAGCCTACCATCGACCAGCACCCCCAGGTCCCTCTCCACCTGGATGCTCTCCAGCCACTCTGACCCCAGCATGGGGTTGTTGTGGCCAATGTGCAGAACTCAGCACTTGGATGTGTTAAATCTCATGCCGTTGGACTCTGCCCATGTGTCCAGCCTGTCAAGATCCCTCTGCAGAGCCTCTCTACCCTCCAGCAGATCAACTCCTGCCCCCAGCTTGGTGTCATCAGCAAATTTACTGATGACTGACTCAATGCCCTCATCCAGATCATTAATAAAGATGTTAAAGAGCATGGGGCCCAGCCCTGATCCCTGAGGGACTCCACTACCAACTGGCTGCCAGCTGGATGTGGCACCATTCACCACCACTCTCTGGGCTCAGCCCTCCAGCCAGTTCCTAACCCATTGCAGTGTGCTCCCATCCAATCCATGGGCTGACAGCTTGGCCAGGAGTCTGCCATGGGGGACGGTGTCAAAGGCCTTGCTGAGGTCCAGGTAGACTACATCCACAGCCTGCCCTCAGCAGCTGTTGCTCAGAGAAAGAGAGAAACAGACAGGCTGAAAAAGAGACAGACAGAACTGCACTGACTGCGACTCAACCAGAACTAAAACTTAAAGTTGCATTCTACCAATCTACCAATGAAATTCGTTTAGAATATCTTGTTTTCATTCTTCCACCAAAACACTCAGTCAGTGTGTTCCAGCAACTGTCCCTTTCTTAAAGGCACAGCCTAAAATGGTCACAGGCATATAAACTTTTCCTTTGGTTTAAATACAAGCTGAAAATGCTGTATGACTGTTGCTTGGGATTTCTTTGGCTTAAAAGATATGACAATGAATTGTAAATGTTCCCACAGAGATATATGAAATCAGCATTCTTGTAGCTGAGAGATATGTAAGCAGCTGGGATCCAGGAATTATTTGCTTGCTATGTGTGAATCTGCTATCAGTAATAATTAATGTGTTCTTGCTAACGGCACTGTACCAAGAGAGACATGCAGAGAATAGGTGTTCTGTTTAGATGCAGCAGACACAGACCTCATAGGTTCTAACTCAAATGCAGAAATTACTAGTGACAATGAAGACACAAAGACAGGACAAACAGGAAGAAACAGGAAGACAGGAGTTATTGATACGGCAGCTCTGAGTAAGAACCGTGGCAGTTCTGGTGGTCAGCCAGTGAGCGGACAGATGCAGCCCACAAAGGCAGTGCCAGTATGTAAGATAGTGGCCACATCATCATTGCCAGCAGCTAAGATGGAGGCCGCGGCTTCACTGACAGCCATTAATGAGGCAAAATCACTTCTGCCTGCAGCAGCAGGAGTGGAAGTGAGTTCTGCAGCAGCCACTGGGTCTGAAAGTCCACCAGCCAATGCTGTTTCCTTGCAAATCCCTTCTGCTTTTGCAAAGTCTGCTGTACATGTAAACGCAGCTCCACTTAAACAAAATGCAGCTTTGGATAAAAGAGGAAGATGCAAGGCAGATACAGAGGCAGAGCAGCAGCAAGAACAGCAAAATACTTCTGTTGCTCAGGCTCAGGGACCTTCTGTTAAAAAGGATCATTCTGAAGATGGAGAGAAATTTTGCCTTAAAGATAGTGCTGAATTACTGACACCTTCAGTAGATACTGGAGAGGCAGGACAGGATATGGGTTCTGGTAAGTCACAAGGTAATGGAGGTGCTTCTGAACTTTAAGAGGTCCTTAGGAGAGTATCAGCAGGATTATGGGGACAGCATCTTCAAGAGGATGAGATTGATGAAGATGATGGAGAGGAAGATGATAACCAAACAGCAAAAGCACCCAGGCAGGAAATTAGGCATGTGAGAAAGGATTACATTAGAGGAGAGAATGAGCTAATTCTAGCCTGGCTTGGCAGGTGTTTCAATACAGGTGCACTAGCTTTAATAGTGGGAGACAAGTCAGCATCTTAGCTTGGAACCCTCTCAAAAGACAGTGGAATAAATAGACATCTAGGCAGGTGTCTTGGTAAGATTTCTCTGTGGACACATCTACTGGCAGCTCTTATGAGGTGCCCATCCAGAGATGACCTTCCATGGAACCTTAAGCTTTGGAATACCATGGATGAGGGAATTAAGCACTTGAGAGAGTTTTCTGTGAGAGAAGTGATGTATGGAGACAATGGTACTCTAAATCCTGATGAAATTCCTGTGGGAACAGGTCCTGCCAAAAAGCTCATCAAACTTGCCCCTCCTAATTATGCTGCTATTCTGGCAAGCAGAATCATGGCAAGAAGTTATGGGGGAATGCCTCCTACTGTTGGCCATTTCACTGACCAGATGAGACAGCTGGAGGATAGTCTGACATGTGTTTCTTTGGTTTCAGCCATTGAAACTCTCTCTGGTGATATAAAGAATTGCATGAAAGAGCTGAACGAGGAACTTAAAGCCTCGATATCCAAATTGGCACAGGGAGATAATTCCAATTCTTCAGCTGTTAGAAATAGACATTCTCCAAGGAGGACATTCCAAAACATGTCAAACCAAAACAGACAACAGAAGTAAACACATGGGAGTATTTGGATAACTCTGCATGATCAGTTTCTTGAAAACATGAACAGATAGGATGGTCAACCAACTTCTGATCTTTTCAGGAGACCAAGGGAACCGCAGAGTGGCAGAGCCCGTGTGGTGGGTTGAGAGAGAAAGGCCCAGCTTTCCCTCCCCCACTGAGAAGGAATAAAAGAAGCCACAGCTAACTCAGCCAGTGAAGCAAAAGGGAATGCTGTATTTACAAAGCAATTTGGGACGCAGGGAATTTATGTACACAAATCTACAGATTTACAATATATACAGAAATATTACATCAAAGAGGGATACAGGAACTAAACCCCTGGACAGAAGGGGTTCCCCCCTGTACCTGCTCTCTCTCCCCTTTTTTTCCAAAGAGGGTTAGAGAGAGAGAAAAAAGGCAGTTATAAGAAAAGAAGAATTTTGGTAGCAAGAAATATTAGTGCTGGATTAATGCTTATTTGTTATCTGTGGCCCTTCTGGCAAAGCGTCCAGAAGCAGACAGGCTGAAAAGGGAGAGCGAAGAGGAACCAAACAGGAACTGGAACTGAGGGAAAATTCCAGCTGCACTAAAACTTAAAACTGCACTCCCACCAATCTACCAATGAAATTCGTTTAGAGTATCAATATTTACAAAAATATTCAGCCAGAGTGTCCCAGCAGCTGTCCCTTTCTTAAAGGCACAGCCTCAAACGGTCACAGTCCACCCCTTCTAAACAATTTCTTTGTCCGTTCGTACTGTCCATCCAATCGGAAACAATATTTACAGTTCGTAAGTAAGGTTCATAGTCCATTCCAGCTATACTCAGATGTAGATGATTCAGAAGTCCAAGAAAATCAGGAAATAAGGAAATGGAAAACAGTTTGTCTCTCTGCAGATGAAGCAAAGAAAAGGGAAACAGGGACACAGGGACTATCTGTTGACTCAGGGCTCTCAGGGTCCTCAGGGTTCATGCACCGTAGATTCCTCAGGGATTCTTCCTTTGGGCATGATGTAGCTGTACAACAATCTGAAATTAAACTCTTTCAGCTAAAGTTAAATTTCTCTGTGGAATACACTGAATTTCACCATTCTCTTGCATTACCCAATAAGTGTGACCTGGACCTTCAGCTGAGACCACCCCTCGAACAGGTTTAGCCTCTCCTGAGGGTGAAAATACCCAAACAGTTTTACCTAACAGATTCTTTTCTCTAACAACAGGAACTCTATCACCTTCTACTTTCTGTAGCAGATCTGAATGTGCCAGTCCAGCTCGATTCACTGAACCTCTACTATTTACCAGCCAGGTTGCTTGTGCTAAATGTTTTTCCCAGTTTTTCAAAGATCCACATCCCACGGCTTTGGGAGTGGTCTTCAACAAACCGTTGTAGCGTTCAATCTTCCCTGCAGCTGGTGCATAGTAAGGAATATGGAAAATCCACTCAATACCGTGCTCTTTTGCCCAGCTCTTTACAAGGTTGTTCTTGAAATGAGTTCCATTGTCTGACTCAATCCTCTCTGGAGTTCCATGTCTCCACAGGATCTGTCTCTCCAGACCAAGAAGGGTGTTGTGTGCAGTTGCATGTGGAACTGGATAAGTTTCCAGCCATCCAGTGTTTGCCTCTACCATAGTAAGCACGTATTGCTTACCAGAACGAGAACGTGGTAGAGTGATGTAGTCACAGCCTCAAACAGTCACAGGCTGAGATAACAATACCAGACAGGCTGGACAGATGGGCAGAATCCAACGACAAGAGATTTAGCACATTCAAGTGCCAGGTTCTGCACATTTGCCACAGCAACCCCATGCAGTGCTACAGGCTGGGCTCAGAGTGGCTGGAGAGCAGCCAGGCAGAGAGGGATGTAGGGATGCTGGTGGATGGTAGGCTGAACATGAGTCTGCAGTGTGGCCAGACAGCTAAGAGGGCCAACGGCATCCTGGCCTGCATCAGGAACAGTGTGGTCAGCAGGAGCAGGAAGGTCATTCTGCCCCTGTACACCACACTGGTTAGGCTGCACCTTGAGTACTGTGTCCAGTTCTGGGCCCCTTAGATTAGGAGAGATGTTGACTTGCTGGAACATGTCCAGAGAAGGGCAACAAAGTTGGTGAGGGGTTTGGAACACAAGCCCTATGAGGAGAGACAGAGGGAGCTGGGGTTGCTTAGCCTGGAGAAGAGGAGACTCAGGGGTGACCTTATTGCTCTCTACAACTACCTGAAGGGAGGTTGTAGACAGGCAGAGGTTGGTCTCAGGCAACCAGCACCAGAACAAGAGATCACAGTCTCAAGCTGCAGCAGAGGTGGTTTAGGCTGGATGTTAGGAAGAAGTTCTACACAGAGAGAGTGATTGCCCATTGGAATGAGCTGCCCAGGGAGGTGGTGGAGTCACCATCATTGGAGGTGTTCAGGAGAAGACTTGATAGGGTGCTTGGTTGTGTGGTTTAGTTGATTAGGTGGAGCTGGATGATAGGTTGGACACGATGATCTTGAAGGTCTCTTCCAACCTGGTCTATTCTATTCTATTCTACTCCTATTCTATTCTACTCCTATTCTATTCTATTCTATTCTATTCTAACTTCCTCAGTTTCCCAGAACTCTAATAGCTCCAACAGTGATTCCAACTCTGACACTAAACACTGTGCTAACTGCACATGCAGATGTGTTTCCCATAATTAGGGCTGCCCTGCCTCCTGTCAGCGGGAGGAGACAGACAATGCAGATAACAGAATCTGTTGGGATGTGTACATCCAGTGGCCTGGCACTTTGAATTTCAGAAATACAGGGCCTTGGTTGACACAGGAGCTCAATGCACCATAATGCCATCAAATTACCAGGAATCAGCACCTACAACTATTCTGGGAGTCACTGGTGGATCTCAAGAGTTGACAAATATACAAGTTGACATATGTTTAACTGGCAAAGATTGGAAGAAACATCCTGTTGTGACACGACCTGATGCATCTTGTATTTTGGGAATTCTTTCCTTTTCTCTTCTCTTATGATCTCAGCTGGTTTTGTCTCCCTTGGGAGAGATAATCTGTGTGCTTTAGCTAGCCTTGGCTAAGTCTAAGCCACTGCTTCTCTCTCCACTCGTTTCTCTCATGGGTCAGGGAGGTAGGGGGTGGCAGTGTAACAGCTTTCCTAGTTTCTTCACCAGGGGGGTTTTGTCTTGTTTGCTAATTGTAAGTATCTGTCTAATATTGCAAATACTGTATATTTTGTATATATTCATTGCATTCCATTGTAGAGTGTAGTTTTTGCTTGTAAATGCAGCTTCATTTGCTTCTAACTGGTCTGGCAAAATTAATTCTATAGTAAGCATCAGTTAACAGTTATATTAACTGATGACCTGTAATTGTAGAGTTTTCATAGCATTGGTTTATTTGCCAATGATGTGTCTAAAGCACCTGTTCTGATTCCATACACAAAAAGTAAAGACCATCACCCTGTTAGGTTCTGTAGAGAACCATAATTAATTCTGAATCGTGCAGATATTTAAATGCAAATGACTCCTGTAAGTCTACAGCAAAGGCAACCAAATGAATTCCCTAGCAAGGCAGAAGCATCTATTTCTAACTTTGTGGAGAAAAGGTGGAAGGCATTCAGGCTCAAATGAAGAATTAGCCATTATTTGGAATTCAGTAGATCATGCTGCTTATGTCACCCTTGCAACGTAAGTAGCCAGTCATACTCAGGGAAACAGTGAAGCACAGCATATTTTCCCCAAATCTCACTATGCTGCCATTTACTTCTTTTTCACTTTTTTTAAAGCTACATTCATTATAAAGGATATTTATATGTAGAACATGATCTGGTTTCAAACATAACTTGTCCTTCCTGCCTGACCTGTTCAGTGATATAAATCTCCAGTGACATTAAATGACAAATTATGACATCGGAATCACCACAAACATGAATCTAAAGCAGTTAAAGTTATATAAGCACTCAGAAATACTTTTAATGCTTACTATATAAAAAACTAGCTGCTTACTTAAATATGGATGTGGGAGCTAAGCTCACAGGAAAACCTGAATGTACAGGCCCACGCCTGCAAGAAACTGAATGCCTTCCTTTCCTCCTCATCACAAAAGCGCACAGAACAGGTTTTATGTTTCAAAAGGAGCTTTTGTGCCTCTTCCTCTTAAGTGCCAGGTTTCTGTGTATTGGTATGTGTGGGCTCATACAGCATCTGAACAGGATCCTCAACAAATGCAAATTTTTGTAGCTTCAGTAACATCAATTAAGCTATACCCATTTAATACAGACATGGATCTGGTCCATTTTGTTAAATAAAGAAATAGTAAAAATTTAATTACTAACTGAAAGACTTTGCAAGGAAAGTTGGGGGTTTGTTTTGTTTCTTTGTTGTTGGCTTCCCCTCCCCCCTCCCCCCCCCGCCCCCCCATGTGAGTTAGGAACCCTTGAAAGTAGCAGGTTTATAATGGAAATGCTGACACAACTTTAACTATAGTGTTGCAAATGGGAATGCTATAATTAAGCTTCGATCTTCTTTGGAAAAAGGAAGAAGTAGGTTATTGTTCAATGAACTGCTCTGTCATTTGCTGCAGCAATTCTTAATTGCACCTCATTACTGCATGATGATCATTACTCTACTTGTCTATCTGATTTAGAGACCACTAAAAGTGTCTTGTAAAAAGCAGTCGTCTCCTATGCAACAGTCTTTTGGCTCTCACCCTCATTACTCAGAATCTGTCCAATTATTTGTCATTAAAGTAATAAAAAGGACTGCAGCTGAAAATGTGGGAGGTAATTGTTGGAGACCTGCCGAGGAAAAAAATGAAAACTGTTTTCAAGGCAGTGGGAAAGCGACATCATTAATTAAGTGTTAGAAAATATGCAAATCAGTCACAATCTCAAGAGACTGTCATAAAATAGATTATCATTTGAGGCAAAAATAGGCAGAATTATCCAGCCGATGTTAGGTTTAATCACTTTCTAGGAATGGCAACTGCAAAAAAGTTCAAGCTCTAAATAAAAGGAGCAGGTGTGTGTATTTCAGCATAAACCGGCCTTCAAATATACTGTAGCTCAGAGCAAAGGAAGAAAGTAGTAGAAGTATGGGATCTCAAATTAGGACTTCCCATGAAAATTGTTTATTTCATCACTGGATATACACACCCCATTTCCCTCATAAAATGGCAGGAACAAAATTGAAAATGTGCAGTTTCATTGTTTATATTATGGAATTTACTGTAATTTACACTCTATCTTCACTGGTTTATTTATTTAAACCTGTGGAAGAAAGGGAAAGGAGAGGGAGAAAAACAAATAGCCAGATAGAAAGAAGAATACAAAGAGCCCTGTGCAACTAATTTAAAATATTGCAGGAGTCTGTCAGCTATTTTTTTACCAAAAAAATGATACAGTGGTTCTGAATCACATACTTGTAAAGTGAAGATTACTGAAAACAACTGTCATTTTGGTGGATTTTGAGCACACACAAAGGTACTGCCCATCACTTTAGAACAATAAGTCCAAAAGAACCAATCTTCCTTTATGCTGAGCTTTAGATAGGAAAAAGATACCCAAAATTGTGAAGAAAAGAATTGAAATATTAGTTAATTGACTTAGCTCAACTTAGCTAGACTATAGTTGCTTTCCAAAACAGAAATACAGGGCAGAGGTATATGCACTCAGAAAGCATCCTGATCCTGATGCAGATCTTATCTAGGCTGGAGAGAAAAGACAGACCTACCTTTCAAAGTATGAGGGAGTCATATAATGTATCTTGTGTAAAGACCATCAAGGAGCTGTTTGGCCCATGGCCACTCCATATTCAAGCATTTGCTGAGGTTCCTCAGATAGGTGAGAACAACCTAAAGAGTAAAACTTCCCTATCCCCTGTGTATATCTCTGCTTTTCTGTCTGCTGATGCATGTCCTGCTTAACATAACAGTTTTGAGACTGACAGGAAAAGAACCATATCTTTGGAAATATATTTGTACAAATGCCCTGGGGTAATACAGCCCACTCTCTAAAAGCACCTCTTCCCACACACAGATGGGAGGGAAAATAACAGAAAAAAAAAAAAATCTGGGTTGAGATAAGGAGTTTAATGAGATGTGTGATTACTTTAGACTATTTCACAGGAAAGCCAAAGCAGCAGCAGAAGCCAGGAGAACAATGTTTTCTACCCCCACAAGCATATGGCAGCCAGTACAGACCAACACTCCAAAGAGGAAAAGTGGAGGCAGCAACAGGAAACAGGAAGTCTCTCATGTTACAACCTCATCTACAAGCCCCATAATGACAGCACTTTCATTTTGCAGCTGGCATGATGTCAACCTGGTATTGACTATCCATCATCAAATTCAACCCAACCCATTATAATAAGGTAGCAAGCTAGTACACAAATTGTGGCTTTGGTTCAGCCCTGGCAAGGTAAACATTGGCAACCAAAGTGTTTTAGCAAAAGATAAAGGTGTATAGATCTGCATAGCCCAGATAGCTTCCTTTTTCATTCTGGTTAAGCACTGGATGATCAGGCAGAAAACATGCAGATCATCCATGCCTGACATGCCAGCAATAGTGTATTCAGTGAAAATTTTACTATTCTGCAGACAACTAGGCTGTAACAAAGTTTACTCTCTTTTCTCTGATAACCACAAAGATAAATTGTGCTAAGCAGATAAATGTAATTTTTTGCAAATAATCAGAATCCAGTTCAGAAGTTTTGATTAAAAATAACTTGAGAGATGGTCATATTTCTTAGTGTGATGTAACAAGTTATACTGTCTGCGTTTGAGAGGCTCCAAGTAACAATGTCTATGCCATTAAGAGAAACTGTTTACATGATAAGCAGGTTTTCATGAAAGAAGAAAATCAACTGAGCAGCCACTAGCCTTTCATGTTACAGACGCTTCTCTCTGAAATGTGCTCTTCCAAAGAAATAAGCCTTGTGATCTCACCTTCTATGGCTTGCAAAATCTGTTACCCATTGATTGCCTGTGCTAAGGAAAAGATTGTCAAGAAAAAATAGTACCACACTGACTCTTTAGGGTTTGTGTAAAATACAGTATGTCTGAGGACATCTGTCTGTTATATCTTTGGCTATTATTAATTTCATTAAAAATTGAGGAGCATTTTACAACAATAGCAACACAATACAGAAAGTGATGAAAATTAGAAAGGTTCTAGTGAAGTAATGAAGGAGCAGAAAAGGAACATGGAATAGTCAGGGCTACACCTTTGACCTTAGAATTCTGCTTCTAAGCATTTAAAATGTGTTGTAGGTGAGGTGAAAACACTAAGTTTACGGAAGAGCAATCTAAAGTAGGTATTAACTCTCTAAGCTTTGAAGCTGTGTTCCTGGAAAACAAAATGAAATATATAAACATTATATGTAATTTTAAATTCCAGTTGTGGGCAGCTCTCCAGATAATTACAACTGAAATACTTTGTCCTAGGACAAATTGGAAAACTCACTCCTAAAATCAGGCAGATTGGTGCCTGCAGAATGCACATATTACCTCAAGAATCCAAAGTTAATTCCAGAAAATAGCAGCTAATTAACATGAAGATGTTCTTCTTAGTAGTGTAGGACAAGAATGGGTAGACTTTTCACTTATATTTCTGAGGTGTTTAGAACATGTTTTGTCAATCTTTTCAAAATTGCAGAACTGTCTTGAATGTATTAGCTTAGGCTGGAAGTGCATACAGCTAGTGTAACCTTACATGCCTAGCATATTAATTTTTAAACAGTATGCAATGAATGAAACCCCACTACATATAGATTGTATTTTCAGAAATTCACACCTCAGTCAAATCAAAACTTTTTTTTTTTGAGTGACAGCATTCACTGTATTTGTTTATCCCTTTTACATCCCACATGCCAATTTTGAAGTCTCAAATATTTTAAAGATGTTGAAATAGAAACTGCAAGCAGAATTCAGAGACAGAGGAAATGTTTTATCTGTCTCTTCCTGAGCTAACACATACTGAAATATTTCCCTGTCTTTCTACTACTCTTGAAGACTCACCGGGAAAGCTACACTGGAATGCAGACAAATTCAACAACACATCAAAATAGAAAAAGTTACAAAAAATAAGGATAAAACCATTATTATTCTATTTTCATTATAAGACAATAAAATATAAGCATGTGTGTCATGTTTGTGATTGTTTGTAAGAAATAAAGACATCTTTTTGTATAGCTAGCCTTGGCTTCTTTATAGAAGCTGCTCTGCACCTTTTCTCCATTTTCACATTTTTGTTAGCCCATGTTAAGGGTATGCTAAATTACAAAAGGGTTTGTGTTTGCTTTTGTTGTCTTTTTTTTCAATTTCCCAGTTCTCATACTGCAAGATTATGATCTCCAGTGTAAATGTAGGCCACTTCATCCTAACACTTGTCTTTCATTTGTCAATTTTTTGCCCCTCATCCTTTGCCTTTCTCTCTTTTGTCTTCATCCAGGCATGCTGTAAAACTGCGCATTAAAGGTAAACCTCTCCATCCTCCTTGTATTTTCCCAAGATGACTTTTTCCAGCATTAAGTGGACAGCATACAAGTTTTGCAGCCATTGTCATTTGCAGATTGATTTTGACCCTAGTGCTTGGAAACTCTGAGAGGAAGCGATTTTATCAGGCCTGTGAATTCTAACAACTTGAAGATAAGACTCTTCATTCTGTTCTAAGCTTTTCATTAGATCCAAATCCCTGGCTTCCTTCTGAAAATTAAATGAAGAAAATTGGAAATACCAATATCCCATTCTGTCTTCAACAAGTTAAAGTGCAAAGTTTGGGTATTCACTCTCTTAGCTCTGTAATTTAAATTTCACTAAGCTGGGTAGAAGGTTCATTTACCCTCTGTCAGAATAATTTTGATAAGATGGATAAAAACAGAAAATAAGGAATCAAATTTCTATTCAACTAGCATGCTGCAAACATTTTCCGCTGCTTGTTGCCCTCTTGCTTTTTCAAATTAAGTATATCATTAGTTTGACTATATTCTTAACTTGGAGATAGACAGGGAAATCTATGACTTGTGAAGGTGGAAAACAAAGAAATCAATAAGTATATGCCTCAGTGGGAACCTGAGGGGATTTATTAAGTGTATCAGCAAGAGCTGCCAGTTGTGCTAAGGAGCTATTATACATTCTCCCTTAATTTTACCGAGTTTTGTCACAGGTTATGTGTTGGTTCTGACTGAAGAATTATTTTAAAAATAAATAAATACATAAAGAGAGAGAGAAAACCAAATAAACCTGCTTATTTGGAGCAGAGAGAATCCACTGGGAATTAATGCCACCATTTCTCATCAGTTAGTTTTGATCCACAGTTATCTACCTAAACAAATTATCACCACACCCCCACACAGACTAAAGAGCACTTGCAATAGGCTAGAAATATGAACACTGTGAGGGTGCTAGGGAAGAAAATTAAGGAAATATCAGGTAAAAAATATAAGATGCTGTCAACTATTTGTCAGTTTTCACTCATGACATGCATCACTTCTGATTAAAATCTTTTTTGCCTACTCCAGGTTCTGACTACTGTGATATCAGAATAATTTATAAAACATATAGATCTCTAAGATGAAAATGCTACCTTCCAATGGGTGTAAATTTTTTCAGGACAGCCATGCTTTCCTATGAACTAGTAGCCTAAAGCCAGTAGAGAAAAATTACAATATCACTTTTTTCAGTTTCTTTGATATACTATAGCAGAGAATGAGCATTCCTGGGTTTTAAACAGAAAAGCAATTATTTGTTTCTACACAAAAATACTATTAATTAATGATTGGATATCTTAGCTCAAATATAAATTTAATAATGTGTCCATTTACGACAGGAATGAGGTCCAGTCTGAGATCTGACTAGGCTCGAGGCCACAGGATACACACACATCCAGAGCCGAACTTCATCAGAGCAAACATTGCATTACAGTAATTTGCTGATCCCAAATATTATGAAAGGGATATGGTGCATCCTGAGATAGTAATTGGCATTCTTGTTTAGTTACAGCTTTATTAAATAATTTAAAGATGTAAAAGAATGACAACATGAAGACACTTTTAATCATCTGGAAAATATATTCTGGATTGTATTTACCTGTGTATTAATGGATAGCAAGCTATGTGGTTTTAAAACGAACATACAATACTTCTCAGCTCTTCTAAATAATAATAATAATAATAATAATAATAATAATAATAATAATAATAATAATAATAATAATAATAATAATAATAATAATAATAATAATAATAATTCATGTTCCTGGTGATGAACATCACCTGTACCATATGCTTGGCTAATAATGAATTTTGTTCAGAGCACATTTACAACCACCATTTATAGCAAGACTAAACTCGAAAAGGGAAAAAAAGAATAAGATGTAGTATTGAGGAGCAGCTTGATTAATTAAAAGGCTTGCTGAGCTAAATAGGAAATCAGCAAGATTAAATGGAACAGGCATACAAGAGTTTTAAAAGTTAAGAGAAGGATGAAAAGTGGGATTGTGAAGAAGAACTGAGACAAATAATAGGAGAAAAATTATGATACTCTCACAAGTATGCACCACATCTGGCCCTTTGCAATTATTTTCTAGTGTTGCCATAGAGGGCAATGCACTATGTGTGCACAGAAACAATCACTACTAGGAGTAACTGTAAATAGGTACTTACTTTAAAAAACAAACAAACAAAACCACTGAAAACAGCAACTCGCCTGTTTCTCCATTACCACCCCACCACCACCTGTCAGTGAGACAGCTGGCAGGAGCAAAGCAGCAAAAAAGCACATTTTCTCCTTTTGAATCCCTGCTGCTCCTTACCATTAATTTTGAGATTTAAACAGTGAGTTGCAGGTACTTGTATATGTAATTATTTGATGAGATCTCTTTTTTTATTTTTATTGCATCTGATGTAAGTCAGTAGATCTTCTGATCTACTCTTGTGAGTTCTGTCAATATAATTTGACCCAAAATTCTTGTTCACATTATTGTCTTCTTGTTCCTATTATTTTGCAACAAACCAAGAGTTATTTAGAAATACCTAAATAATTTTGCACAGAAGATAACTGTAAAGGATTGATATGTATACAATTATGCATACAGTATTTTAAAAAAGAGGCTCTAAATGGCATAACAAGGTATAATCTATATATCAAGTTGGAACAACTCTGATGCCCTCCTGTGGGAGAAAGACTATTTAACGCTTGCCAACTCAGCTGAAAATTTGTGCTAGGACAAAAATGAAATCTTGCACAAAATTTGAGGAAAATATCTTGATAGTAGGAACAGGGGGCAAAAAAAATATTTCAATTAAGTAAGAATATGTTCCAAATACAATAAAAACACCACATAAAATTATTTGGTTAAAAAGGCAGCCAGTACCAGAACAAGAGGACACAGTCTCAGGCTGTGCCAGGGGAGGTTTAGGTTGGATGCCAGGAAGAAGTTCTATACAGAGAGAGTGATTGCCCATTGGAATGGGCTGCCAGGCGAGGTGGTGGAGTCGCCGTCGTTGGAGGTTTTCAGGAGAAGACTTGATGGGGTGCTTGGTGGCATGGGTTAGTTGTTTAGGTGGGTAGGATTGGTTGATGGGTTGGATGCGATGATCTTGAAGGTCTCTTCCAACCTGGTTTATTCTATGTATTCTATGTATGTATGTCTTAGAATCTTGAATAAAACCAGGTAACAAAGACATACAATATAGATTACTATAAAAGGCTTTACCTCCTCTAATTTGTTATCTAAGTGTCTTGAGTTGTATTTTATTTATTTTCTTAACTGAAAGCCCACTTTCCATAGCATGAAAGAGTTGTTAATATTTCAAATAGGAAGCCCAAATTGCTGTGTTTAGGAGGTAGGAGAATAGTAATGGAGTCAAAAATAAATCCATTTTTCTTTTGTTTAAGTTCACTCATAGCTACATCCTGGGGTAAATTTGCCATTTTACTGATTATGTACCTATAGTTTATTCTGCATATCACATTGAACATGAAAAAAAAAAAAAAAGGCAAAAAAAGAAATCAGATCTGTTGAAACTCTTTATATCTGGATTTGGAAATGTACCATTACTACATATTTATGCTGAAATTGTATCAAGCTATTTCAGGAATAACTTACACTTCTACATCTAAATGCACAGCAAAAATAATATTCCATGCACTAAAAACTTCAAGAATTTCTGTATTCTTCAGACATGACTACATCAGATTCTGTGAAAAGGATAGGTATAAGGGGTATACAATCTACAACAATGGCTATTCATTGGGTTTTCTCCCTCAGGTTGTCCAGACAGATGTGATTATATTCCCTATGGAACCTCTACATTTCTTTTTTCTAAGATAAAATATATGACTAAGAATCACTGACAGAATTCAGGCTTGTGGGGCTTCGGTTTTTCTTTTTTTGTTTGTTTGTTTTTCTTGTGTGGTTTTTGGATGTTTAATTTTTGTTTTATTTTATTTTATTAAGTGATGTACAAATGGTCTAGTTCCATGAGTGTATTCATTATTTCAGACAGATACTTTATGTGAAAATATCTGTCCAAGGGTCCACTGCAAGGTCTTCACTTTGGTTATGGTATTTATTCAGCTATTTTTTTACTGATTATTTGTGCTGTGTGACTAAAGCCTGTGTTACATGGCATTGTTTTTGCTTGCCAATTACTTGACTTGAAGTAATTACTTGACTTGAAACCTTTGCAAAACAGAATATAGGTAATGTCATTATGAATAGCATATTGTCAAGCAAATGTCATTGGTTTTATATGTATATGAATACTTCCTGAAGATCAGTAATTCTTCAATATTCAAATAAGTAAAAGACCATTCAGGAAAAGTATTTGCAGCAGAAAGCAAATGGGTAAACAGAAGCCTACATTTTGGTCAGTCCAAAGCTGGAGAGTTTTTGGCATGTTCAGGTCTTTAACACTATTCATTACCCAAACCTGACCAAGAAGGTATTCCACTGAATTTCATATATATCTTATTCAGTTTTTGAGGGACTACAAGGACTTGTTGTGAATATGCCCACAGAAATGAGCGGCAGATATATCAATGATTATATAGGTTAATAAATTGTTTCTATATATACAAATTCTGCAATGGTGTATTTGCAATCACCCTTCACAGGTATCGATATTTGGTTAGTGGAACTACCTTTACAGAATGTTTATGTATGGGCACTTCAAACAAATCAAATGATTCACAGAACTTAGAATAGACACTGATTCGGAAAGCGGCTGGAGAGGGGTTGGTCAGTGACCGGCAACCCTCCACCCAGAGTGATTTGAACGCTACTCTAACTGAAATCCTATAAAGTAAGGCTTGGCTTACTTACAAACTGAGGACTTTGTGAAATTTTTCCTTGATAATATGTTTATAGTCCAGAGAACATGGCACGGATATGCCGTAATAAGGAAATAGGAAATGGTGCCATCCGCATGGCTGTGCTGCGTGGCTGCTTCTTCTCCCAGAATATAAAGGTTCCTCGCTCGGGGTGGCTATGGCATTTCAGGAACACTGGCTCACAGGGGCTACCAGGTTTTCTTCTGTGGCAATTGATCATGCAGCAGTTGATCCCATAGGGTACTGTCCATGGCACCTCACGCAGCTGGGTGACAGCGGCAAAGTACCATGAGGCCTCTTGGGCATTGGTTTGAGTCCTGAGTAAGGTGGACCACAGCAGCATTGGCACACATACAGATATAGGCTCGAACACGAGTGTGGCGGAGCTCGTTTACCAAACAACACCTATTTACCATTTGCCCCAGTGAATACTGGTCCAATGAGCATCTGTTGCTAACACAAAGATTAACCAATGAACTGATATCTACCTGTAATGGGTTGGGGCAGACCCCCTCCCCACCACGGGCAGAAATTACGACTCAGACAAACGGATTGCGAGAGTGATGGAAAGTTTAAATAGAAAACAATGAGTGTGTACAGAAAGCCAGAAACACAGTGACAAAAGAAACCCCAAAACATACCCAAGAACATCCCATCCCCACCTGGGAGTATACCCAAACCCCACCCAGGGCTCTTTCACACCCCTCCCAACCCAGCCTTGGGCCTGGGGCGTATGCTATAAACAGGGAAACAAACATATAGCCTGGTCCTTGTGTACCACAGGGGTGAGACCATGCCCAGGCAGGCTGTTTACCTGGACTCAGTGGCACCAGGATCCCCCCCTGCTGCCTCCAGAAAGGAGGGGAAACAAAGGAGGATTGATACACAGAGGTGTATGTTCTAGAAATATTTGGGGCACAATCCTGGCCATAAGCACCATTCACTATAGGGCTATGTTTTCTTCATCAATGGTCAGTATTAATCCTTCTGCTTTTGATCCCAATCCATGTTTTCCTGACTACACTTCCTTAATCCATTCCTGCCTGCTGCTAAATTTGGAGTGCAATACTGTGTTTGTATACATTTACATATGTTTAATTATTTTTTTAATAAACATTATTATATTTTATTTTTGCTATTTCATTAACTGGGTTGTTGTTTGGATTTTTTTGGTGTTACTTCCCCCTGCCCTGAGTCTTAAGTCTCTCTCTTTTATTCCCTTTCTCTCGTCATGAATCATGAGAAAGGAAGTGAGGGGAAAAGTTGGGAAACCAAGAGGTCTGAATGGAAATCCAGTGCAATGCCAGCATCAATGTGGAATTTTTCTGTGTCAGAGCATAGTGTAATTTTTCAAGGCAGAACACAAGTTCCATTGCTCATATAGAATGAAAAATTAAAACTACTATAATTGTAGGATTTTTAATTTGTTTAATTCACAGCATCACATAATGTTAGATTTGAATGAAGTTGAAGTTGAAAGGGACCTCCAGAGATCAAGTTCAACCCCTCTGCCATCAGTTCTCTGTTTAAACATGCCCAGGCTTGCCCTGGCACAGGGATCCGCACCTGACATGTGGCTTGGGAAGAAGGGCCCATGTGCTTCCACTGACCACAACCTTGGGGAGAGGGGAGGTGCCTTCCACCCTTTTTCCTTTTCCCATGTTTTTCTGTTTTCCCCCATCCCAGCTCCACAGGGCAGGGAAGGGGGTTTGGATATACTGCTGTAATGATGTAAGCATAAAAGCCTATAATAAGGATGAGTGTAAATATCACAAACACTGGGGAAAATAGTAAATTATTGCAATAATAACAATTTTCAAAAGGAAAAAGAAACAACCAGTAGCATCAGCACTACTGGAAGCTCTTTCCCCTCATTAGGGGGGAAAAAATCACTTATCTGATTTTTAGTATTGATCTTTGATCTGGTTATTCAAGAACCATGAGGTTAGAATAGAAATAAAATCAACTGACCAAAAAAACATTGCCAACTGATTGAGAAAATATTAATTTTATTAAAAAGTTTATGTTGGATTGTGGTGGTTTTAGTCTATGCTTTTAAAATTTAGTTACAGATCTTGAGCAGAAAAGTAGCAAAATGTAAATAAATCACTATGGGATGCGAAAAGGAAAACAAAGATAATTCTAAACAGTTCCATTGGAGAGGTATCTACCATAAGACTTGTTGTACCAAAATAATTTGTTGTTCTTGTCTCTTCTTGCTTCTTTGCTTGGGAGAGATACTAACTAGCTTCTGCTTGACCTTGGCTACATAGCTTTGGTTAAGTCTAACAGCAACTTTCTCTGTTCTTTTCTCCCTTCTTGTACCAAAATAAATAAATAAATAAATAAATAAATACTCCAGAATAGATAAGAACTTAGGCACTATCCTTGATAAAGTTTCTGTGTGGACACGCCTTCTATTGGTTGTCTTAATGAGATACCTATTCAGGGTTGCCCTCCTATGGAACCCTCAATGAGGGAACACAATAGATGAGGGAATCAAGCAATCCAGAGAATTTATTGAGAGAGAAGTACTTACGAAAGTCATGGTACACTGAATTCTGATGAATTGCCTGTGGGAATAGGTCTTGCCAACAAATGCATCAAACTAGCTCCTCCTAATTATGCTACTATTCTGGCAAGAAGAATTGTGGCAGGAAATTATGGTGAAGCACCTCCTACTGTTGGTCATTTTACTCACCAAATAAGGCAACTGGTGGATAGTCTCACACGTTTCTTTGGTCTCAGCCATTTAAACTCTGGTGAGACAAAGAATTGCATGAAAGAGCTAATGGAGCAATTTAAAACCTAGGAAGGAGTGAAAAAAACACACTATTTTAACAGGGCTAGATGTACCTTGTATTTTGGGAACTGATTTTCTGAGAGAAGGACATTTCAAAGACCCTGTGGGTTACAAATGGGCTATTGGAATAGCAACTGTAGAAATTGATGGAGGAAAATTGAAGTTGTCCATTAGACCTGAGCTTTCTGATGAATCTGCAGTTGTGGGACAACATGAGATAGAGGCTATGAAGTTGCCTGTGCATCACAGGCAATACAGAATCAACTGTGACTCTTTGGTGCCCATTCAAAACTTGATTTGTCAATTGGAAGGTCAGAATTTCATCAGCAAAACTCATTCACCTTTCAACAGTCCAGTCTGGCCTGTGTGAAAGTCAAAAAGAGAATAGTATCTGACAGTTGACTTCCTTTCTCTGAACAAAGTAACTCCATCCATAAGCACAGAAGTACCAGCATGAGTTGGAATCCAAAGAGGCCAAATGATATGCTACCATAGACATTGTTAATGCTTTCTTCTCTATTTCCATAGCAGAGGAATGCAGGCCTCAATTTACCTTTACGTGGAGGGGCATATCGTACACCTTTAATTGTTTGCCCATGGGGTGGATTCACACTTCAACCATCTGTCATGCAGTGAAAGCTGTATTTACAGGCAAAATTACAATCTAAAGTGGAATTCAATTAATATATACAAATATACAATATTTATAGGTATTTGCAATTTGTGATGGTGAGAGAAGGTCTCCCACACTGTCCATCAATTTCTACAGATGCTACTCCAAAAGCCCATTTGTAACCTTTAGGGTCTTTGAAACGCCCTTCTCTCAGAAAATCAATTCCCAAAATACAAGGGGCGTCAGGTCCGGTCACAACTGTATGCTTCTTCCACTGTTTACCAGTTAAACTTCTATCAAACCCTACCTTAGTAAACTCTTGAGATCCACCAGTGACTCCCAGAATAGTTATAGGCTCTGATCCCTGATAATTTGATGGCATTATGGTGCACTGAGCTCCTGTATCAACCAGGGCCCTGTACTTCTGAAATTGTGAAGTGCCAGGCCATTGGATGTATACATCCCAATAGATTCTGTTATCTATATTATTCCTCTCCTCCCCCTGGTGGGAGGCAGGGCACCCCTAATAATGGGGAATATGCCCACATGTGCCCTCAGTTTAAGAAGAACATCGAGATACTTTAATGTGTCCAGAGAAGGGCAACAAGACTGGTGAGAGGCCTTGAACACAAGCCCTATGAGGAGAGGCTGAGGGAGCTGGGATTGTTTAGCCTGGAGAAGAGAAGGCTCAGGGGTGACCTCATTGCCCTCTACAACTACCTGAAAGGTGGTTGTAGCCAGGAAAGGGGTTGGTCTCTTCTCCCAGGCAACCAACACCAGAACAAGGGGACACAGTATCAAGCTGCGCCAGGGGAGGTTTAGACTCGAAGTGAGGAGAAAGTTCTTCACTGAGCAAGTCGTTCGTCATTGGAATGGGCTGCCCAGGGAGGTGGTGGAGTCACCGTCCCTGGAGGTGTTCAAGAGGAGATTGGACGTGGCACTTGGTGCCATGGTCTAGTCGTGAGGTCTACTGAGACAGGTTGGACTTGATGATCCTTGGGGTCTCTTCCAACCTTAGTTATACTGTCATACTGTGATGAGCATAATGTCCAGTCTCAGAACTGGAGCCACTGTTGGAGATATTAGAGTTGTCCTGGGGAACTGTAGAAGTAACAGCTACCCTTCTGGTATTGATACCTCAGGTTCTGCCACTTTGCAGTTCTCTCAGTCTCCTGAAAAGATTAGAAGTTGGTTGACCATCCCATCTGTTCATGTTCTCACCAAACTGCTCACACAGAGTTATCCAAATAGTCCTACGTGATTGCCTCTGTTGTCTGTTTTGGTTTGATCTGTTTTGGAATGACCTCCTTGGAGGACGTCCGTTCCTCACAGATGAAACTTGTATCCACCTGGAGGAAGAATTGGAATTATTTCCTTGTGTCAATTAGGATATGGTATTTTTAATTTCCTCCTTCAGCTCTTTCATGAAATTCTTTATCTCACCAGACAGATTTTCAATGGCTGAAACCAAAGAAACACATGTCAGACTATTCTCCAATTGTCTCATTTGATCAGTGAAATGGCCAACCGTAGGAGGAGCTCCACCATAATTTCTTGCCACAATTCTGCTTGCCAGAATGTTTGCATAATTAGGAGGAGCAAGTTTGATGAGATTTTTTGCAAGACCAGTTTCTACAGGAATCTCATCAGGATTCAGAGTTTCATGGTTACCATAGAGTACTTCTCTGACAGCAAATTCTCTCAGATGCTTAATTCCCTCATCTATGGTAGTCCAGGGTTTAGGATTCCATGGAAGATCATCTCGGGATGGGTATCTCATGAGAGCTGCCAATAAAAGGCGTATCCACAGAGAAATCTTACCGAGAGACCTGCCTAGATGTCTGTCTATTCCATTATCCTTCGAGAGAGTTCCTAGTTGAGCTGCTGACTTGTCTCCAACCATTAGAGCTGGAGCACCTGTATCAAAACATCTACCAAGCCAAGCTAGAACTGGCTCATGCTCTGCTCTGATGTAATCCTTCCTGACATGTCTAAGCTCTTGACGCAGGGCTGAGGAATGTTGAATATCATCTTCTTCTTCCTCATCTATCTCCTCTTCCTGAACTTGTTGTCCCCATAATCCTGCTGACAGTCTCCTAAGGATCTCTTTAAGCTCAGAAGCACCACCACTAGCTGCTGCCCTACCATGACCTGTGATTTGCCCTGCATCTCCATCCTGTGATGGTCTCAATAACTCAGCTATATCTTTAAGACAAACCTTCTCTTCCTTCTCAGCAGGCTCCTTTTTAGCAGAAGTTCTCTTATCAGCAGCAGTATCTTGCTGTTCTCCCCCATCAGCTCCTGGATCAGCTTTGAGCTTTCCACTTCTCTTATCTAAAACTGCTACCTGCTTAATTGGAGCTGTGTTTAAATTCACAGCCGCTTTAACAGAAGCTGACAGGTTTTGAGACGGACCAGCTGCTGTGGAGGACACTTCCAGTCTGCCAAAGAAGGAGGAAATGGCTTTGCCTCCCTAATGGCCACCAAGGACATGGGAGCTGCCATGTTAGGAGCTGCCCCTGCCTCTGGCTTATTGCCAGAATCACCAACAGCACGATTCAAAGAAGTCTTCCTGATAGCCTTTTTAGCTCTATCTTTAACTGATACAGATTCTCCATTCCCCTCATCACTAGAAATCTCTGGGGTCTGGCCTTTGCCTCAGAGATGGTAGGGTGTGGCTCCAACAGTCTCACTTTCACAGTTCCTGATAGTCCTTAATCTTCCAACTTCCTCTCTTGGTTCTGCCACCAGGCTGAGCAGATCATTCACCTATTAATACCACACCTGTCTCTGCTGTGCTCTGGTGTGAGCAACAGACTCAGTCACTTCCTTCAGCCACACACCTGGAGAGATACATGCTTGCATGTGACCTCCATTTTGGTTCCCATGTTCTTTCTTGCAATGGCTTTTGGCTGAGTGGAAACTACAGTTGGCTCCTCTTCTGTAAGGACAATGACCACTACTTGAGCCACCTGCCTTTCAGGCCCTGCCTACACAAACTTCCTTGTCATGCCTTTCCAACATGCCATGTCCTGTTCGACATGCTCCCTGGGGGTTGCTCTGGCACAAGAGGGTTTTGGCCGCCTCACTGCTCACACTTAGAGCAGCCACTCCTCAAAAACTTCCATTCTTCCCACTCCAAGGTGTGGGGGCTGAGGTACTATCTTTCTCCCTGCAACTTAGAACAATATGTTGTATTTTTTCAAAAATACTTTGCTAAACAAACAATTAAGTTACACTACCTGTGATGTGAGTAAGTTCACAAAAATCCAGTAGTTAATACAAATTTATTCAAATGTCTTTGCTGCTTCCTTTCTCACTCTCTGAAATTACCCATTCAGCATGGGAGTCATAACTATCTAAAGTTTTCCTGAATTTTTTTTCCATGAGAACTCTATTTTTCTTCAGATAGCAGAATTTCCTTTCAAATAACTGGGTCAGAACCAGTTGTTCAAACTTTATATTGGTTTCCATAACATCTCCATAATATCTTCCTTTTGAAGCTAGTGCAGTTTTGATTTATTTTCAAAAATTGATGAAAGTATTTCAGAAACAACCATGATGACTAAAATGACCTCCTAGGGTTTTTTATGTTCCATTAGTTTAATTCATGGCAGTACAAATTCAGAAACAAGAAATTAATCAAGCTGCCTGAAACAAGAGAAGGAATACTTAGATGATCAGTAGTATTCTGGGGGTCACCAAGAAGACTTTTTTTTCCTCAGTTTGTAATAGGTGATATTTAGAAGAAATAACAAGATTTTTTAAAAAAATATTATTATTATTATCACTCCATGTACTCCATCAAGTTATATTTGGAATTCATTTTACTTACTCTCTGCTGCTTTTACCCAAGGTAATTCAAGCAGCTGACCTCCTTCCAGATGATCTGTTGCTGAATCACTACTAAAATTGCCTGTTAAATGTTCCTTCAATGTTTGTCTGTCTAGAGAATCTCACTAGAATTCAGCAGCAGCTCCACACTGCTTGGCAGTTGTATTCTCTTTCCACATTTATTGTATGACTGTTGCCAACCACAACAGGTCAGAAATACAGACTGTTTAAGAAACCATTGTCCATCTTTTCTTGAAATACCAACTCATAGTACTGATCCCTACTGAATCAGTGATTGGCATTTTGCACCAGCAATCACAGAAACCTGGTGGAGCGTGAAAGACCATATTGTCAAGCTCATTGATCTGTTTGAATCACACCAACCAGAAAGATCATACTTTAGCTTCAGGAGCTCTTGACCTGCCCAAATTCTAAGTCTTAAACACATTATTTCTTGGTTATATGGTATTTTGGCAGCCTGCAGAGATGCAATGTAATTGTGACAACACGCACAAGTTGCACTTCAATATACATCATCATGTCATAAACATTTGTAATGAGCACCTATTTACTCACTTTGTTTTCTTTCCTAAAAGCCAGCTTTGGTCCCTTTCAGAATGACCCTCAAGTCTTTGTACAATTTTGATTTTCTATAACTTCCTCTAATCTTTTCCCAAGGGAAAAACAAAACAAAACAAAACAAAACAAAACAAAACAAAACAAAACAAACCACCACAGATATCTTCTTGGTTAAGTTAATTTTCTTTCTCCTGCAACTTCTCAGTTAATAGAATAGAATAGAATAGAATAGAATAGAGTAGAATAGAATACAATAGACCAGGTTGGAAAATACCTTCGAGATCATCACGTCCAACCTATCATCCAACATAACCTAATCAACTAAACCATGCAACCAAGCACCCTATCAAGTCTCCTCCTAAACACCTCCAATGATGGTGACTCCACCACCTCCCCAGGCAGTCCATTCCAATGGGCACTCACGCTCTCTGTGTAAAATTTCTTCCTATCCTCCAGCCTAAACCTCCCCTGGTGCAGCTTGAGACTGTATCCTCTTGTTCTGGTGCTGGTTGCCTGGGAGAAGAGACCAACCTCTGCCTGTCTAGAACCTCTCTTCAGGTAGTTGTAGCGAGCAATAAGGTCACCCCTGAGTCTCCTCTTCTCCAGGCTAAGCAACCCCAGCTCCCTCTGTCTCTCCTCATAGGGCTTGTATTCCAAACCTTGCACCAACTTTGTTGCCCTTCTCTGGACACACTCCAGGAAGTCAACATCTCTCCTAAACTGAGAGGCCCAGAACTGGACACAGCACTCAAGGTGTGGCCTAACCAATTCAGTGTACAAGGGCAGAATGACCTCCCTGCTTCTGCTGGCCACACTGTTCCTGATACAGGACAGGAAGCCATTTGCTCTCTTGGCTGCCTGGGCTCACTGCAGGCTCATGTTCAGCCTACCATCGACCAGCACCCCCAGGTCCCTCTCCACCTGGATGCTCTCCAGCCACTCTGACCTCAGCCTGTAGCTCTGCATGGGGTTGTTGTGGCCAATGTGCAGAACCCAGCACTTGGATGTGTTAGATGTCATGCCGTTGGATTCTGCCCATCTGTCCAGCCTGTTGAGATCCCTCTACCCTCCAGCAGATCAACTCCTGCCCCAAGCTTGGTGTCATCAGCAAATTTACTGATGATGGACTCAATCCCCTCATCCAGGTCATCGATAAAGGTGTTAAAGAGCATGGGGCCCAGCACTGATCCCTGGGGCACACCACTACTGACTGGCCGCCAGCTGGATGTGGCACCATTCACCACCACTCTCTGGGCTTGGCCCTCCAGCCGGTTCCTAACCCAATGCAGTGTGCTTCCATCCAATCCATGGTCTGACAGCTTGGCCAGGATTTTGCTGTGGGGGATGGTGTCAAACGCCTTGCTGAGGTCCAGGTAGACTACATCCACAGCCTCCCCACATCCACCAGGCAGGTCACCTGATCATAGAATGAGATCAGGTTGGTCAGACAGGACCTGCCCTTCCTAAATCCATGCTGGCTGGGCCTGATCCCTTGGCCATCCTGGAAGTGCTGTGTGATTGCACTCAAGATGACCTGTTCCATAATCTTGCCTGGCACTGAGGTCAGGCTGACAGGCCTGGAATTCCCTGGCTCATCCAACCAGCCCTTCTTGTGGCCAGCTTCCAGTCTTCTGGGATCTCTCCAGTGAGTCAGGACTGCTGAAAAATGATGGAGAGCAGCCAGGCCAGCTCATCTGCCATCTCTCTCAGCACCTGAGGATGGATCCCATCCAGTCCCATGGACTTGTGGGGATCCAAGTGGCTGAGGAGATCTCTAACTACCTCCCCCTGGAACACAGGGAAACTATGCTGCTCCCTGGCTCCTTCTGCTAGCTCTGGAGGCCAGCTGTCTGGAAGACATTCTGTCCTGCTATTAAAAATTGAGGCAAAGAAGGTGTTAAGTACCTCTACCTTTTCCTCATCTTTTGTTACTATGTTCCCCTCTGTGTCCACCAAGGGGTGGAGGTTGTCCTTGCCCCTTCTCTTGCTATTAATATATTTATAGGAGGATTTTTTTGTTGTCCTTCACAGCAGTGGCCAGTCTAAGCTCTAAATGGGCTTTTGCCTCTCTAATTTTTCTTCCTACATGACCTAGCAACATCCTTAAACATTCTATGAGTTGCCTCACCTTTCTTCCAAAGATGATATATCCTCTTTTTTACCCTTAATTCGCTCAGAATGTATGTTACAACTCACTTGACTAACTTGGAAACTTGACTAACTTTCGAAAATACCTTATTTTTTATTTTCTGCATGAATTGGACCCCAAATGCCCCAACCTAAAATAATTTCCAAGAATCACACTTTAAAGTTCAACTTTTCCTCCAGGCTTTTTTACATAATACACTGCTGTTAAAAGACAGGATCCACTTACAAGGACTATGAATTTCTCTCAAAATTTTCCCATAACAAATAAAAGCTCTGAGGCATTCTATAAACAATAAAGAAAAACCATACCTGCACAGACATACAAGAGAAAAGAGACACTCAGGCATTTTGACTTAAGTGCTGCATATTAATTTAGTTGTTTTGCAGCTTAGTCAAAATACTTTGCAATATGAAGTTGAAATACTATATAGATCACTACCATCAACACTAGCACTGCACTTAAACCAGCAAAGATCAGTGCCATCAACATTTCTAATAAAAAGAGGGAATTACAATCAAGGTGAGTCAGGGTAATCATGCTCAATTGCCAGGGAAAAATCAAATTCATCAGATTAAATTCCCTTTCTCGAGCCCCCACAGCACAGCCACAAATAAAGCTGCAAAACCCTCTCTGTGGGGCCTGCATGCCAAAGCTAAAAAAAACACTCTGTGGGAGTTGTAAGCCAAAACTGCCATATCCCACTCAGTGGGGCTACAAATAAGACAAAAGGAGCAGGGGATTCTTCTTCTTCTCCTCCAGTGTCACTTTTCCTAGGAAAAACCTCAGAGGCCTAGTCTGAACAGTGACTTTATCAATGGTATCCAGTCCCACGCACCAGTTATGTCATGAGCCAGTCCTCTCCTTACCAACCTTGTTCAGCAATGGGTGGGGTGCAGCTGTGATAAGGTTCAAATAATTCCCTTGCAGTAAATAACAGTGAAACGATTCCAAACAGATCATAAAATGGGTTTATTAGACTGAACCAGAGCAGCGGGAAAATGGGAGGGAAAAGTAATGGAAAAATCCTTACAAAGCAATAGGGTATCACCATTTCCCTGGCTTGAAAATGGTGGCATTGTCACAGGAGCAGTTCCAAATTTCTTGGTGGCAGCAGGGAGTGGAGCCATGCCACATGATCTCTAGGACGCAGACAGCATAAAGCAAAGCAGGGCTGTGCAACGTGGCTGCCTAATGTGGAGCCCTCTAGGCACACAGGCAGCAGCAGGAATGGAGAGGTGCAGAAGCAGTGCAGAGTAAGCAGTGTGAAGCAGCAGCAGTGGGGGAGCAGAGTGCAGCGGAGCCAAGAGGCTTCCTCTGGCCTCCTACTTCCCTGGAAGCCCCTGTTTCCCCTCCCCAACCTGGCTCCATACAGCAGGCGCAGGGCAAGGCAAGGCAATGCCCTGAGGGCTGTGCAGAGTGCCATGTGACTCTGACTATTACCCTCTGCTGGTAATACAAGCTGGGAGTGATGAAATTGACAAGAAAGGCACCAGGGCGATTAAGAAGGAGTTCAGGGCCCTTGGACAATTGATTGATGGGGCAGGAGTTCAAGTGGTGTTCTGCTCAGTTCCCTCAGTGGCCCGGGAATATACTGAGAGGAACGGGAGAACCCACACCATCAACAATTGGCTCAGGGGATGGTGCCAGAGGAAGAACTTTGGTTTCTTCGATCATGGGACAACTTTTACTGCACCTGACCTGCTGGGTCCTGATGGGGTGCATTTATCTCGAAGGGGTAAGAGAGTCCTAGCACTAGAGTTGGCAGGGCTCATTAGGAGGGCTTTAAACTAGGTCTGAAGGGGGTGGGTGAGGAAATAAGTCCCTCTGCAGAGGAAAGAGTAGGGCACAAGGGAGGGTCAAGTGTGAGGTTGGGAGCCCAGCTGCAGTGCATGTACACCAATGCAAGCAGCCTGGGCAATAAGCAAGAGGAGCTGGAGGTCCTGGTCCACCAGGGCAACTATGGTATAGTCGCCATCTCAGAAACATGGTGGGACAACACGGACGATTGGAGTGCTACACTGGGGGGTTACAGGCTCTTTAGGACGGATAGGTGAGGGAGAAGAGGAGAAGGGGTGGCTTTGTATATTAGGGAGTCACTTTCTGCCACAGAACTTGAGGTGGAAGATGAGGGAATTGAGAGCCTGTGGGTTAAAATCAGAGGGCAGCCCAGCAAATCTGACATCCTGGTTGGAGTCTGTTATAGACCACCCAACCAGGATGAGGAGGCTGATGAATTATTGTACAAACAACTAGAGGCTGCCTCAAGATCATCAGATCTTGTCCTTGTCAGTGAATTCAACCTGCCAGATATCTGCTGGGAACTTAATTCAGCAGAGAGAAGGCAGTCCAGAAGATTCCTGGAGTGAATAGAGGACTGCTTCCTGATGCAGCTGTTAAGTGAGCCTACCAGGGGACAGCCTCAGCTTGACTTGCTATTCTCCAATAGGGAAGGGCTGGTGGGAGACGTGATCGTGGGAAGCTGCCTAGGGTGCAGTGACCACGAGATAGTGAAGTTTTCAATATGCAGGGAGATAGGGAGGAGCACCAACAGAACCTTCACCTTGGACTTCTGGAGGGCAAACTTCAGCCTGTTTAAGAAACTTATTTGTAAAGTTTCCTGGTACCAACACTCATGAACCAAGGGGTCCAGGAGGGTTGGACCTACTTCAAACAGGAGCTCTTGAAGGCACAGGAACTGGCAGTTCCCATGTGCCGAAAGATGAGCCGGTGGGGAAGACAACCAGCCTGGATGAGCAAGCAGCTCCTGGAGGATTTAAGGGGAAAAAAGAGGCTGTATCACCTTTGGAAGGAGGGGAAGGCTTCTCGAGGTATGTTCAAGGAAGTTATTAAATAATGTACTGTGGTAGGTTGAGAGAGGGCTTAGCTCTCCCTCCTCCACAGAGTAAGAAACCACAACTAGCCCAGTCAAAAGAGCAAAGCTATATATTTACAAGCATATATGGAAAGCAGGTTATATATAACACAATATATACAGGTATTTACAATATATACACAGAAATACACAGCAAAGAGAAATAACATGACAAAAATCCCTCCCCAAGGGAGGGATCCCCTCCTTGGAACCCCCTCTCTCCCCCCCCCCACCTCCCTTTTTCCCCAAAAAGGGGTTAGAGAGAGAGAAAGGCAAGTTACTAAGGAAAAGAGTTGTTAGTAAGCTTCAAAAGCCCATGCAGGATTAGTTTTTGCTTATCTGAAGGCCAACTCTAGCAGTTCACAGAAGAAGCAGGCAGGGAGAACAGGCTGAAAACTCCCACTCCCCCAACTCCCAAACCGAACTGAACTGAGGAAAAAAAAAATTCCAACTGCTTCACAATCTAAAGCTGCATTTTTGTTTATCAACCAATGAAATTCGTTTAGAATATCAGAATGTTTTAGTTCTAGTACCGAAAACATTTAGCCAGTGTCTCAGCACTGTTTGTTCTTAAAGGCACAGCCTCAAACGACCACATGAAGGAATAAAATTAGAGAGGCAAAGGCCCAGTTGGAACTGAAGCTGGCCACCACTGTCAAAGACAATAAAAAGCATTTTTACAAATATATTAACACTAAAAAGAGGGGCAAGAAGAACCTCCACTCCTTGTTGGACCTGGAGGGGAACACAGTAACTGAAGATGAGGAAAAGGCTGCAGTTCTGAACACCTTCTTTGTCTCAATGTTTAACAGCAAGGCAGGAGGAGTTCAGGACGAGTGGCCTCCTGAGCTGGGCAATGGGGTCGGGGAGCGGTGTGTTGCCCCAGAAATCCATGAGGAGTTAGTTCAGGACCTGCTGAGCCACTTGGATACTCACAAGTCCATGGGACTGGATGGGATCCTTCCTAGGGTGCTGAGAGAGCTGGCAGATGAGATGGTCAAACCACTCTCCATCATTTTCCCCCAGTCCTGGCTCACTGGAAGCAATAACTGCGCACCTGGAGGATGGCCAAGGGCTCAGGTCCAGCCAATATGGATTTAGGAAGGGCAGGTCCTGCCTCTCCAACCTCATCTCCTTCTATGATCAGGTGACCCGTCTGGTGGACGTGGGGAGGCCTCTGGATGTGGTCTACCTGGACTTCAGCAAGGCCTTTGACACTGTCCCCCACAGCAAACTGCTATCTAAGCTGTCACCTCATGGCCTGGACTGCAGCACTCTGTGCTGGGTTAGGAACTGGCTGGAGGGCCAAGCCCAGAGAGTGGTAGTGAATGGTACCACATCCAGCTGGCAGCCAGTCACCAGTGGCCTCCCCCAGGGATCAATGCTGGGCCCTGTGCTTTTTAACATCTTCATTGATGATCTGGATGAGGGGGTTGAGTCAGTCATCGGCAAGTTTGCAGATGACACCAAGTTAGGAGCAGATGTTGGTCAGTTAGAGGGTAGAAAGGCTCTGCAGAGGAACCTCGACCAACTGCACAGATGGGCAGAGTCCAATGGGATGGCATTTAATAAGTCCAAGTGCCGGGTGCTGCACTTTGGCCACGGCAACCCCATGCAGAGCTACAGGCTGGGGTCAGAGTGGCTGGAGAGCTGCCAAACAGAGAGGGACCTGCCGCCTAAACACGACCCAGCAGTGTGCCCAGGTGGCCAAGAAGGCCAATGGCATCCTGGCCTGCATCAAGAATAGTGTGGCCAGCAGGAGCAGGGAAGTCATTGTGCCCTGGTAGTCAGCATTGGTTACACCACATCTTGAGTCCTGTGTCCAGTTCTGGGTCCCTCAATTTAAGAAGGACATTGAGACTCAAACTTATCCAGAGAAGGGAAACAAGGCTGGGGAGAGGCCTTGAGCACAAGCCCTATGAGGAGAGGCTGAGGGAGCTGGGATTGTTTAGCCTGGAGAAGAGAACGATCAGAGGTGACCTCATTGCCCTCTACAACTACCTGAAAGGTGGTTGTAGCCAGGAAAGGGGTTGGTCTCTTCTCCCAGGCAACCAGCACCAGAACAAGAGGACACAGTATCAAGCTGCGCCAGGGGAGGTTTAGACTCGAGGTGAGGAGAAAGTTCTTCACCAAGTGAGTCGTTCGTCATTGGAATGTGCTGCCCAGGGAGGTGGTAGAGTCACCATCCCTGGAGGTGTTCAAGAGGGTATTGGACGTGGCACTTGGTGCCATGGTCTAGTCATGAGGTCTGTGGAGACAGGTTGGACTCAATGATCCTCGAGGTCTCTTCAAACCTTAGTTATACTGTGGTACTGTGATGTGCACATTTGTCCTTCAGTAGCAAACGCAAACAGGTCTCAGGTCTCACACTGTTTAGATTTTTTGTGTGTGTGTGTGTTAATAGATCATGTCAACCTGTATCTCATCCAGTTAAATGAATAAAAAATTCCTGAATGTGCCTTTATCTGTATCTCTTCAAAATCTATTATTTTTAGTTCCCATGGCCAGGTGATCTTGATGTTTCAAAGGTTCTTTCTGCAAGGCTGCATTTATTTGTATTCATACACTCACACTAGCAGATCTGTATTTTATTTTGAAACATGAAGCAAATCATCATGTCTTGTTAGCTGGTAGATTTTTAAATATATGTTTTAAATTGCCAGTCTAAAACCTGTTCAGAAAGTTCTCATGAAATCACTCACCCATAAAAAAAGACAAAGTCATAGAATCATTAAGGGTGCAAAAGACTTTTAAAATCTTCAAGTCCAACTGTCAATGAAACACCACTGTGCCCACTAAACCATGTGCCAAAATGCCATCTCTGCATGTTTAACACCTCCAGGGACTCCACCACCTCCCTGGGCAGCCTATTCCAATGCCTGACCACTAATCTAAATCTCCACTGGTGCAGCTTGAGGCCATTTCCTTTCATCCTATTACTTGTTACTTGGAGGAAGAAATGGACTCCCACAACACAACCTCCTTTGAAGTAGTTACAGAAAGCAATAAGCTCTCCCCTCAGCCTCCTTGAGACTATAAACAATCCCAGTACCCTCAGTCACTCCTCAGAATACTTGTTCTTCAGGCCCTTCACCAGCGTTGTCACTCTTCTCTGGGCATACTCCAGTCCCTCAATATCCTTCTTGTAGTGAAGGGGCCAAAACTGAACAGAGTATTTGAGGTGCAGCCTCACCAGTGCTGAGTACATTCTGTCCAGATCCATCCCATCCAGGTCCTTCTGCAGAGGTCTCCTACCCTCCAGCGGATCAACACTCATGCCCAGTTTGGTGTTATCTGTAACTTTACTGAGGGAGCACTCAATCCCCTCATCCAGATCATTGATAAAGATATTAAGACTGGCCCCAATACTGAGCCTTGGGGAACCCCACTTGTGATCAGCCACCAACTGGTTTTAACTACAACTCTTTGGGCTAGGAAATCCAGCAAAGTGTACACCTGTCTAAACCATGGGCCAGCAGACTCTCCAGAAGAATGCTGTGGGAGACAGTTTGAAGTGCTTCACTAAAGTCCATTGACAGCCTTCCCTTCATTCACTAGGCAGTTTCCATGGTCATAGAAGGAGACCTACCTTTCATGAGCCCATCCTAGCTGGACATGCACAAGCTGTGTGAGCTCACTCAAGATGAATCACTCCATAATCTTTCCTGGTACTGAGGTCAAGCTGACAGGCCTTTAGTTCCCCACAAAGGGATTTTAACACAAAAAAAAAAAAAAAAAATTAGGCAGAATTAGCCGCATTATACAACCTTCAAAAACCCTGTCGAAACACGAGTGAGGATGATTGATTAATGGTCAGCTGTGGTTAAAAAGCTGTGCATGAGAAATATGTTCTGAAAGCTGCTTTGCAAACACTTGGATATCACAGTATCATAGTATCAGTCAGGGTTGGAAGAGACCACAAGGATCATCTAGTTCCAACCCCCCTGCTATGGGCATGGACACCCCACACTAGATCAGGCTGGCCAGAGCCTCATCCAGCCTGGTCTTAAACACCTCCACGGATGGGGCCTCAACCACCTCCCTGGACAGCCTGTTCCAGGGCTTCACCATTCTCATGGTGAAGAACTTCATCCTCATGCCCAGCCGGAATCTCCCCACCTCCAGCTTCACTCCATTCCCCCTAGTCCTATCACTACCTCATATCCTGAGAAGTCCCTCCCCAGCCTTCTTGTAGGCCCCCTTCAGCTACTGGAAGGCCACAATTAGGTCCCCTCAGAGCCTTCTTTTCTCCAGACTGAACAGCCTCAACTCTTGCAGTCTGTCCTTACAGGAGAGGTGCTCCAGGCCTCTGCTCATCCTTGTGGCCCTTCTCTGGACACATTCCAGCACATCCATATCCCTCTTGTAATAGGGGCTCCAGAACGGGGGAGAATGCATAGAATACATAGAATAGAATACACAGAATACATAGAATAGACCAGGTTGGAAGAGACCTTCAAGATCATTGTGTCCAACCCATCAACCAATCCAACCCACCTAAACAACTAACCCATGGCACCAAGCACCCCATCAAGTCTTCTCCTGAAAGCCTCCAATGACGGCAACTCCACCACCTCCCCCGGCAGCCCATTCCAATGGGCAATCACTCTCTCTGTATAGTGATATAGTATAGTGTATAGTGTTTAGTGTATAGTGTATAGTGTATAGTGTGTAGTGTATAGTGTATAGTGTATAGAATCACCTCCCTTGACCTGCTGGCCACACTTCTCTTGATGCAGCCCAGGATCTGATTGGCCTTCTGGGCTGTAAGTGCACATTGAGAGCTCATGTTGAGCTTCTCCTCCACCAGTACCTGCAAGTCTCTCCTCAGGGCTGCTTTCCAGCCAGTCACTGCCCAGCCTGTATTTGTGCCTGGGATTGCCTCGACCCAGGTGCAGGACCCTGCACTTGGTCTTGATGAACCTCATGAGGTTGGCTTGTGCCCACTTCTCCAGCCTGTCAAGGTCCCTCTGAATGGCATCCCTTCCCTCCAGTGTGTCTGCTGCACCACACAGCTTGCTGTCATCAGCAAACTCAGTGAGGGTGCACTCAATGCCACTGTCATGGCACTGGCAAAGATGTTGAACAAATCTGGTCCCAGGACTGATCTCTGATGGACTCTGCTTGTCACTGGCCTCCACTGGGACATGGATCCATTGACAGTCACTCTTTGGGTGCGGCTATCAAGCCAGTTCTTTATTCATCTAGTGGTCCACCCATCAAACCCATGTTTCACCAGCTTGGAGACCAGGTTATCATCCACATCAGCTCTGGTACTATCCAGAAGAGTCTAAACTCTAAAAGGTGGATCTAAATTTATGCTGTGTTTTCATAGCCCAGTGTAACACAGAGGAAAACAGTAGAGTCTGAGAGATACAAAGGAGGTGGGGGAGAGGGTGGGGGAGGGCCGTAACCTTACATACTGCAAGGAGTTAATCCTCTGGATGTAATCACTTTTGTCTTTGCTGCACACAATTCTCAGCCCTAGCAGTAAAACCTGGTTTAGAAAGATTCTTTCAGGAACTCTTGCGCAAACACTCTTCTCTGAGTAAAACTCATGTGACCGGGTTACAAATACATTTATTTCCTGTTTCAGTGATTACGAGGCAATATTAAGATTTTCAGATGTATACACACCATCAGCTATAGGCACATTACAGTACAGGACATACTTTTTCCTAGATTGACAGATGTTCTTTTTCACATTGTCTTTGGTATGTTTCTTTCTGCTTGGTGTGTTCTGTCAGTTTTGCTTGATTGCACTATAAATACAATAATTTGTTTTTTTTTCTTGGAAGCACAACAATATGGCCATGGAAAATCACCTCAGCAGCAAGACATTCTTGAGGTTTTCCCACAGAGCAGTTTTAAGATAAGCTATACACAATCCCTGCAGACAGCTACCTTACCACAACTGTAAGCTTACCTTAACTGTGATCCTGCCCAGTGAGTCTTTCAGAGTCTATTATTCCACCTGAAACATTGTAGACAAGAGCTGCACAGATTTAACAGCTACATGCATGTATCATTTTTATGCATAGTTGGGATCCTAATAAATACTATATGGGATAGTATATACTAATTCTGCAAGATGTTGTGCTACATAGAAAAAGGAAAACTCCAACATATTTCATTTTATAAATCAATTCAATCCAATTCCGATTTTTACCTGAAAAACTTATAATAACAGTTTGATTCACAAGAATAAACTAATGTCATATCAAGCTTTGGAGAATAAATGCCATATAAAACAATGGATTTTGCAAGGGTGAAGTATAGAGCAGACAAAGAGCCATCATGGCTCCACACTTGCTAATACTGAAAACGTTCACTGCTTATTTTCTGTCAAATCACTCAATGTTCACTCTAGATATCTATAAATATTTTCTTTAACAAATTTGAACCTGTAGAATGAGTTTATGCTTTGCATTACATGTCCAATGTGCTTTTGCTCCCACAGTGTCTTCTGTTGCATTTAGTGGTGGAAAATTTTGGTAAAAGATTAATTTGGCAAGAATTTAATACCCTTGCTTTCTAGCTGGTCCTCAGAGGGACTAAGGGCTAGGGGCTGTAGATCCAGCTGCATTCAAAAAGAAGCAGTCAGGTGTACATGTAGTTTGGTTTATCCACATGCAACATATGTAGATTCTTGGAGACTGCTGTTGGTAAGTCCACCAAACTACAGACTGGTTCTACAGCCCTAAAATGTAACTGCAATCACACACTCGATCTCCTGGGGAAGGTCTCAATGTAGCTGAGACTGAAAGTATTACCAAAGGGTGTGCCTTTTGTGAGGGCATGAGAAGTACCTGCTGTTTGGATCAAACTCTCATTCCCCTCCAAATGAGTTGCTAAAATGGGGTCATATTTATATAGAATCTTAGAATGGTCCAGGCTTCAAGGGACCTCCAAACGTCATCTAGTCCTAGACCTCCCTGCAGTCAGCAGGGACACCCTCAACTAGATCAGGGTGCCCAGAGCCTCATTGAGCCTCAACCACCTCTCTGGGCAACCTGTTCCAGGGCTTCACTACCCTCATAGTAAAGAACTGCATCCTAACATCCAATCTAAATCTGCTCTTCTCCAGCTTAAAGCCGTTGCCCCTTGTCCTGTCACTGCAGGTGTTAGTAAACAGACTCTCCCCATCCTTTTTGTAGGCCCTGTTTAGGTACCAGAAGGCTGCTATTAGATCTCCCCACAGCCTCCTCTTCTCCAGGCTGAACAACCCCAGCTCCCTTAGCCTGTCTTCATAGCAGAGGTGCTCCAGACCTGTGATCATTCTCAATGCCCTCCTCTGACCTGCTCCATCAGGTCCATGTCCTTCCTATATTGAGGGCTACAGATCTGCACACAGTACGACAGGTGAGGTCTCACCAGAGCAAAGTGGCAGAATCACCTCTCCAGATCTACTGGCAGCTCAACTTTTGATGCAGCCCAGGATGTGATTGGTCTTCTGGGCTGCAAGTGCGAACTGTCTGCTCATGTCCAGCTTCTCATCGATCAGCATGCCTTTTCTTCTGGGCTGCTTTCTATCACCTCATTCCCCAGTCTGTATTGATAGTGAGGATTGTTCTGGCCCAGGTGCAGAACCCTACACTTGCTCTTATTGAACCTCATGAGGTTCACCTGGGCCCATCTCTACAGCTTGTCCAGGTCCCTCTGGATGGCATCCCATCCCTCTGGTGTATCAACATCATCACTCAGGTTGGTGTCATATGCAAACTTGCTGATTATTATCTATTATTGTTCAGAGTGCCTGGGTGGGACTGTGGTCAAACAATCATTCCTGGTAGTTGACTTTTGTTCTTTCATCAGTTGCAGAAAACATTTCTTCGTTTTGGTGTGACTATTCTGGCCAGCAGTCTTGTAAGGTGATATGTAAGAATGGAAGGGTTGACCTCTACCTTGCCCCTTGTGAGAGACTAAAAGCTTGTCTTTCCTGGTGTGACTCAACAAAGATAAAATCACTTGCTGCTTGCCCAGACAATAGCTGATGTGTGTTGGGCAGAGCCACTGGAACAACTCTTGGAAGGTGCAAAGATAACATTGCTCCCTGGACCACAGCTGGCCTGAAAACAATGGACCGAGGCCACCTTTGGGAATATGCATAAGACAAGATAATCTCCATCTATCAAGTACCATGGAAAGGGAGGATGGTGAGACACTGGATTCACTACCTGTTTCTTGAGGTGTAATGAGTGTGTGGGCAGGTAGATGGAGAAGGAGGAGGCAGAGCCCTCCCTCCTCCCCCCCCCTCCATCCAGACCCCTGCCCAAACACACAGGAATACACAGAAAGATTTCCTGGGGAACAATACCTGGATACTTACCTAAGAATGATTTCCTGGCCCCTGAATTCCTGAGGGACAATACTTGGACACATACCTAAGGACTAAAAAACTGTATAAAAGACTTGAACAGCTACTGGCTCAGCAGAAGAAAAACGGAGAACCAAATCTCAGATGAAGGAAAACACAGGAGAAGGACAATGCCGCTGAGAAAGAAAGCACGAGAGAATGAAAAGCCCAGGACAATGCTGCTCTGAAGAAAAGAGGCCATGGAGCCTGGAGAAGCAGACTGAACCCTCTCTCCATGTCCTAAGTTCCACCTGCTGCAACTCATGGAGCTGAAGAAGCTGCTCAGAGGACCACATCGCTTCTCCAGCCAAAGCCTCAGCACCACTTCTCTACAGACCCAATATTTCCTGCAGCACCTTTCCTCCACAGACTCAAACTGTCTTGGGAGGGTGAGGGGTATAGTAATATAATTCCTCTTCTCTCTCTCTCTTTTCTCTCTCTCTGTTTTCTCTCTCTCCCCTTCTGACCCATCCACTTTATTTATGTAATAAATAGCCTAGCTATTGATATTTTAGCCTCGTTAGTGCCTCTCATTTCACAACACAGGAATATTCAAAAGAACTGAGTCTCTTACCCTCTCCAGACCGAAACACTCCTCCATTTGTCCAGATGCTGTGGCAACATAGACTAATGGGTCTTCATCCAGCCTCTGGTCTTCTCTGGTTAAAATGCGTTTATCAGCAACACTAGGTTTTAGAAATTTTGTGCTTCCAACACCCTTGAAGTTGAAATATGAAGTGTTAAGGTTTCTGGCTCTACCTGTAAGCTCTGGGGCCTTGACAAGTTTCACATGCTCTCTAGGCTTCCTCAGGTGGCTGTCAAACAGATTAGGATCTACCAATACCATAGCAAATCTGTGTGGACAATAGTTGTACTACTTTTCCGATTAAGTAAATCTCCACTCAAAAAAAATAAAGTAAAATTATTTGCCAAATTATATGCAAGCATTAAAAGAGTTTGGCTTGGTTTGCTTTGCTTTCAATCCACTTTATGGTCATTTTGTGTCACAAGATCTCATACAAGCTCTCCTGAGGGTCTTGGTAGACATATAAGCAGCTTCAGAAAATGATAACAGATACAGCAAAATAGATTAAGAAAAAAGGAGTGAAACAATTCATAGGAACTAACCTAGAGATAAGAGCATAAACAGCCTTGTCAATGTAGGCATAGAACCTATTCTAAGGAAGATTTCCACCACCCACCCCCACCCCAGATATTTAAGGATTTTCTTAATCTAAGGATTGCTATACAATACTGCCTTTGTTCCTACACCTTCCAACCCCAATTTGAGGATAGCCTTCTACTTAAACACTATTCTCATTTAAACAGTCAAATTAATTGTGGGTTCAAATGCTGTGTTCATGCAAAGCTGATTATATTTGCTCAACTAACATAACTTAAGCCTCCATTTTCAGCATAACAAGCTTCATGATACTATAAAGTTCCAATCCAAAGAGAAATTACTTGCCGTCCTTTTCCAAGTTATCTTCCAACATACCATTTGAACATTTGTCTACTTAAACAAACTATTTTGTTGTCTGGACAAAGACATAAGATATTTCAGTAGTAGTCACATATCCCAAAAAGAGCGTAAGGAATCATTGCTTCTCATGGCATTAGAGGAATAGGAAGTTACTTTCATTTTGCAGGAGGGAAGTAAGGCAATGATTAAACTAAGGTAACTGTTAAACAGAAGAATGAAGGTCTCCAGATGCATCTGTGCCTCCTAAGTTTCACTGTGCTGTCTGACACACCACTTTAGTGCCCTAGTCCATAGATTGATATTGTATTTTTTTTCTCCTTGCTGTACTGCATAGGCTGAAGAAAGTTAAAGATATTGTGGTAGGTTGAGAGAGGGCTTAGCTCTCCCTCCTCCACAGAGTAAGAAACCACAGCTAACTCAGTCGAAGAGCAAAAGCTATATATTTACAAGCATATATGGAAAGCAGGTTATATATAACACAATATATACAGGTATTTACAATATATACACAGAAATACACAGCAAAGACAAATAACACAACAAAAATCCCTCCCTCAGGGAGGGATCCCCTCTTTGGAACCCCCTCTCTCCCCCCTTTACCTCCCTTTTTCCCCAAAAAGGGGTTAGAGAGAGAGAAAGGCAAGTTACTAAGGAAAAGAGTTGTTAGCAAGCTTCAAAAGCCCATGCAGGATTAGTGTTTGCTTATCTGAAGGCCAAGTCCAGCAGTTCGCAGAAGAAGCAGGCAGGGAGAACAGGCTGAAACACCAAACTCCCCCAACTCCCAAACCGAACTGAACTGAGGAAAAAATTTTCCAACCGCTTCACAATCTAAAGCTGAATTTTTGTTTATCAACCAATCAAATTCGTTTAGAATATCAGAATGTTTTGGTTCTAGTACCAAAAACATTAGCCAGTGTGTTCCAGCAGTGTTTGTTCTTAAAGGCACAGCCTCAAACGACCACAGTCCACCCCTTTCTAAACAATTTCATTGGCTGTTCGTACTGTCCATCCAATCCAGAACAATATTTACAGTTCGTAAGTTAAGTTCATCGTCCATTCCGGCTATACTCAGATGTAGATGATTCAGAAGTCCAAGAAAATCCAAAATCAAGAAAATGGAAAACAGTTTGTCTCTCCGCAGACGAAGCGAAGAAAAAGGGAAACAGGGACTCAGGGACTCTCAGTTGACTCAGGGCTCTCAGGGTTCTCAGGGTTCGTGCACCGTAGATTCCTCAGGGACTCTTTCCTTTGGACGCGCTGTAGCTGTACAACATTCTGAAATTAAACTCTCTCAGCTAAAGTTAAATCTCTTTGTGGAATACACTGAATTTCACCATTCTCTTGCATTACCCAATAAGTGTGACCCGGACCTTCTGCTGAAACCACCCCTCGGACAGGTTTAGCCTCTCCTGAGGGCGAAAATACCCAAACAGTTTTACCTAACAGATTCTTTTCCCTAACAACAGGAACTCTATCACCTTCTACTTTCTGTAGCAGATCAGAATGTGCAGGTCCAGCTCGGTTCACTGAACCTCTACTGTTCACCAGCCAGGTTGCTTGTGCTAAATGTTTCTCCCAGTTTTTCAAAGATCCACCTCCCATGGCTTTGAGAGTGGTCTTCAACAAACCGTTGTAGCGTTCAATCTTCCCTGCAGCTGGTGCATAGTAAGGAATATGGAAAATCCACTCAATACCGTGCTCTTTTGCCCAGCTCTTTACAAGGTTGTTCTTGAAGTGAGTTCCGTTGTCTGACTCAATCCTCTCTGGAGTTCCGTGTCTCCACAGGATCTGTCTCTCCAGACCGAGAATGGTGTTGCGTGCAGTTGCATGTGGGACTGCGTAAGTTTCCAGCCATCCAGTGTTTGCCTCTACCATAGTAAGCACGTACTGCTTACCAGAACGAGAACGTGGTAGAGTGATGTAGTCAATCTGCCAAGCTTCACCATACCTGTATTTGGACCATCTGTCACCATACCACAAGGGCTTAATTCTCTTTGCCTGCTTAATAGCAGCACAAATGTCACAGTCATGGATGACTTGTGTGATGGCATCCATGGAAATGTCTATGGATCTGTCACGAGCCCATTGGTATGTTGCATCTCTGCCTTGATGTCCTGACGAATCGTGAGCCCACCGAGCTAAGAATATCTCACCTCGGTGTTTCCAGTCGAGATCAAGTTCAGAGTCCTTGTCTACTTGAGAAACTCTTGCAGCTAGATCTGCCTGATGGTTGTGCTGCTGTTCCTCAGTAGCTTTGCTCTTGGGAATGTGAGCATCAATGTGTCTCACTTTCACTGGAATTCTCTCGATTCGATCAGCAATGTCTTGCCACAGTTCAGCTGCCCAGATGGGTTTTCCTTTCCTCTGCCAGCCATTCTTTTTCCAGTTCTTTAGCCAACCCCATAGAGCATTGGCTACCATCCATGAGTCGGTGTAGAGATAAAGCTTTGGCCATCTCTCACGTTCAGCCACGTCGAGAGCTAGCTGGACAGCTTTTACCTCTGCAAACTGACTGGATTCTCCTTCTCCATCCTTCGCCTCTGCAACTCGGCGTGTTGGACTCCACACGGCAGACTTCCACCTTCGCTTGTTCCCGACGAGACGACAGGAACCGTCTGTGAACAAAGCATATTTCTTTTCATCATCAGAAAGGTCATTGTAAGGAGGAGCTTCCTCAGCACGAGTTACTCTCTCCTCTGGAGGTTTAGCACAGTTGGTATCTTCAGGCCAACTTGAGATCACCTCCACCAGACCAGGTCTTTCAAGATTTCCCATTCGAGCTCTCTGTGTTATCAGGGCCATCCACTTAGACCAGGTGGAATCTGTGGCATGATGTGGTGTGGAACCTTTGCCTTTGAACATCCAATTCAAAACTGGCAATCTGGGAGCTAAGAGAAGTTGTGACTCAGTTCCAATTACTTCAGAAGTTGCTTTCACTCCTTCATAGGCAGCTAGAATCTCTTTCTCTGTTGGAGTGTAATTAGCCTCTGAACCTCTGTAACCTCGACTCCAGAAACCAAGAGGTCGTCCACGTGTCTCACCTGGAGCTTTTTGCCACAAGCACCAGGTTGGACCATTGTCACCTGCAGCCGTGTACAAAATGTTCTTAATGTCTGGACCATCTCGCACAGGTCCCAGACCCACTGCTTGGACTACTTCTTGCTTTATCTGGTCAAAGGCTGCTTGTTGTTCAGGTCCCCAGTGGAAACTGTTCCTCTTTCGAGTCACATCATACAGAGGTTTCACAATCTGACTGTATCCAGGAATGTGTAGTCTCCAAAATCCCACTATCCCCAAGAAACGTAGAGTTTCTTGCTTGTTCGTGGGATTTGCCATGGTAGAGACTCTATTTACCACATCCACTGGAATGTGTCGGCGTCCATCCTGCCACTGCACTCCCAGAAACTGGATCTCTGTGGTAGGACCTTTCACTTTGTCTCTCTTGATGGCAAAACCTGCATTCAGGAGAATGTCCATGATTTTGTTACCTTTCTCGAAGACTTCCTCAGCAGTTTTACCCCAGACGATGATATCATCGATGAACTGGATGTGTTCTGGAGCACCACCTTCCTCCAGAGCATCATGGATTACTGCATGACAGATGCTGGAGCTGTGGATCCAGCCCATTGGCAGTCTGTTGAAAGTGTACTGGATTCCTCTCCAGGTGAAAGCAAACTGAGGCCTGCATTCCTCTGCTATGGGAATAGAGAAGAAGGCATTAGCAATGTCTATGGTAGCATACCATTTGGCCTCTTTGGATTCCAGCTCATACTGGAGTTCCATCATGTCTGGTACTGCTGCACTCATAGGCGGAGTTACTTCATTCAGGGCTCGGTAGTCCACTGTCAGACGCCAGTCTCCATTCGGCTTTCGCACAGGCCACACTGGACTGTTGAAAGGTGAATGAGTTTTGCTGATGACTTTCTGACTCTCCAACTGACGAATCAGATTCTGAATGGGCAACAAAGAGTCACGGTTGGTTCTGTATTGTCTGTGATGCACAGTCCGAGAAGCAACCGGCAACTTAATGTCCTGAATCTTGTGTTGTCCCACAACTGCAGATTCATCAGAAAGCTCAGGTCTAGCAGACAGCTTCAGTTTTTGTCCATCAATTTCTACAGAAGCTACTCCAAAAGCCCATTTGTAACCTTTAGGGTCTTTGAAACGCCCTTCTCTCAGAAAATCAATTCCCAAAATACAAGGTGCATCAGGTCCGGTCACAACTGTATGCTTTTTCCATTGTTTACCAGTTAAGCTTATATTAACCTCCACTTTACTTAACTCTTGAGATCCACCAGTGACTCCCAGAATAGTTATGGACTCTGATCCCTGATAATTTGATGGCAATATGGTGCACTGAGCTCCTGTGTCAACCAAGGCCCTGTACTTCTGAAAGTGTGAAGTGCCAGGCCACTGGATGTACACATCCCAATAGATTCTGTTATCTGTATTACCCCTCTCCTCCCCCTGGCGGGAGGCAGGGCACCCCTAGTTATGGGGAACATGTCCACAGGTGCAACGAGCACACTGTGCAGTGTTAGAACTGGAGCCACTGTTGGAGCTACTAGAGTTGTCCTGGGGAACTGTAGAAGTAACAGCTACCCTTCTGGTATTGCTACCTCGGGTTCTGCCACTTTGCAGTTCTCTCAGTCTCCTGAAAAGATTAGAAGTTGGTTGACCATCCCACCTGTTCATGTTCTCACCAAACTGATCACGCAGGGTAATCCAAATAGTCCTACGTGACTGCCTTGGTGGTCTGTTTTGGTTTGATCTGTTTTGGAATGACCTCCTTGGAGGATGTCTATTCCTCACAGATGAAACCTGTACCCACCTGGAGGAAGAATTGGACTCATCTCTTTGTGCCAATTGGGAGATGGTGTTTTTAAATTCATCCTTCAGCTCTTTCATGCAATTCTCCAGTTTTCCAGACAGAGTTTCAATGGCTGAAACCAAAGAAACACGTGTCATGCTATCATCCAATTGTCTCAATTGATCAGTGAATTGGCCAACCGTAAGAGGAGCTCCACCATAATTTCTTGCTACAATTCTGCTTGCCAGAATGTTTGCATAATTGGAAGGAGCAAGCTTGATGAGCTTTTTAGTAAGACCATTTCCTACAGGAACATCATCAGGATTCAGAGATTCATGTTCACCATAGAGTACCTCTCTAACAGCAAATTCTCTCAGACGCTTGATTCCCTCATCTATGGTAGTCCAGGGCTTAGGATTCCATGGAAGATCATCTCGGGAAGGGTATCTCATGAGAACCGCCATTAGAAGGCGTATCCACAGATTAACCTTACCGAGAGCCTTGCCTAGATGTCTATCTATTCCATTATCCTTTGAGAGAGTTCCTAGCTGGGCTGCTGACTTGTCTCCAACCATTAGAGCTGGAGCACCTGTATCATAGCATCTACCAAGCCAAGCGAGAACTGGCTCCTTATCTGCTCTGAGATAGTCTTTTCTTACATTTCTAAGCTCCTCCCGGGGTGAAGAGCAGTCGGTTATGTCATCTTGTTGCTCTTCTGCCTCCTCTTCCTCAACTTGTGGTCCAAACAACCTTTCTGTCACTCTCTCAAGGATCCCTTTAAGCTGAGAGGCACCACCACTAGCTGCTGTCCTACTAAGAGATGCATCTCGATCCTCTGATGATCTCAATAACTCAGCTATATTTTTAAGACAGATTTTCTCTTCCTCCCCAGCAGAAGAACCTTGCTGTGCATCCCCGTCAGCTCCTGAATCAGCTTTAGTCTTACCCTTCCTTGTTGTTAAAACTGCTACTTGCTTTACTGGAGCTGTGTTTGGGTTTCCAGCTGCCTTATTATCAGAAGCTGATAAGCTTTGAGACAGATTAGTTGCTTTGGAGGACGCTTCCGCTCCTGCCATGGAAGAAGGAGGAAATGACTTTGCCTCGTTAATGGTGGCTGCTGGGGACACAGGAGCCGCCATGTTTGGGGCAACTGCAGCCTCTGGCTGCTTGCCAGAATCATTAGCAGTGCTATTCAGAGCTGCCTTGCCGATTGACTTTTTAGCTTTATCTTTAACTGACACAGATTCTCCATTATCATCCTCACTGGATGTTCCTGAAACAGAGCCAGGGTGGCGTTTTCGTCTCTTAACCCTCCGTTTTATAACAAAACATGCCTTGGACACTTTTTTCTCCCGGTACAGTGCTACCAACAAATACACATTAATTATCAGGAGCAGCAGGACTACACACATCGAGAAAATCAGCTTTGGATCCCAGCCATCACTTAAAATTACCCTTTCACCGAGCGGAATCTTAAACTCTTTTATCTCAATAGGGAGTGTGCTAGATGTTACATTTCTGTATTTTTTAACATAAAAGAATTCCAGGCACTGATCATACAGAAGCCGAATCTTGTACTTAAACCACAAATATAATTTTTGCATTATATATTTACCTATCTTATCGATAATCATACCCAGGCAATACTTGTAGATCAATACACCAAAGACCGAGAAGAACAGACGCTCAAAAAGCCAAAACACCTTCATGTTTGCTCATTCGACTCAAGCAAGCAATAAATCAAACTAATTTGTCACCAAGCCCCACGTTGGGCGCCAATAAATGTGGTAGGTTGAGAGAGGGCTTAGCTCTCCCTCCTCCACAGAGTAAGAAACCACAGCTAACTCAGTCGAAGAGCAAAAGCTATATATTTACAAGCATATATGGAAAGCAGGTTATATATAACACAATATATACAGGTATTTACAATATATACACAGAAATACACAGCAAAGACAAATAACACAACAAAAATCCCTCCCTCAGGGAGGGATCCCCTCTTTGGAACCCCCTCTCTCCCCCCTTTACCTCCCTTTTTCCCCAAAAAGGGGTTAGAGAGAGAGAAAGGCAAGTTACTAAGGAAAAGAGTTGTTAGCAAGCTTCAAAAGCCCATGCAGGATTAGTGTTTGCTTATCTGAAGGCCAAGTCCAGCAGAAGAAGCAGGCAGGGAGAACAGGCTGAAACACCAAACTCCCCCAACTCCCAAACCGAACTGAACTGAGGAAAAAATTTTCCAACCGCTTCACAATCTAAAGCTGAATTTTTGTTTATCAACCAATCAAATTCGTTTAGAATATCAGAATGTTTTGGTTCTAGTACCAAAAACATTAGCCAGTGTGTTCCAGCAGTGTTTGTTCTTAAAGGCACAGCCTCAAACGACCACAGATATGATAGGAAAATGAGATATGTAGCTATGTTGGCCTTCTGTGTTCAACTTACTGAAAATACAAGACAACCGTATTTCTCAATGCTGTATGCCTATGCCAACAGTTTCTTTATTAGATGCACCCATAACCACAGCAGTATGCTGAGTCCCAGAGAAAACTAGACTTGAATGAACAGAAGGTGATAAATATACACTGAAATGTCATTAAAATTTTTGATTCTGTACAGTCACACACAGGCATCTACAATAAAGTGGTTTGTTTGTATGGTTGCAAATTATACACATTGCATTGAACCAAATAAAATAATGTTTGAGTAAAAGATCATTTGATACATTTGATTAAAGCTCAGCTATCTAAAGGAATCAGGCTGTGCAAACTGCAATTTTAATAATAATCAACCTTTAATTAGTGATGTTATGCTGTAAAGGAAACACTTTCCCTCTACACAATAGTCCTGGTTTCAATTACTAAGTTAATGAATGCTACTTCTCACAACTACATCCTCAGAGCTTACAGATTTTTTAAAATGAACACCAGATTTTGAGTGCTATGGAAAACACTTCACAGAGTCACAGAAACATTCAAGTTGGAAAAGACCCTCAGGATCACCAAATCCAACCAATAACCCCACTCTTCAAGGTTCACCTCTAAACCACATCCCCAAGCACCATATCCAAATAACCTTTAAACACATCCAGGAATGGTAACTCAACCACCTCCCTGGGCAGCACATTCCAATACCTGACCACTCTTTGTGAAAATTTTTTTCCTAAAAAAATGTCCAGTCTAAACCTACCCAGCTGCAGCTTGAAGCCATTCCCTCTTGTTCTGCCACTAATTATCTGTGAGAAGAGACCAACACCAGCCTCTTCAGAACATCCTTTCAGCATCCTCTTCCTCAAACTAAACAGCCCCAACTCCTTCACTTGCTCTTCATAAGGCTTATTTTTCCAGGCCCTTCACCAGCTTCATTGCCCTCCTCTGCACTTGTTCCAGCACCTCCACATCTCTGCTGTATTGAGGTGCCCAAAACTGGACACAATACTGGACACAATAAAGATATTAAACAGAAGTGGCCCCAGCACTGAGCCCTGAGGAACACCACTTGTGACCAGCTGCCAGCTGAATTTAACTCCATTGACCACCACTCTTTGGGCCCATTTGCCCTGCCAGTACTTTATCCAGCAGAGTGTGTGCTCATCCAATCCACGACCAGCCAGTTTGTCCATGAGAATTCTATGCAGAAGATTGTGAAAGGCTTTTCAACAGTCTAGGTAGACAACATCCATGGCCTTTCCTTCATCCAGTAGTCAGGTCATCTTGTCATAGAAGGAGATCAGGTTTGTCAGGCAGGACCTGCCCTTCATAAACCCATGCTGACTAGGCCTGATCCCCTGGCTGTTCTCTAAATGGCATGTAATGGCATTTGCAATAATCTGCTCCATGCCCTTCCCTGGTACTGGGGTCAGACTGACAGGTCTATAGTTTCCCAGCCCCTCCTTTCTTCCTTTCTTGTATGTGGGTGTTACATGTGCTACTCTCCAGTCCATTGGGACCTCCCCAGTTAGCCAGGACTTCAGGTAAACAATGGGAAGTGGCTTGGTGAGCACATGTGCCAACTCCCACAGCACCCTTAGGTGTGGCCCATAGACTTGTGTGCATCTAATCAGCATAGCAGGTCAGTGACTGATTCCTCATTTATTGTGATGCCCTCATTCTGATTTCCCACTCTGTTCACAAGAAGCAGGTCCAGGAGGGAACCTTCCCTGGTTGGTCCCCTCACCAGTTGTGTGAGGAAGCTATCCTCCAAATACTCCAGAACCCTCCAGGGCTGTTGTCTCCCTGCTGTATTGTATTCCCAGCAGACATATGGAAGTTGAAGTCTCCCACAAGAACAAGGGATAGCAATTACGAAACATCTCTCAACTGCTTATAAAAAATTTCATCTACCTCTTTATCCTAGTTGGTTACATTTCCCCCATGATATCACTCTCTACTACTACTATCCTTACTACTATCACCTTTCTTTTTTTCTTGTTTGCACTAGTCCTAAGTCTCTTGAATGAATTAAGGTAGCAGCTCTTGAATGACTTCAGGGGAAAAAAAGGGGGTGTATCACCTTTGGAAAAAGGGGGAGGCAACTAGTGATATGCTTAAGGATGTTGTTAGATCATGTAGGAGAAAAATTAGAGAGGCAAAAGCTCAGATAGAACTCAAGTTGGCCACTTCTGTAAAGGACAATAAAAAGCATTTTTATAGATATAATAATGCTAAAAAGAGGGGCAAGAGGAACCTGCACTCCTTATTGGACATGGAGTGTAACACTGTAACTAAAGATGAGAAAAAGGCTGAGGTCCTCAATACCTTCTTCGCCTCAATTTTCAACAGTAAGACAGGAGGAGTTCAGGACAAGTGGCCTCCTGAGCTGGGTGATGGGGTCAGGGAGCAGTGTAATGCCCCAGAAATCATTGAGGAATTAGTTCAGGACTTGCTGAGCCACTTGGATACTCACAAGTCCATGGGACCAGATGGGATCCATCCTAGGGTGCTGAGAGAGCTGGCAGGTGAGCTGGCCAAGCCGCTCTCCATCATTTTCCACCAGTCCTGGCTCACTGGTGTGGTCCCAGATGACTGGAAACTGGCCAGTGTGATCCCATCCACAAGAAGGGTCGGATGGAGGAACCTGGAAACTACAGGCCTGTCAGCCTGACCACAGTGTCAGGGAAAATTATGGAGCAGATCATCTTGGGGAAATAACTGCACACCGGAAGGACGGCCAAGGGATCAGGTCCAGCCAGCATGGATTTAGGAAGGGCAGATCCTGCCTCTCCAACCTGATCTCCTTCTATGATCAGGTGACCTGCCTGGTGGATTTGTGGAAGGCTGTGGATGTGATCTACCTGGACTTCAGCAAGGCCTTTGACATTGTCCCCCACGGCAAACTGCTGGCCAAGCTGTCAGCTCGTGGCTTGGACAGCAGCACTCTGTGCTGGGTTAGGAACTGGCTGGAGGGCTGTGCCCAGAGAGTGGTGGTGAATGGTGTCACATCCAGCTGATGGTCACTAGTGGTGTCCCCAAGGAATAAGTGCTGGGTCCTATCCTGTTCAATATCTTTGTTTATGATCTGGACAAGGGGATTGAGTTCATCATCAGTAAATTTGCAGATGACACCAAGCTGGGGGCAGTTGTTGATCTGTTAGAGGGTGGAAGGGCATTCCAGAAGTACCTTGACAGTCTGAACAGATGGGCAGAGTCCAACATAATGGCATTCAACAAATCCAAGTACCAGGTGCTGCACTCTGGTCACAACAACCCCATGCAGTGCCACAGGCTGAGGCTGGAGTGGCTGGAGAGCAGCCAGACAGAAAGGGACGTGGGGGTCCTGGATGATAGTAGGCTGAACATGAGCCTACTATCACCTACGTGTGCCCAGGTGGCCAAGAAGGCCAATGGCATCCTGGTCTGCATCAGAAATAGTTTGGTCAGCAGGAGCAGGGAAGTCATTGTGCTCCTGTAGTCAGCACTGGTTAGGTCACACCTTGGGTACTGTGTCCAGTTCTGGGGCCCTCAATTTAAGAAGGACATTGAGACTTGAACTTACCCAGAGAAGGGCAACAAGGCTGGGGAGAGGCCTTGAGCACAAACCCTATGAGAAGAGGCTAAGGGAGCTGGGATTGTTTAGCCTAGAGAAGAGGAGGCTCAGGGGAGACCTTATTGCTGTCTATACCTGAAGGGAGGTTGTAGCCAGGAGGGGGTTGGTCTCTTCTCCCAGGCAACCAGCACCAGAACAAGAGGGCACAGTCTCAAACTGCACCAGGAGAAGTTTAGGCTTGAGATGAGAAAGTTTTTCACAGAACGAGTTGGTGGCCATTGCAATGGGCTGCCCGGGAAGGTGGTGGAGTCACCATCCCTTTAGGTGTTCAAAACCATGGCACTTCAAGCCATGGTTTAGTAGTCATGAAGTCTGTGGTGACAGGTTGGACTTGATAACCTTTGAGGTCTTTTCCAACCTTATTGATTCTATGATTCTAAGTCATGGGATTGGCTGACAAGTCCTAGCTTGCTGCGTGCATGGACAATAATCTCTGACCTTGTTTGTCTAACCTTCTGTTTCAAGAGCCCCATACCTGTTGTGTGTGGGTAGCTGGGAAGACTGGGTAAATCAGGAGGGGACTTGCCTGCCTCTCCTGCAACATGTACAAACATATTTGTGTATGTTGGAAACTATTGCTAATATATTTTTAAAACAAAGCCAAGTAAATAGTGAGTTCCAGAAAGAACTTGGTCTGCTTTGTTTAGGTAAGTCTAACCCACTGATTTCTCTCAGCTTTTTTTCTCTTGGGAGATGGGAGTGTGTGTGTGAGGTGGGGGGGAGGGCAGTAGAACAGCTTCCCTGGTCTCTGACCAGGGGGATTTAATGTTGTTTGCTAGTTGTAAATATCTGTATAATGTAAATACTGTATATTTTGTACCTATTCATTGCAGTCCATCGTAGAGTGTAGTCGTTGCTTGTAAATACATCTTCATTTGCTTCTAACTGAATTGGTGTGGCAAGGTTAATGCTGGGTGGAAACTTCAACCCACCACATAACAAAAGAATTTGGGCCTATTCAATATGGGGCAATTGCTTAATTGATTAATTCCTGCTCCGATTAAGGAAGCAAAATGAACATATTTTGGGTTTTGTGACATTTTATATATTCTGCTCTGACTCTTATACAGTACAAGTGGTGTGTGTCCATGACGTTGGATAAGCTAGGAAGATATTTGACATATATTTTTTTCCTTTTGTTCAAATACAAGCTGACAATGCTGTATGACTGCTGCTTGGGATTTCTTTGGCTTAAAAGATATGATAATATGACTGTAACTGTTCCTGCAGAGATGTATTAATTCAGCATTCCTGTTGTGGAGAGTTATGTGAGCAGCTGGGATCCCAAAATTATTTTTTGGCTATGTGTGATTCTTTTTTGGTAATAATCAAAGTGTTCTTATTGATGGCATTGTACTGAGAGAGATGTGCAGTGAACAGGTGTTCTATTTTTAGACGTAGCAGATGCAGATGTCAGAGGGCTAGTTCTAATTTGAATGCAGAAATTTGTAATGATGACAAAGACAGATAAACAGGGCAAACAGCTGGAAACAGGCAGGCAAGAGTTAATGGGAAAGCAGCTCTGAGTGAGGTCAGTAGCAGTTGTGGTGTTCAGCCAGCAGGGGGTCAGATGAAGCCCACAGTCCCAGTACTTAAGATGATGGCCACATTGGCAGTGTCAGCAGCTAAGATGGTGGCCATGGCTTCACTGGCAGCCATTAGAGAGGCAAAGTCTCTTCCACCTGCAGCAGCAGGAGTGGAAGTGAGTCCCACAGCAGCAGGAAGGTCCCAAAGTCCACCCACCAATGCTGTTTCTTTGCAAAGCCCTTCTGCTTCTGCAATGTCTGATGTAGATTTAAACACAGTTCAAGTTAAACAAATCACAGCTTTGGATAAAAGGAGCTGGCATAAGGCAGATGCACAGGCAGAAGAACAGCAAGAACAGCAAGATCCCTCTGCTGCTGAGGCGCAGGGACCTTCTGTTAAAAAGGACCCTTCTGATGATAGAAAGTCTGCCTTAGAGATATAGCTGAATTAGTGAGTGTGGTCGTTTGAGGCTGTGCCTTTAAGAACAAACACTGCTGGAACACACTGGCTAATGTTTTTGGTACTAGAACCAAAACATTCTGATATTCTAAACGAATTTCATTGGTTGATAAACAAAAATTCAGCTTTAGATTGTGAAGCGGTTGGAAAATTTTTTCCTCAGTTCAGTTCGGTTTGGGAGTTGGGGGAGTTGGGTGTTTTCAGCCTGTTCTCCCTGCCTGCTTCTTCTGCGAACTGCTGGACTTGGCCTTCAGATAAGCAAACACTAATCCTGCATGGGCTTTTGAAGCTTGCTAACAACTCTTTTCCTTAGTAACTTGCCTTTCTCTCTCTCTAACCCCTTTTTGGGGAAAAAGGGAGGTAAGGGGGGGAGAGAGGGGGTTCCAAAGAGGGGATCCCTCCCTGAGGGAGGGATTTTTGTTGTGTTATTTGTCTTTGCTGTGTATTTCTGTGTATATATTGTAAATACCTGTATATATTGTGTTATATATAACCTGCTTTCCATATATGCTTGTAAATATATAGCTTTTGCTCTTCGACTGAGTTAGCTGTGGTTTCTTACTCTGTGGAGGAGGGAGAGCTAAGCCCTCTCTCAACCTACCACATTTATTGGCTGCCCAACTCGGGGTTTGCTGACAAATTAGTTTGATTTATTGCTTGCTTAAGTCGAACGAGCAAACATGAAGGTGTTTTGGCTTTTTGAGCGTCTGTTCTTCTCGGTCTTTGGTGTATTGATCTACAAGTATTGCCTGGGTATGATTATCGATAAGATAGGTAAATATATAATGCAAAAATTATATTTGTGGTTTAAGTACAAGATTCGGCTTCTGTATGATCAGTGCCTGGAATTCTTTTATGTTAAAAAGTACAGGAATGTTACATCTAGCACACTCCCTATTGAGATAAAAGAGTTTAAGATTCCGCTCGGTGAAAGGGTAATTTTAAGTGATGGCTGGGATCCAAAGCTGATTTTCTTGATGTGTGTAGTCCTGCTGCTGGTGATAAGTAATGTGTATTTGCTAGTGACACTGTACCGGGAGAGAAAAGTTTATAAGGCATGTTTTGTTATTAGACGGAGGACAAAGAGACGAAAACGCCACCCTAGCTCTGTTTCAGGAACATCCAGTGAGGATGATAATGGAGAATCTGTGTCAGTTAAAGATAAAGCTAAAAAGTCAATCGGCAAGGCAGCTCTGAATAGCAATGGTGATGATTCTGGCAAGCAGCCAGGGGCTACAGTAGCCCCAAACATGGCGGCTCCTGTGTCCCAGGCAGCCACCATTAACGAGGCAAAGTCATTTCCTCCTTCTTCCATGGCAGGAGCGGAAGCGTCCTCCAAAGCAACTAATCTGTCTCAAAGCTTATCAGCTTCTGATAATAAGGCAGCTGGAAACCCAAACACAGCTCCAGTAAAGCAAGTAGCAGTTTTAACAACAAGGAAGGGTAAGACTAAAGCTGATTCAGGAGCTGACGGGGATGCACAGCAAGGTTCTTCTGATGGGGAGGAAGAGAAAATCTGTCTTAAAAATATAGCTGAGTTATTGAGATCATCAGAGGATCGAGATGCATCTCTTGGTAGGACAGCAGCTAGTGGTGGTGCCTCTCAGCTTAAAGGGATCTTTGAGAGGTTGTTGGGACCACAAGTTGAGGAACAGGAGGCAGAGGAGCAAGAACAAGATGACATAACCGACTGCTCTTCACCCCGGGAGGAGCTTAGAAATGTAAGAAAAGACTATCTCAGAGCAGATAAGGAGCCAGTTCTCGCTTGGCTTGGTAGATGCTATGATACAGGTGCTCCAGCTCTAATGGTTGGAGACAAGTCAGCAGCCCAGCTAGGAACTCTCTCAAAGGATAATGGAATAGATAGACATCTAGGCAAGGCTCTCGGTAAGGTTAATCTGTGGATACGCCTTCTAATGGCGGTTCTCATGAGATACCCTTCCCGAGATGATCTTCCATGGAATCCTAAGCCCTGGACTACCATAGATGAGGGAATCAAGCGTCTGAGAGAATTTGCTGTTAGAGAGGTACTCTATGGTGAACATGAATCTCTGAATCCTGATGATGTTCCTGTAGGAAATGGTCTTACTAAAAAGCTCATCAAGCTTGCTCCTTCCAATTATGCAAACATTCTGGCAAGCAGAATTGTAGCAAGAAATTATGGTGGAGCTCCTCTTACGGTTGGCCAATTCACTGATCAATTGAGACAATTGGATGATAGCATGACACGTGTTTCTTTGGTTTCAGCCATTGAAACTCTGTCTGGAAAACTGGAGAATTGCATGAAAGAGCTGAAGGATGAATTTAAAAACACCATCTCCCAATTGGCACAAAGAGATGATTCCAATTCTTCCTCCAGGTGGGTACAGGTTTCATCTGTGAGGAATAGACATCCTCCAAGGAGGTCATTCCAAAACAGATCAAACCAAAACAGACCACCAAGGCAGTCACGTAGGACTATTTGGATTACCCTGCGTGATCAGTTTGGTGAGAACATGAACAGGTGGGATGGTCAACCAACTTCTAATCTTTTCAGGAGACTGAGAGAACTGCAAAGTGGCAGAACCCGAGGTAGCGATACCAGAAGGGTAGCTGTTACTTCTACAGTTCCCCAGGATAACTCTAGTAGCTCCAACAGTGGCCCCAGTTCTAACACTGCACAGTGTGCTCGTTGCACCTGTGGACATGTTCCCCATAACTAGGGGTGCCCTGCCTCCCACCAGGGGGAGGAGAGGGGTAATACAGATAACAGAATCTATTGGGATGTGTACATCCAGTGGCCTGGCACTTCACACTTTCAGAAGTACAGGGCCTTGGTTGACACAGGAGCTCAGTGCACCATATTGCCATCAAATTATCAGGGATCAGAGTCCATAACTATTCTGGGAGTCACTGGTGGATCTCAAGAGTTAAGTAAAGTGGAGGTTAATATAAGCTTAACTGGTAAACAATGGAAAAAGCATACAGTTGTGACCGGACCTGATGCACCTTGTATTTTGGGAATTGATTTTCTGAGAGAAGGGCGTTTCAAAGACCCTAAAGGTTACAAATGGGCTTTTGGAGTAGCTTCTGTAGAAATTGATGGACAAAAACTGAAGCTGTCTGCTAGACCTGAGCTTTCTGATGAATCTGCAGTTGTGGGACAACACAAGATTCAGGACATTAAGTTGCTGGTTGCTTCTCGGACTGTGCATCACAGACAATACAGAACCAACCGTGACTCTTTGTTGCCCATTCAGAATCTGATTCGTCAGTTGGAGAGTCAGAAAGTCATCAGCAAAACTCATTCACCTTTCAACAGTCCAGTGTGGCCTGTGCGAAAGCCGAATGGAGACTGGCGTCTGACAGTGGACTACCGAGCCCTGAATGAAGTAACTCCGCCTATGAGTGCAGCAGTACCAGACATGATGGAACTCCAGTATGAGCTGGAATCCAAAGAGGCCAAATGGTATGCTACCATAGACATTGCTAATGCCTTCTTCTCTATTCCCATAGCAGAGGAATGCAGGCCTCAGTTTGCTTTCACCTGGAGAGGAATCCAGTACACTTTCAACAGACTGCCAATGGGCTGGATCCACAGCTCCAGCATCTGTCATGCAGTGATCCACGATGCTCTGGAGGAAGGTGGTGCTCCAGAACACATCCAGTTCATCGATGATATCATCGTCTGGGGTAAAACTGCTGAGGAAGTCTTCGAGAAAGGTAACAAAATCATGGACATTCTCCTGAATGCAGGTTTTGCCATCAAGAGAGACAAAGTGAAAGGTCCTACCACAGAGATCCAGTTTCTGGGAGTGCAGTGGCAGGATGGACGCCGACACATTCCAGTGGATGTGGTAAATAGAGTCTCTACCATGGCAAATCCCACGAACAAGCAAGAAACTCTACGTTTCTTGGGGATAGTGGGATTTTGGAGACTACACATTCCTGGATACAGTCAGATTGTGAAACCTCTGTATGATGTGACTCGAAAGAGGAACAGTTTCCACTGGGGACCTGAACAACAAGCAGCCTTTGACCAGATAAAGCAAGAAGTAGTCCAAGCAGTGGGTCTGGGACCTGTGCGAGATGGTCCAGACATTAAGAACATTTTGTACACGGCTGCAGGTGACAATGGTCCAACCTGGTGCTTGTGGCAAAAAGCTCCAGGTGAGACACGTGGACGACCTCTTGGTTTCTGGAGTCGAGGTTACAGAGGTTCAGAGGCTAATTACACTCCAACAGAGAAAGAGATTCTAGCTGCCTATGAAGGAGTGAAAGCAACTTCTGAAGTAATTGGAACTGAGTCACAACTTCTCTTAGCTCCCAGATTGCCAGTTTTGAATTGGATGTTCAAAGGCAAAGGTTCCACACCACATCATGCCACAGATTCCACCTGGTCTAAGTGGATGGCCCTGATAACACAGAGAGCTCGAATGGGAAATCTTGAAAGACCTGGTCTGGTGGAGGTGATCTCAAGTTGGCCTGAAGATACCAACTGTGCTAAACCTCCAGAGGAGAGAGTAACTCGTGCTGAGGAAGCTCCTCCTTACAATGACCTTTCAGATGATGAGAAGAAGTATGCTTTGTTCACAGACGGTTCCTGTCGTCTCGTCGGGAACAAGCGAAGGTGGAAGTCTGCCGTGTGGAGTCCAACACGCCGAGTTGCAGAGGCGAAGGATGGAGAAGGAGAATCCAGTCAGTTTGCAGAGGTAAAAGCTGTCCAGCTAGCTCTCGACGTGGCTGAACGTGAGAGATGGCCAAAGCTTTATCTCTACACCGACTCATGGATGGTAGCCAATGCTCTATGGGGTTGGCTAAAGAACTGGAAAAAGAATGGCTGGCAGAGGAAAGGAAAACCCATCTGGGCAGCTGAACTGTGGCAAGACATTGCTGATCGAATCGAGAGAATTCCAGTGAAAGTGAGACACATTGATGCTCACATTCCCAAGAGCAAAGCTACTGAGGAACAGCAGCACAACCATCAGGCAGATCTAGCTGCAAGAGTTTCTCAAGTAGACAAGGACTCTGAACTTGATCTCGACTGGAAACACCGAGGTGAGATATTCTTAGCTCGGTGGGCTCACGATTCGTCAGGACATCAAGGCAGAGATGCAACATACCAATGGGCTCGTGACAGATCCATAGACATTTCCATGGATGCCATCACACAAGTCATCCATGACTGTGACATTTGTGCTGCTATTAAGCAGGCAAAGAGAATTAAGCCCTTGTGGTATGGTGACAGATGGTCCAAATACAGGTATGGTGAAGCTTGGCAGATTGACTACATCACTCTACCACGTTCTCGTTCTGGTAAGCAGTACGTGCTTACTATGGTAGAGGCAAACACTGGATGGCTGGAAACTTACGCAGTCCCACATGCAACTGCACGCAACACCATTCTCGGTCTGGAGAGACAGATCCTGTGGAGACACGGAACTCCAGAGAGGATTGAGTCAGACAACGGAACTCACTTCAAGAACAACCTTGTAAAGAGCTGGGCAAAAGAGCACGGTATTGAGTGGATTTTCCATATTCCTTACTATGCACCAGCTGCAGGGAAGATTGAACGCTACAACGGTTTGTTGAAGACCACTCTCAAAGCCATGGGAGGTGGATCTTTGAAAAACTGGGAGAAACATTTAGCACAAGCAACCTGGCTGGTGAACAGTAGAGGTTCAGTGAACCGAGCTGGACCTGCACATTCTGATCTGCTACAGAAAGTAGAAGGTGATAGAGTTCCTGTTGTTAGGGAAAAGAATCTGTTAGGTAAAACTGTTTGGGTATTTTCGCCCTCAGGAGAGGCTAAACCTGTCCGAGGGGTGGTTTCAGCAGAAGGTCCGGGTCACACTTATTGGGTAATGCAAGAGAATGGTGAAATTCAGTGTATTCCACAAAGAGATTTAACTTTAGCTGAGAGAGTTTAATTTCAGAATGTTGTACAGCTACAGCGCGTCCAAAGGAAAGAGTCCCTGAGGAATCTACGGTGCACGAACCCTGAGAACCCTGAGAGCCCTGAGTTAACTGAGAGTCCCTGAGTCCCTGTTTCCCTTTTTCTTCGCTTCGTCTGCGGAGAGACAAACTGTTTTCCATTTTCTTGATTTTGGATTTTCTTGGACTTCTGAATCATCTACATCTGAGTATAGCCGGAATGGACGATGAACTTAACTTACGAACTGTAAATATTGTTCTGGATTGGATGGACAGTACGAACAGCCAATGAAATTGTTTAGAAAGGGGTGGACTGTGGTCGTTTGAGGCTGTGCCTTTAAGAACAAACACTGCTGGAACACACTGGCTAATGTTTTTGGTACTAGAACCAAAACATTCTGATATTCTAAACGAATTTCATTGGTTGATAAACAAAAATTCAGCTTTAGATTGTGAAGCAGTTGGAATTTTTTTTTCCTCAGTTCAGTTCGGTTTGGGAGTTGGGGGAGTTGGAGTTTTCAGCCTGTTCTCCCTGCCTGCTTCTTCTGCGAACTGCTGGAGTTGGCCTTCAGATAAGCAAACACTAATCCTGCATGGGCTTTTGAAGCTTACTAACAACTCTTTTCCTTAGTAACTAGTCTTTCTCTCTCTCTAACCCCTTTTTGGGGAAAAAGGGAGGTGGGGGGGGGAGAGAGGGGTTCCAAGGAGGGGATCCCTCCCCGAGGGAGGGGTTTTTGTTGTGTTATTTCTCTTTGCTGTGTATTTCTGTGTATATATTGTAAATACCTGTATATATTGTGTTATATATAACCTGCTTTCCATATATGCTTGTAAATATATAGCTTTGCTCTTTCGACTGGGCTAGTTGTGGTTTCTTACTCTGTGGAGGAGGGAGAGCTAAGCCCTCTCTCAACCTACCACATTAGGGGTGCCCTGCCTCCCACCAGGGGGAGGAGAGGGATAATGGAGATAACAGAATCTGTTGGGATGTGTACATCTAGTGGCATGGCACTTCAAAATTTCAGAAGTGCAGATCCTTGGTTGACACAGGAGCTCAGTGCACCATAATGCCACCAAATTATCAGGGATCAGAGCCTTCAACTATTCTGGGAGTCACTGGTGGTTCTCAAGAGTTGACTAAGAGACAGGTTAACATAAGTTTAACTGGTAAAGAGTGGAAGAAACATACTGTTGTGACAGGACATGATGCACCTTGCATTTTAGGGATTGATTGTCTGAGAGGAGGGCATTTCAGAGTCCCAAAAGGTTACAAACAGGCTTTTGGAATAACAACTATAGAAATTGAAGGAGGAAACTTGAAGATGTCCATTAGACCTGAGCTTTCTGATGAATCTGCAGTTGTGGGACAACATGAGATAGAGGATATGAAGTTGCCGATTGCTTCTCAAACTGTGCATTACAGACAATACAGAACCAACCGTGACTCTTCAATGCCCATTCAAAACCTGTTTTGTCAGTTGGAAAGTCAGAATGACATTAGCAAAACTGTCCATTTTGGCCTGTGCAAAAGTGAAAAAGAGAATAACATCTGACAATTGGCTTCTTTGCCCTGAACAAAGTAACTCCACCCATGAGTGCCACTGTACCAGACACAATGGAAGTCCATTATGAGCAGGAATCCAAAGGGGTCAAATGGTATGCTGCCACAGACATTGCTAATGCTTTCTTCTCTATTCCCATAGCAGAGAAATGCAAGCCTCAGTTTGCCTTCACCTGGAGAAGAGTCCAACATACATTCAATCACTTACCAATGGGCTGGCTTCACAGTTGAAATATCTGTCATGCAGTGATCCATGATAATTTGGAGAAAGGTGGAGCTCCAGAAAACATCCAGTTCATCAACGAAATCACTGTCTGGCATAAAACTTCTGAAGAAGTCCTCAAGAAAGGTGACAAAATCATTGACATTCTTCTGAAAGCGGGTTTTGCCATAAAGGGAGACAAGGTGAAAGGACCTCCCAGAGAGATCCAGTTTCTGGAAGTGCAGTGGCAGGATGGTTGCTGTCACATTCCAGTGGATGTGGTAAATAGAGTCTCTACAAATCCCATGAGCAAGAAAGAAACTCTACGGGTTTGGGGTACACTGGGATTTTGGAGACTGCACATTCCTGGATACAGTCAGATTGTGAAATCTCTGTGATGTGACTCACAAGAGAAACAGTTTCCAGTGGGATCCTGAGCAACAAGCAGCCTTTGACCAGATAAAGAAATGAGTAGTCCAAGCAATGGGTCTGTGTCAGAAAGCATGCATGGACTCTCTTGTTGGTGAGGCAGGAATCGTTTATTGGTACAGAACAAGCAGCTTATATAGGAAAAATCGAGCAGGGTAAGCAATTCCCTGACATTCTTGCACTACTGCTGCAAATTGAGTTTTCTCCTTTGATATGCAGCTGTCCATTGTTATCTTTATCCCATATCAGGTTGATCTTCTCCAGCATGGAGGCAAGTGTCCTCCTGTCTCACACTTCAAGTTGTTTACCACGGTTAGCTCTTCTTTATCATCAAGCCACCCTCCCATTATCAGTGGCCTGTTGTTCTTTCTTGTCCTGAAACCTTCCATAGATACTTTCTGCTTTCCTACAGGTCTGGGACCTGTCTGAACTGGTCCAGACATTAAGAACATTTTGTACACAGCTGCAAGTGACAATGGTCCAACCTGGTGCTTATGGCAAAGAGCTCCAGGTGAGACACATGTTTTGAAATTAGTGCACAACTGAGTTACTGTTCACTGCTATACAGGAAGGCCTTCCTTCTCATTCTCCAACACTATCAAGAGTTGATAGAAATGTCTTAGGTATTGAATGACTTTTTTGCAACAAGTTCAGCTCTAAAAATGCACACAAGAAACACAGCACAGAGAAAAACACAATGCATTGCTCAGTTAAAAGGAAAAGACTATTGTATCATGCGATCATTCTCCCACTGAATGAAATAATCTTAATTACCTTCTTTCTTCACCATTTGATTACATTATAAAAACATTTTCTCAGTTATGGCAGGTTGGTGGCTTTTTCTACTTCATCACGTTAGCTACTTCCTCTTCTGTCTCAATTCTGCACTTAGCAAACTGTGTGCACACACACATGCACTCACACACACCTCTCCCATTTTCCTCCTCTGCAGTCTCTGTGCTTTTAGCAATAATTTGCACATAATGGTACAGCCAGAGGGGGGGTTGATCAATGACCTCTGTCTTGGAGACACTGTTCCAAGGGAAACACATCTGCCAACATAAAGTATTGGAGCAATCATAGCTCTGTGAGCGCCGTAATAAGCAACTGTTACACTGAAGCCATCAGTCATGTTCAGTTACAGACCTGAAAGGATATGGCACCTCAGGGAGCAATGTCCTTCCATAAATTTGGGCAGCAATGAAGAATGATTTGCAATCAAGTAATAAAAGGCCTAGAAAAGGTCCACCATGCATACTAACATCCAGTACAGCTGACAAAGAAAATAAAAAACCTTGGCATTGTTTCCTCCTTATGTAAACTACACAGCTGTCCAAGCAATTAAGATATGATTTTGGGAAGTCTCTTGTAAAAATTTGCTAACAGTGCTTCCACTTGTGAAAGTGACATTCTTTTTTATAAGTAAAGTGCATTTCATTAAGGTAATGCGATTTCATCTACCTTAATAATAGGAATTGCTTAACCTTATGGCTAGAGTACGTAAACAACATAAAATTAATGACACTCCATGCATTGTGGGAATATATTTGCATTAGTGACAGCATTGATCAAGTAACAGAGAAACTAACATGTATTTCCAATTGTTGGTACTCTAGGGATTTCTGCTCACTATCTGCAGTCATGTTTCTGGTCTTCTGGTTGCAAAACTGCTAGAAAGGTAACACATAAGCTAAGCAGATTTTCAGTACTAAGACTAATGTAATAAGAATGCTAAAAAGGATATAAGTCTGAGAAGACTCATCTTCACACACTTGTTAAAAAAGTAAATCAAACAGAAGAGGCACACAAGAGTCTTTTAGAAGTGGTAATTCACTTTAGATGTGCAACACCGCCATGATTCAAGAGGGTTCACCATTCCCTCAGATGTGAAATTTTGTAGGTGCTACAACCACTTCATGTTCTGATACTTTTATGGATCAGCTATAGGAATGCTTATTTTGCCTTATGTGTTTCTACCATTAATGGTGTGACTGTATGCATTACACAGTATTACAGGCAGGACAATTCTCTAGTATGTGAGATTTTTTTACGTCAAAATCAAGAAAAAATATTGAGGGCATCTAATGTCATATCTGCTCCCAGCAGGACCTTTGGTGTTTTCTTTCTCCAATGATGTGACTTTATAGACCCATATAATTGTGCAAACATACCAGCAAAGCCTCTTGTGAGCAGTCCAATCCCTTTCTTATCAAGAGGTGTTTTTTTCTGGCCCCTATCAAAGCCTCTTCTCTTTTAGGTTTGACAAAATATAAAAACCAATCAGATCATTTCACCCATGAGCAGAGGGCCAACCTATAACTCCCTTGAACATCTAGGGGATCATGTTAAATTACATTATTTGAAGATAAGGCTGAGATTTTTTAAAGGGTTTATACCAACAACCATATGTTTTATGTCATAATTAAGGTGTTAAATTTTGCTGAAAGCCACCTGTATCACATATAACTTGCTCTGATCAATCTCTCACTTATCTCAGTGACATCTCAGCCTCAATGTCTCAAACTCAAGAAAGTAAATATTGGACTGCTTAACATCTAGTATTTTACATTAGAATTGTGATTATATTGCCTCACCTAATACAATATAACTACCATGAAACTGAAATCAATTAATGCTTTCCCTTCCCTTCAGCTCTGATCATTCAAAGGTAACATATTCTGAATGTTTAATATAATAAAGCATATAAATATACAGTCCACATATGCTTGTACCATTACTGACAGAAAAAGGTTTCAACTGTGTTTTCCTAATGGCTAAGATTAAGGAGAGCTGACATGTAATGGCAGATGCTCACATTTCCTGAATATTGAATTCCTGCTTTACATGAGACAGTGATTAATCAATGTTATTTTAAAATATTTGATAGGACAGATCCCAGACTCACAGAAGACCTGATCCCTCTGCTTTGTCCAATGTAACCCATAAACTTTCTAATGCCATGCCTTAAACTTCAAGCACCTTATTGCTCTCTACAACTACCTGAAGGGGGGTTGTAGACAGGCAGAGGTTAGTCTCTTCTCCCAGGCAACCAGTACCAGAACAAGAGGACACAGTCTCAGGCTGCGTCAGGGGAGGTTTAGGCTGGAGGTTAGGAGGAAGTTTTACACAGAGAGAGTGATTGCCCACTGGAATGGGCTGCCTGAGGAGGTGGTGGGGTCACCGACGCTGGGGGTGTTCAGGGCGAGGCTTGACAGGATGCTTGGTTGTATGGTTTAGTTGATTAGGTGGTGTCGGATGATAGGTTGGACATGATGATCTCGAAGGTCTCTTCCAACCTGGTTAATTCTATTCTATTCTATCTTTGCAACCCCTTTCATCTAAATGTAAGACCAAGAAGGACTTATAATTAAAGATACTCTAAAGATTTGTCTTTTATTTGTGTTTTATTATTCTGATCCTTTGATTTAGTTCAAAATAGGAAATAGTCTCCATTCAATCTCATCCTCACACTACCACAATCACAGCCCTGGTGTGCTTTAAAATGTTTTATGAGAAGATCTAAAATTAATAATTGTTTACACAAGCCATTTATCATCTAGCAAAGTTATTATTCATTCACAGTGATTTCAAAACTGGATATGCATTGATAACTTTCATCAGTATACACTACCTATTTAATTACTATTGAGATGCAATTAAAAACTTTCTCTCCTTTTCCCTAAACAATTGTTTTTTGCTGCATAATTTGGGCCAGACACACAAAGTTGAAGGCCTGGGCGGGGGAAAGAAAAAGAAAAAAAAAAAAAAAAGTAATATTTTGGCTTTACTTTCTGACTTTCAAATAGAAATTTTCACTGAAAAAAAAAAATCACAATTAATACATCAGAGAGTACTGCCAGGCTTTTATAACATCACAGAATTTTTCAGCTATAAAGAAGCATATTGAATCTTTAGGGTACTGCCTATTCTTCACTGCTTCAGTTGTCTTCTTTTGTTTACAAGTCTCTGCCATTCTTCTTTGTGAATCAAATGCTAAACTGTCTCTGGAGAAATGCTATATTGCTTACAGAATGTCTCAGCAGATGGTGCTTCCTGTTGCAACAGAAGGCTGTAATTACACCTGAACTCTTCAAGAACTCTAACTTAAAGAGAAAAATAAGATAAATTAAAGTCTCAAAGCTCTATACTTTCCCTCATCTGTTCTCCTACATTCAGGAAAAAAAAAAGTATTCTGAATTTGGAAACTACTAATATTTTACCAGAATAATTTGTTCCATAATCCATTTTTGAGATTTGGTTACTCCATACCTTGTTACACCACAGTTTGTTGTAGTTACAAAAAAGAGTAAGCCTCCTCCAAGAAGAGTCCAGAAAAACAAAATGAAGTACCACAAACCCCATCTGGATTGAAAAGCCTAATGTTCTGTAGGGGTTTGCTATTGAATGTGAAATTGATACTTTTACAGAAGATCTATGAGGACCTTGAAGCATTCATTCATCTATTGCCCTAACCTGTAAAATGTAAGAAACCCTTAGAGCCGAAAAAACTAAACCCTCCTGGCCAAGCTGTCAGCCCATGGCTTGGATGGGAGCACACTGCAATGGGTTAGGAACTGGCTGGAGGGCTGAGCCCAGAGAGTGGTGGTGAATGGTGCCACATCCAGCTGGCAGCCAGTCACCAGTGGTGTGCCCCAGGGATCAGTGCTGGGCCCTGTGCTCTTTAATATCTTCATTGATGATCTGGATGAGGGCATTGAATCCATCATCAGTAAATTTGCTGATGACACCAAGCTGGAGGCAGGAGTTGATCTGCTGGAGGGTAGAGAGGCTCTGCAGAGGGACCTCGACAGGCTGGACAGATGGGCAGAGTCCAACGGCATGAGATTTAACACATCCAAGTGCTGAGTTCTGCACATTGGCCACAACAACCCCATGCAGAGCTACAGGCTGAGGTCAGAGTGGCTGGAGAGCATCCAGGTGGAGAGGGACTTGGGGGTGCTGGTCGATGGTAGGCTGAACATGAGCCTGCAGTGTGGCCAGGCAGCCAAGAGGGCCAATGGCATCCTGGCCTGCATCAAGAACAGTGTGGCCAGCAGGAGCAGGGAGGTCATTCTCCCCCTGTACACTGCACTGGTTAGGCCACACCTCAAGTACTGTGTCCAGTTCTGGGCGCCTCAGTTTAGGAAGCATGTTGGCTTGCTAGAAAGAGTCCAGAGAAGGGCAACGAAGTTGGTGAGGGGTTTGGAACACAAGCCCTCTGAGGAAGACTGAGGGAGCTGGGGTTGCTTAGCCTGGAGAGAAGGAGACTCAGGGGTGACCTTATTACTCTCTACAACTACCTGAAGGGAGGTTGTAGGCACATGGATGATGGTCTCTTCTCCCAGGCAGCCAGTACCAGAACAAGAGGACACAGTCTCAGGCTGCGCCAGGAGAGGTTTAGGTTGGATGTGAGGAAGAAGTTCGACAGAGAGAGAGTGATTGCCCATTGGAATGGGCTGCCTGGGGAGGTGGTGGAGTCGCCATCATTGGAGGTTTTCAGGAGGAGACTTGATGGGGTGCTTGGTGCCATGGGTTAGTTGTTTAGGTGGTGTTGGATTGGTTGATGGGTTGGACGTGATGATCTTGAAGGTCTCTTCCAACCCGGTCTATTCTATTCTATTCTATTCTATTTTAAAAACATGGGAAAAAAATAGCTGGTGATGGCTTGGATGAGCATATACTGCTGACTAAAACACTGGCTGGACAGCTGGACCCAAAGCGTGGTGGTCAATGGAGTTAAATCCAGCTGGCAGCCAGTCACAAGTGGTGTTGCTCTGGGCTCAATATTAGGAGCACTTCTGTTTAACATATTTGTCAATGGTATTGATGAGGAGTTAGAGTGAACCATTAGTAAATTTGCAGATGACACCAGGTTAGGTAGGAGTGTTGATCTTCTTGAGGGTAAGGATGCTTTACAGACAGGCTTAAACAGATTGGGTCAATGGCATGTGCTTCAACAAGACCAAGTGCAACAACCCTGTGCAATGCTATAGGCCTGGAGAACTGTGGCAGGAAAGCTGTGCAGCAGAAAGGGACACAGGAGTTCTAACTGACCAGCAGCTGAAAAGCCAAGAAAGCAAATGGCATATTGGCTTGTATTAGAAACAGTGTGACCAGCAGAAGTAGGGAACTGATCATCCCACTGTACTCAGCGCTGGTGAGGTCACACCTCAAGTACTGTGCTCAGTTTTCACAACTCAGTACAAGAAAGGCATTGAGATAATGGAGTAGGTCCAAAGAAGAGCAACTAAACTGGTGAAGGGGCTGGGAAATAAGTCTTACGAAGAGTGTCTGAGGAAACTGGGACTATTTTGTTTGAGGAAGAGGAGGCTGAGGGGAGTCTCTATCATCCTCTACAACTACCTGAAAAAACAATATAGAGAGGCTGGTGCTGATCTGTTCTCTCAGGTAATTAGTGATAGAACAAGAGGGAATGGCCTCAAGCTGTACCAGGGTAGGTTTAAGATAGATATTAGGGAAAAAAATTTCTCTGAAAGAGTGGTCAGGCATTGGAATGTGCTGTCCAGGGAGGTGGTTGAATCACCATCCCTGGATGTGTTTAAAGGTCATTTAGATGTGACTTTGAGTGCCTACACCAACTCAAGGCGCTTGCTGCCACCTTCACAAACAAGCCTGTGTAAACAAAGGTGAAGCAGCAGTCACCCATAATATTGGGGTACTGACCATGTGCAAGGTGCCCAAAGAATGCCTCAGCTGAACTGCAATTCCAACACATCTGCACCATCACACAAGCAGAACATGATTTGCCCTGCTATGTGACTGCCTTTACCAATCACACCTAGATGAGGAAGCAGGATTCAGGAGTAAAAGGCAGCGCCACAACCTGTCAGTGTGCACCTACAACCAAGATGACATTGATGATACAGGACACCAGTGGAACTCAGAGTGCTGATAATTTTCTCCTTTTACCTCTGATCTTACCTCACTGTTCTCTTCACTCTTCTCTCTTACTCTGTCACGTTTTCTCTCTCTCTCTGGCACATACTAGTTAATAGCCTTGCCTGCCTTAAATATAAGCAAAGAGATTTGCATGAACTTGTAATCAGTAAATTGCATATCACTCTAGCCATTTTAGTGTCAGTTTGCCCCACCTCACTTCTTACGTATCACTAGAGAACTTCCCACAATCCCTGCCTCTGAGGTCAGATAACAACAGTGGTTCTCTTGGGTAGTGAGTTTTTCAGTGCATGGGTGTCTGGTGGGCATGTCACAGTTTATATTACTCGTTTTTATATATTACTTTGTGAATATTGCTGTTATTCCTGTTCTTCACTGTTCTTCATGTTCTATAAACTCTGCCCTTATCTCAGCCCTCAGAGTTTTGATTTTTGCTCCCTTCCCATCTTATTGATGGTGGGGAGGGCAGGGGGAAGGGAACTTGCATGAGACACTGCGTGGGGGTCAGCTGCAGCTGTACTTAAAACCAGAACAGCTCTTTTCTTGAGCTCAACATGGAGCAAGAAAGTTTGAGATAATGAAACATCTGACCAAAGCCTGTTAAACAATTTTATTATACACACTTTTTATATTAGTGAAACAGTCCCTGTTTGCAATATGGGTCCATCTGTTTGCAGGGTGGTATTACATAAATCTTTGATGATGTTTATCATGTCAGGGAATGGCTATGATTGCCTTGCAATATGACTATAGCTCTGGTCATTGGGATTAAGCCAATATTTGCATAGAGCATTCTTAATATTAATCTCAGCCTATTTATGAGTGAGACAGGGAAAGAAACTTTCTCAGTTTCTGAGAACTGTGAATATTCTTGGGATGTCCAAGCCAGCATGCTTTTGTTGTTACGTCTCCTGAATGTGTCCCAGGCTTTGTTTCGAGTTACGTTACTTTTTTCCAAGAATACTACACAGAGATCTGCCCTTGGGGTGGATGATTATGAGTGGCAGGTTGTTTGAGAGGATATGGGTGATAACCTGGGACAGCAGACATCTCCAGTATGTTGGAGTTTTACCTGAACAAGCACAAAATACTTGCAAAACACTAAAATATTTGGGAAAAATATGTTGTCACTCTGACAAATCCCAAGAGACACAAATCACTGCAATGTGCTGGGGCATTGGCCAGGCCTCTCACACCCTTCTCAACACTATTCAGTACCCTCAAGGGGAAGAAAAAGTCTCTGGGCCTAAAGACAAACCAGAAGATGCTGCACCAGAGAACCAGCCTGTGCTGATCTAAGTTGAAATTAGAGTGCAGGGAGGCCAAGGAGCTGGGATCCCCATCATGGGAAGGCGTAATTAGTAAACAAGGCAATTGGGAAACAAATATAGGCCCTCCTCCTCTGGAGGCAGCTTCTGTCAGATGTAAAGAAAAGATAACTCTTCAAGGAGGACAATAAATGTTACTTCAGCAAGTGGATTCAGAAAACAGGACTCATTTTTGAAACAGCCACATAGACATAGACCATAGCATTGAGTAGGTGAATCACATTACCTACCATGCACCAGCCACTGGGAAAACTGAATACTACAATGGACAGCTAAAAACTACACTGAGAGCAATGGTGGTGGCACATTAAAAAAAACGGGACAAGCATTTAGTACAAGTGTTACAGTTTGAAGGGAGAACTTTAACCTAGTCCATGACTGCAAAGACTGAAAATAAATTACCATTGGATGTAAAGGGAAAATAGTGATAAAGTCTATATAATTCATTGGGTTGCTAATGGGAATACAGAGCAGAGGCATAAACAGTTGTTGCTCTCTTTTTCTGTTGCTTCTGCTTGTAACTTCCTTTTCTTGCAGCCTCACCAGGGTATCTCTGTTTTGACTACTGTGTAAGGTAACAGGGAGGAGGGAGGGAGGCAGAGAAGAGGGGAATGGGTCCCTTAGAGCCATCCAGGAGGGGTCTGAGGAGTTTGTGTGTTGTTTATAAATTGTATATATATAGTATCGTACATACAGTATATATTTTGTATATATTCATTGCATTTCATATTTCTAGATTGTCATTTGCTTGTAAATATAGCTTCATTTGCTTCCATCCCAAACTGAGCTAGTCTGGCAATTTTACTTTTGGGGGGCACTAATTCTCCAAATTATTCTCGGGGACTCAGCTTCAGCTGGGCTTAAAATCCTGACAGTTTTCAAAGCTTATTAATTTTCTACAAACTTTTTGTGTAGACATGTTTTCCCTCAAAAGAAAGGTAAAAGGAAATTATCAATTACATTTCTCAAAATAAATGAAAACAACCTTGTTTTCAGGACATTGTTAGTGAAAAATTCCTCTTTGTACCTTCCCTTGCATTCTCAGAATACCCCTATACAAGTGTAACAAAGAGGCATGTGACAGTGGCTAAGTAATTGTACTACTACAATGGTTTATACCTGTTTAATCAAGCTCTAACCACAGTAACCCACGTGCCATCTGTTATGGCTCTCCTTCTTCCACACTGTGTCTTTCTCCTGGTGTCTGCCTTAATATTCTTTCCCTTTCCTTTCTGTAGGTGCCCTCTCTCTCCATATGCCAAGCTCAACTGCAGTCCAGTGCAGCCTGAGGGAGAAGGATGTTCACACACTCTTCTGTTCAATGTCATAGTTCCTAGTAACTCAAGTATCTGGCTGATGTATCCCTTCTTGTGGTTCAAAAATAAAAAGAATTAATGTGTACTGACTGACCATTTAAAAATTAACTGTAGTGTGCTGAAAATTTGCCCCAACATAAAATTGCCAGACCAGCTCAGTTGGAAGCAAATGAATCTGTATTTAGAAGCAAAATTACAATCTAAAATGAAATGCAATGATTATATACAAAATATACAATATTTACAAGCATTTACAATTTATAAACAGCACAAGACCTCCCACCTTGGAAAAAAAATACAGGGAGCTACTAATAGCTTCCCCACACGTTGCTCCTTAACCCCTTGTAAACACAGTAAAGGAGAAAAGCAGAGAGTTGTTTGTTAGTACTTAGCCACAACAAAGCAATGCAGCCAAGGTCAGCAAAAACCAGCAGATGCACCAGCCAGAGCAGAGGAAGTGAAAAGATAAAGTTATTTTACATTACTAAATTTCATGTTTGTTATCTGTCCAATGGGATCATTTAGAACTTACCATTATTTTCCTTTTTACATCCAATGCTGATTTATTTACATTCTACTACTTTTTATTCAAGATCTGTGGAAAATTTTCTAGACACAGCCTGAAACTACCACATCAGGATAACACTCAGTCATTACTTAGCATGAGCCTACTGGGCAAGCTAGAGAAAGGACTCTAAAGAAAGTATGAGGTAATAATTAAAACTGAGTTCAAATTACATTTTAATTTAAAAGTAATAATATTCTGATTTGAGTTAGTTAGGTTACTTTCTTTTAGATTTCAGTGTTGATAGAGAGCTGCAAAGCTATATGAGTACTTCAGGATGATGGGCAAATTTGGGAACTGGACAGGGATAACATTTTTGTTAGAACTCAAAAATGAGAATTAACTCACAATAAGTGTCACTGTGGACAATGATGCACATTTAAACACATGATGGCAGCATTTTTACCTATTTTCACCTCTCAACTACGGTGTTTTAAAAACCTCTTCATTAGTTGCACAATTTTGCAAATATCCAACCTTGTGCAATTTATGTTCTTCATTTTGGCTGCAGAGCCAATCAGGACTGGCACCCAGCACCGCTGCACTTGAACTGAGACCTTGCTTTTGCTTTCTTTTCAGGACTTTGCAGGTCGGGAGGACCCCTGGTGGGTGGCAAGGTCCGGCAGGATTGTCCTCTCACAAGCCTGCTTGGGATCGGGATCGTGACATCAGCTGCTGGAAGTTCAAAACCCGCTGGAGCTGTGCACGCAATGCCATTTTGGCTACAGAGCCTTCTGCCTGACTGCACTTGCCAAGGCAGCCACCTCTGTGGCAGCTCAGATAAATTATAGAACTTCAGTGAAATATAATTTTTTTTTTTAATAACTATAAACAAAACCCTGAACCATGGTTTTTACTCAGACAAAGGCTATTAGAAGAACAGTATGTACCCAGACAGAGTTGCAGCATCAGCAAGCGGGGGTCCAGGCTGCTGGCTTTAGAGAGTGCTGGAATCTTGGAATGGTGTGGGAAGGAGAGGGCACCTGTGTCAGGTGTGACCAGCTGAACTTTCTCCTCAATCTGGTGGTGGAGTTAAAGGATGAAGTGGCTGAGCTGAAGGATGAAGTATCAAGGATCAGGTCAATAAGGGAATGCAAAAGGGAGTTAGACATGTAGGAGCAAGCTCTACAGATCTCCCCTGCTGGGGGAAGCGTCCCTGGAAACAGGTAGGGGTGGATACAGGTCCCCGCCAGGGAAATCCATCCTGGCCCTCTCCTCCTCTTGCGTTGCCCTTGCATAATAAGTTTGAGGCCCTGCAGGCTGAGGGCAATGGGGATGAGAGGGCTGAAGAGCTGCCATCTGGGGAGATGCCTAAGGCCAAGCAGTCCCCACCACCTATAACAACCAGCTCCACAAAAAAAAAAAGAGAAGGGTTATAGCTGTTGGGGACTCTCTCCTGGGGGGTACTGAGGGACCCATATGTCATCCCGATCCATCCCACAGGGTGGTCTGCTCCCTACCCAGGGTCTGGGTAAGGGACATGACAAGGAGACTCCCAAAGCTAATCCAGCCCTCTGAGTATTACCCATTGCTGGTAATACAAGCTGGAAGTTATGAAATTGATAAGAAGGGCACCAGGGCAATTAAAAAGGAATTCAAGGCCCTTGGACAATTGATTGATGGGGCAGGAGCGCAAGTGATGTTCTGCTCAGTTCCCTCAGTGGTAGGGGAGTACACTGAGAGGAATAGGAGAACCCATGCCATCAACAATTGGCTCAGGGAATGGTGCCAGCAATGGAATTTTGGGTTCTTTGATCATGGGGCAACTTTTACTGCACCTGACCTGCTGGATCCTGATGGAGTACAATTATCTAGAAAGGGCAAGAGGGTACTAGCATAGGAGTCGACAGGGTTCATTAACAGGGCTTTAAACTAGGTCTGGGTGGGTGAGGAAATAGTCTCTCTGAAGAGGAGAGAGTGGGACACAAATTAGGGTTAATTGAGAAATCAAGAGGCCAGCTGAAGTGTACGTACACCAATGCACGCAGTATGGGCAGCAAGCAAGAAGAATTGGAAGTCCTGGTCCACCAGGGTGACTATGATATAGTTGCCATTTCAGAAACATGGTGGGATAGCACACAGGATTGGAGTACTACACTAGGGGGTTACAGGTTCTTTAGGAGAGATAGGCGAGGGAGAAGAGGAGGAGGGGTGGCTCTGTATATTAGGGAGCCACTCTTTGCCACAGACCTTGAGGTGGAAAATGAAGAGATTGAGAGCCTGTGGGTTAAACTCAGAGGGAGGCCTAACAAATCTGGCATCCTGGTTGGAGTCTGTTATAGACCACCCAACCAGGATGAGAAGGCTGATGAATTATTCTACAAACAACTGGAGGCGGTCTCAAGATCATCAGATCTTGTCCTTGTCAGTGACTTCAACCTGCCAGATATCTGCTGGGAACTTAACTCAGCAGAAAGGAGGCAGTCCAGAAGATTCCTGGAGTGCATGGAGGACTGCTTCCTGATGCAGCTGTTAAGAGAGCCTACCAGGGATCAGGCTCTGCTTGCCCTGCTGTTCTCCAATAGAGAAGGGCTGGTGGGAGATGTGACGGTAGGAGGCTGCCTAGGGTGCAGTGACCACGAGATAGTGAAGTTTTCAATATGCAGGGAGATAGGGAGGAACACCAACAGAACCTTCACCTTGGACTTCCGAGGGGTAATCTTCAGCCTGTTTAAGAAACTTCTGCAGAGTGTTCCCTGGGTAGCAGCCCTTAAGAACAAAGGGGTCCAGGATGGTTGGACCTACTTCAAACAGGAACTCTTGAAGGCACAAGAACTGGCAGTTCCCATGTGCCAAAAGATGAGCCGGCGGGGAAGGCGACCGGCCTGGATGAGCAAGCAGCTCCTGGAAGATTAAAGGGGAAAAAAGAGGCTGTATTGCCTTTGGAAGGATGGGAAGGCTTCTTCTGATATGTTTAAGGAGAAAAATTAGAGAGGCAAAGGCCCAGTTAGAACTTAAGCTGCCCACCTCTTTGAAAGATAATGAAAAGCATTTTTACAAATATAGTAATGCTAAAAAGAGGAGCAAGAAGAACCTGCACTCCTTATTGGACATGGAGGGTAGCACTGTAAATAAAGATGAGGAAAAGGCTGAGGTCCTCAATACCTTCTTCACCTCAATTTTCAACAGTAAGGCAGGAGGAATTCAGGACAAGTGGCCTCCTGAGCTGGGTAATGGGGTCAGGGAGCAGTGTAATGCCCCAGAAATCATTGAGGAATTAGTTCAGGACTTGTTGATCCACTTGGATACTCACAAGTCCATGGGACCAGATGGGATCCATCCTAGGGTGCTGAGAGAGTTGGCAGATGAGCTGGCCAAGCTGCTCTCCATCATTTTCCACCAGTCCTGGCTCAGTGGTGTGGTCCCAGATGACTGGAAACTGGTCAGTGTGATCCCCATCCACAAGAAGGGTCAGATGGAAGAACTTGGAAACTACAGGCCTGTCAGCCTGTCCTCAGTGCCAAGGAAAATGACAGAGCAGGTCATCTTGGTGGCAATAACTGCACACCTGAAGGATGGTGAAGGGATCAGGTCCAGCCAGCATGGATTTAGGAAGGGCAGATCCTGCCTCTCCAACCTGATCTCCTTCTATGATCAGGTGATCTGCCTGGTGGATGTGGGGAGGGCTGTGGATGTAGTCTACCTGAACTTCATCAAGGCCTTTGACACTGTCCCAGCAAACTGCTGGCCAAGCTGTCAGCTCGTGGCTTGGACAACAGCACTCTGTGCTGGGTTAGGAACTGGCTGAAGGGCTATGCCCAGAGAGTGGTGGTGAATGGTGCCACATCCAGCTGGAGGCCAGTCACTAGTGGTGTCCCGCAGGGACAAGTGCTGGGCCCCATCCTCTTTAATATCTTCATTGATGATCTGGCTGAGGGGATTGAGTCAGTCATCAGCAAATCTGCAGATGACACCATGTTGGGAGCAGTTGTTGATCTGTTAGAGGACAGAAGGGTTCTGCAGAGGGACCTCGACCAACTGCACAGATGGGCAGTGTCCAACAGGATGGCATTCAACAAATCCAGTTGCCAGGTGCTGCAATTTGGCCACAACAGCCCCATGCAAAGCTACAGGCTGGGGTCAGATTGGCTGCAGAGCTGCCAAATAGACAGGGACCTGGGGATGCTGATTGATAGGTGCCTAAACATGAGCCAGCAGTGTGCCCAGGTGGCCAAGAAGGCCAATGGCATCCTGGCCTGCATCAAGAATAGTGTGGCCAGCAGGAGCAGGGAAGTCATTGTGCCCCGGTAGTCAGCATTGGTTACACCACACCTTGAGTACTGTGTCCAGTACTGGGCCCCTCAGTTTAAGAAGGACATCAAGACACTTGAACGTGTCCAGAGAAGGGCAACGAGGCTGGTGAGAGGCCTCGAGCACAAGCCCTACGAGGAGAGTCTGAGGCAGCTGGGATTGTTTAGCCTGGAGAAGAGGAGACTCAGGGGAGACTTTCTTGCTGTCTGCAACTACTTGAAAGGTGGTTGTAGCCAGGAGGGTGTTGGTCTCTTCTCTCAAGCAACTAGCACCAGAACAAGAAGACACAGTCTCAAGCTGCACCCGGGGAAGTTTAGGCTCGAGGTGAGGAGACAGTTCTTCGCCGAGAGAGTTGTTAGCCATTGGAATGTGCTGCTCAGGGAGGTGGTGGAGTCACCATCCCTGGAGGTGTTCAAAAGGGGATTGGACGTGGCACTTGGTGCCATGGTTTAGTCATAAGGTCTGTGGTGACAGGTTGGACTTGATGATCTTTGAGATGTCTTCCAACCTTGGTGATTCTGTGATTCTATACTTGCCCCCCCACCTCATTCTTGATGTCTACTTATCTGCTGATACCAGTCATAAAATTTCATCTTCCTCATATTTGCCTCCTGTTTTCCTACAGTTGTTCACCTGTTGATATCAATTAAGTAATTTCATCTCTCATATACATCTACAATTTTCTTCTCATGTCCCTCTCCAGGATAAAAGGTCTGTCCCTAAGCCATTGACTCAGAGAAGTTTCTACATTAAATTTGTTACTTAAAATCAACAACAAAAACAACAAAACCAACCAAACAAAACTAAGAAAACACCCAACAGCTCACCTCTCATGTAAGGGGAGAAAAAGAATAAACAGAAAAATTAACAACAGCATACTTCCTTTCACTTATCTTTACCCATCTTGTTTATGACTAGTATAGATATTTATGACTAGTATAGGTGACTGCAAAAAACCAAAGCAATGTTTTTTTTTAAGTGGGGAAGGACTTACATTCTCAACCACCACTCCAAATACAGGATAGGTTCTTTTAGGACAGTTAAAGTTGTTGCAAACTGGGGAGGACAGTTTCAGCAAGCCAAAATTATCTATCTAGGGCAATGCTATTTTTTCATCCTGGTGACAGTGTATAGTCACAATTTACTCATCTTGAATACCAGGCAAGTCTATTTCTTTCTGTCCCCTAAGACCGTCTCAGTCCGGAGAGGGAAAGAGACTAGTTCTTTTGAATATTCCCGTGTTGTGAAATTAATAGGCACAAACGAGGCCAAAATATCAACAGCTAGACTATTTATTACGTAGAGAAAATGGCAATAAGAAGGGGAGAGGGAGAAGATAGAGAGGGAGAGAGAGAAGAGAGAGAAGAGGAAAGGAGTTATATTACCACACCCCTCACCCCCCCCAAGACAGTTTGAGTCTGTGGAGGAAAGATGCTGGGTTTGTAGAGAAAGGGTGCTGAGGCTTTGGCTGGAGAATAGATGAGGTCCCTCTGGGCAGCATGGGTCAGCTCCATGAGTGGCAGCAAGCGGGACTTAGGACACGGAGAGAGGGTTCAGTCTGCTTCCTTCCTTCTCAGCGGCATGGTCCTCCTTCAGCGTTTTTCTCTCTGCGTTTTTCTTCCCTCCATTGCAGTTTTCTTCCTCTGCGGTTTTCTTCCTCCTGAGCCAGTAGTGGTCAAGTCTTTTATACAGTTTTAGTCCTTAGGTATGTGTCCGAGCATTGTCCCTCAGGAATTCAGGAGCCAGGAAATCCTCCTGTAAGTATCCAGGTATCGTTCCCCAGGAAATCTTTCTGTGTATTCATGTGAGTTTGGACAGTGGTCTGGATGGAGGGGGGGGGAGGGGGGCTCCGCCTCCTTCCTCTCCATCTCCCTGCCTACCCACTTATCACACATCAGGAGACAGGTGGAGAGTCCATTGACTCATCACCTTCCCTTCCTGGGGGTATCTGATAGCTAGGAATGATCTTGTGATGGCTGGGTCCTTGGGTCATTGTTATAGGCCAGCTGCAGTCCAGTGTTATCACAATGCAATCGCAAGCAACAAGCGATTTTATCTTTGTTGAGTCACACCAGGAGTAGACTCTTACAAGGACTAGTTCAGAAATCTCTATTATTTAAAGTTCATTATGGTGATGTAAGGAAAAAGTGGTAGGTTCAAGCAATAAATCTCATTTTATGGATACATGTGAAGATGAATCCAACATTAGTACCTCTTCCTGATGACACTTAGGACTACTTTTTTACATATAGGTGTGACAGTTTGGGCTGTGCCTTTAAGAGAAAGATAGCTGCAAACTGGCACAAGAGGTAACAAGGTTTTCACAAATCCTGGAAATATTACAACCATATTAGAAATAACATATTTCACTGAATCCTGAGGCCAAGAGGGTAGGATGACACTCTTTTCAGTGGTAGCCAATGATAGGACAAATGGTAATGTGTACAAACTGGAACTCAGGAAATTTCAGTTAAACATAAGGAGTAAATTCTTTGAGGGTGCCAGAGCACTGGAACAGGCTGCCCCAAGAGGCTGGGGAGTTTCTGTATCTGGGGACATTTGAAAGCCACCTGGATGTGATTCTGTGCAACATGTTCTAGATGAACTTCTTTTAGCAATGGGGATAGACTAGAGATCCCTTCCAACCTTATCAAGCTGTGATTTACCACCTTTGTGAAAAAGTTACCATCAATGATCTGCAGGATTATCCTGGAATGTACATGTACCTTTTCATGAATGTTGACATTGTAGATACATTTTTCAGGTGGGATAGTGAAGAGGGGAAAGGTAGAAGGCCTTTAATTTCAAAGCAATCACATATATAAATATTACTGACCAACTAGTGAACAGGAGCTTACATAAAATGGGCAAAAAGTCAACAGCAGAGTACAAAACCAAATCCAAGGCATATTAATAACATTAGATAAATGCACTTAGCTCCAAATCTCCATTCCTATATAAAGTTGTTTATATATTTGATTTCACTGGGACACCAAGCATGATCATTAAGAAAGAGAGACAAATTATGTCAAAGGAATTGTGTTTCCCTACACTGCAAATACCTCCAGGTTTCCAGAGTCAAAGTTAAGTGTTGTTCATACTCCAGTATGAACATTAACCAGAATGAAGATAATAAGATGAGAAAAGTAAGTCTAAGATCTCCCTTTTTATTCCACTAAGAAGTCACCTGGAGAGTCTCTAGTGTCATCTAGTTTCAGGAAGGTCTTCTGTTGCCATGTGAATAAAAATCACATATTCTTTTTGTCTCATAGATATCACCAGACTTGAGATATTCAAGATACCCATCAAATTTCATAGTATATTAATTAGTCTAAAACAGTGATGCTTAAAATCAGGTCTCATGTAAGAAAAATTCATATTGTTACCAGTTCAAGTTGATTTAAACCTATTAACCCTTTCTCATAAAACAGAATTTGTGGCTGAAGTTCCACCAAAAAAAGTTCTATTATGAAACACTATGGTTTTCACAGAATCACAGAATTATTAAGGCTGGAATAGAACTCTGAGACCATCAAGTCCATATGACCTAACACCACCATACTGACTAGACTACGTCACTAAGTGCCACATCCAATCTTTCCTTTCACACCTCCAAGGACAGAGATTATGCCACCTCACCGGGCAGTCCATTCCAGTGTCTAATTACCCTTTGCATGAGGAAGTGCTTCCTAACATCCAACCTAAACCTCCCCTGGCTGCCTGGGAGAAGAGCCTGACCCCCACCTTCAAGTCGTTGTAGAGCGTGATGAGATCCTCCTTGAGTCTCCTCTTCTCCAGGCTAAGCAACCCCCATTCCCTCAGCCTCTCCTCATAAGATTTTCCCTCCAGTCCCTCATTAGTCTCATCACTCTCCACTCCAGCACCTCAATATCTTTCTTGAAGTGAGGGACCCAGAACTGCACACAGTATTTTTCTGCATATATGTAATGAGTATTGATAGGGAGTGCTTCTCTAGCACTTATCTAATAGGCAAGAGTTCCAATACTTACAGTTATTCTCTGTATTTTGCCTTTAAAGTCAAGAGAAATTAAGGAGTACTTTGTGCGTTTCAAGTTACCAAGAAGTTTGTAGACAATTGCTGTGGGTTCCTGAGCAATAGTTGAAGAGTCTTTCTTTGAGGATACATATTTTTAAACTTCAGAAAAGTTTTAACAAGCTTTATTTCACAAGCTCCTTTTCTAACCCCAAAAATTGTGCAGCCAAGAATTATAGTTCAGTCCTAATGACAAGTCAACTCACTCTGTTTGGAATAGGTCAGAACATCAGTAGCACTATGGAAATAACATGTTTGCAACATGTTAGTTGCAAAGACAGACAATAAAGGTCTTTATCAACTCTTTAGATGTGAATTTGTTACAATACTATCTAAAAACAGTTCCCATTTCACAGTAGCTCCCAGGTTGTTGAGCTACAAATTAGCAACATCTCTAGTGTTTACAGTTCAAATCCTGAGGTTTGCAATGAATGCACTTCAGACTTATTGTGGATATTAGCATGCACTCATACTTTTGCATACTTTTCTGTCATTCAGGAAGGTTAGTATTTGACTCAATCACAATTCTATATAGATTTTTAAAAGGATGAAATAAAGTCCCTATTGACATATAATAGATTTTTCAATTAATTTATAATAGCCTACAAGATTTAGTAGAAAACAATAGCCTCTCTGTAGATTTTCAACCATCATATAGAATTTAGTCATCTATAAATTTCATCAGTGAATAACTGACTTAAGGGCAATTTTGTTCATGTTAATCAATTAGCAACTGACCTGCAAAATAAATTATTTTGCTTAGCCAATTAGCAATTACCATTCAGTAATCTTCAAAAATGTTACTTTTCCTAGTCTCCCACCAATATGCCTGTCTTTGCCCAAAGATGTCAGGTTACACCTCAACTAAAGGTAAATTAAGTCACTTTCTTTCAAAGAATTGTACTAGATGATGCCCTTTTGGTGATACCATTTATGTTTATTTTGCATTGTCAGAAACAGTATTTTCTTAAGCATGTGACAGATGTAGTCATGTTTTTCAGACATGTCAACACTACTTGTACAGAGAAGGCCAAGAGAACATTAAGAGAGCATTTCTGAATTAATATCATTGTTCTACTTTCTCCTTTATGGGATTGATACATATATGTAAATGAGTTGGGGGGCGGGGTTGTTTCATTACTCCCCAGTGCAGCACTAACCATCATAGGAACTTTTTGGGAAAGAAGAACTGATCCTCTTAATATAAATTACTCATTTCTTGTCTTATATTTGTGCATGCATAAATAACCAGTGCAGTCTGCTGCAATTCTATTGCAAACCAGTACTGCAAAGTTCAACCATGTGGGAGCTTTCCAAAGCTCTCTGCATTCTACTAGCTCCAAGAGTGACACCTAGTGCCCAAGCTGAGGATACCTCTCAACTATTGGTCGAAGCACCTGTCGAAATTAATATTACATTGATTTCCAACAAAAAGAACAGATTCAACAGGGCTGAAAGACTCTCATTCATTTTTCCTCTAATTTGCATACATATTCTGATTCTCATGTGAATCTATTAAAAGAGAAGCAAGCTTATGGGCCATGATTTCAGCATTGTTCATCCCTTAACAGTTAGCTGTTGGATCATTAATATCAATAATGAGCTAGCACTACAATTAGCATCTAAATTAAATATGCCAAGAATTCTAATTTATTTTTGTTTGTCAGTAAAATTATACTATAGCACAGGAGGGTAAGCACAGAAATTATATCATTCTAGACTTCAAAATTGCTAGTTTTTCCTAGAGAGTGTCTAAGAATATTATTCCAAAACACTCTCCTTTTATTGCCAAACAACATGAGTGAAAGCCAAAGTGCATAACATGAAAATCCACCAAGTTTTTAAACTGTAAACTCTTAAATTCTGTCAAACAATTATTTGCTTGCTTGTTCATCTGTCCCACTTGCCTTCTTCCTCAGATGCTTCTCATTTCACCAGCTTTAAACTCTCTGTTGTGATACTCTTCTTGGATTACATTTCAGACACTTTCTCTCTTTGAACTGGTTTAAGCAAAAATATTCAGGCTGCTTAGTTACCCCATTCTTTTGTGTTTATTTTCCAAAATCCATTGCAGAACAAGCTCCTAAATACAGGTTTGATCCTCATACGTCTTTCATGCATTTCTTAAGGAAGTAATTAAAATACAGATTTCACAGAGATATGTTGCTTGTAGAGCATCAAAGGTCTTTGTAACCACAGCTCATAGAGATACCACTTCTACCATTTAACTTCTGAAACATTTTACTGTATTAGGGAAAATCAAGCTGATATGATTTAAATTTTCATTTTTAAAAAGCATGCCATGGATTCCTTCAACAAATCTCTCTTCCCTGAATTAATCTCTTTCCCTACTTGTTTTAGGACACAGCAGCTCACTTCAGTCTTACATAGAGTTAGGCATTTTATTATTTTCTTCTGCACATACATATGTATAAATGTATAAAATACTCTAAAGGACTAGTAAAAAAAAACCAAATCAACTGTTACTGTTAATTTAGTTTTGTGGTAGTTTTAGTCTATGCCTTTAAAAAAAAATTCACAAAATTCTTGAAGAGAAAGTAGTAGAATATAAATAAATCTCTATTGGGTGTATAAAGGAAAATAATGGTAATTCTAAACAATTCCATTGGAGACATAAAACTCAAACAAGTTGCACAAAAACAATCTCTTCTTGCTTCCTCAGGATGGGAGATACTAGCTCACTTCTGCTTGACTTTGGCTTCAATGCTCTGTTGTGACTGCTATTAACATTTTCTCTGCTCTTTTCTCTTGTCCCTTTGTGTACAGGGGGTAAGGAAGGAGGCAGGGAGGGAGAAGCTAGTAGTTTCCTTTGGTCTTTGGCCAGAGGGGTTCTTGTGCTGTTTATTAATTGTAAATATTTGTAAATACTGCATATTTTATACATATTCATTGCATTCCATTGTAGATTATACTTTTGCTTGTAAATACAGCTTTCATTTGCTTCCAACTGAGCTCATCTGGCAAAATTTAATGCTGGGGGGAATTTTCAACCACATTACAAAATTAAAAAGAATGGATGACAGAGAAAATGACAGCATGTTGGGGCTGCTGATCTGTGGCAAGATATTGTTGCTCACATTGAAAGAATCCCAGTGAAAGTGAGACACATTGATGCTCACATTCCTAAGAGCAAAGCCACTGAGGAACAACACCACAACCATCAGGCAGATTTAGCTGCAAGAATTTCTCAAGTAGACATGAACTCTGATCTTGATCTCAACTGAAAACTCTGAGGTGAGATGTTTGTAGCTCAGTGGGCTCATGATTCATCAGGGCATCAAGGCAGAGATGCAACCAACCAGTGGGCTCGTGACAGATCCATTGACATTTCCATGGATGCTATCACACAAGTCATCCATGACTGTGATGTTTGTGCTGTTGTTAAGCAGGCAAAGTCAATCAAGCCCTTGTGGGATGGTGACCAAGGGTCCACATACAAGAATGGTGAGGCCTCGCAGATTGACTATATCACTCTTCCTCGTTCTCAATCTGGGAAACAGTATGATCAGACTATGGTAGAGGCATGCACTGGATGGTTGGAAGCTTATGCAGTTCCACATACAACTGCACATAACACCATTCTTGATCTAAAAAGACAAATCCTGTGGAGACATGGAACTCCAGAGACAACTGAGTCAGACAACAGACTTCATTAAAAAAAAAAAAATCTCATAAAACCCTGGGCCACAGAGTACAGCATTGAGTGGATATTCCACATTCCCTACTATGCACCAGCTGCAGGAAAGATTGAATGCTACAACGGTTTGCTGAAGACCACTCTCAAAGCCATGGTGGGGAAATCTTTGAAAAACTGGGAGAAACATCTAGCACAAGCAACCTGGCTGGTAAACAGTAGAGGTTCAGTAAGTCGAGCTGGACCTGCACACTCAGATTTGTTACGAAAGGTAGAAGGTGATAAAGTTCCTGTTATTTGAGAAAATAATCTGCCAGGCAAAACTGGGTATTTTCTCCTTCAGGAGAGGCCAAACCTGCCCAAGGAGTGGTTTCTGCTGAAGCTCCTGGTCACACTTACTGGGTAATGCAAGAGAATGGTGGAATTCAGAATGTATAGCACAAATACAACATTGCGCCCAAAGGAAGAATCCATGAGGAACCTATGGTGCACAAACCCTGAGAGCCCTGAGTAACCTGAGAGTCCCTCTCCTTCTTTGTCTCATCTACGAAGAGACAAACCTTTTTCTTATTTCCTGTTTTTTGAATTTTTAAGTCATCATCTACATCTGAGATAGCTGGAATGGAAGATAAATTGAAGTTGTGAACTATGCACTTTATTTACTCATTATTGTAGATTCTGTTTTAAATTAGATGTATAGTATTAGCAACCAATGGAACTGTTTAGAAGGAGTGGATTGTAGTAGTTTTTGGCTATGCCTTTAAAATTTAGTTACAGATTCTGAGCAGAAAAGTAGAAAAATATAAATAGATAACTACTGGGTGTAAAAAGAAAAATAATGATAATTCTAAACAATTCCATTGGAGAGATAATAGACTTAAACTAGTTGCACAAAAACAATCTCTGTCTTCTCGCTTCTTCTGCCTGGAAGATACTAGCTTGCTTCTGATTGACTTTGGCTGCACTGCTCTGTTGTGACTGGTACTAACAACAATTTCTCTGCTCTTTTCTCTTGTCCTTTTGTGTACAGGGGTGCAAGGAAGGAGGCAGGGAGGGAGAAGCTAGTAGCTTACTCTGGTCTTTGCCCAAGGGGATTATTGTGCTGTTTATTAATTGTAAATATTTGTAAATACTGCATATTTTATACATATTCATTGCATTCTATTGTTGATTATACTTTTCCTTGTAAATACAGCTTCATTTGTTTCCACCTGAGCTGGTCTCACAAAATTTAATGTTGGGGAGAATTTTCAACCCACCTAAAGTTTTCATTCACTAGAAGAGTTTCCAACTATGCTCATTGATTAGAATGTGACATTAAAGCAATAGGAAAGATCACTTCGAGTAAATATTTTTTCAGTAAAGACAGACAGCATTTGCATATAACCATCGGTGAAATACAACATAGCTAAACTGTGACAAACTCTCCCTGTTACTATAGAAACTTATAGGGGTTTTTTGTCAGTTTTCTTGCATTTTAGGGGGTGTTGTGGTTTGTTGTCATTGTTGTTGTGGGGGTTTTGAAGGCTGTTGGTTGGTTTGGTTTGATTGTTTTTGTTTGTACAAAGGCTTGCATCAAGTATTAAAACGGATTCCTAGTACTCAGCTGTGTGGAAGAAACTTGCACTGCGGATTGCCTGCTACACCTCCACACATAGACTTCAACTTCAGAAATAAGGCAAACCACAAAAAACAACCATCTGTAGATTATGCAGTGTATTTCACAGTTCCATAAACTGTTCCATATCTTTCAAAAAATTCCATTGTGGGAGAATGAACTTTTCATACAGCATAATCACCATAAGAAGAACACGGACATTCTCACCATCCACTTCCTTTCAATACTGTCCTTTGAAGTGCCTCTCCTGTTCTGAAGCCAGAGGTGAGAATTACTGAAGTGACAGAATTACTCTACAAGTCTAAAGAAATGGTTTTGAGGGCTTACTTTGTGAAAAGAAACAATTAGTTTTCAACGTGGCTTGCTTTTTTAGGGAAAACTTTTATTTTAAAACAAATAACAAAGCCAAAGAAAGTATCTGTCTGGTCTTTGATATAAGGTGGAAATTCTCAGCTTTCAGTAAACCTAAGATGGGGCACAGAACATATCTTTTTATTTCTTAATACTTGGCTTAAAGGACTCTGGCCTGCATTTATCACTTGCCTGAGATTTAATTTGGGCCAATAGGGAAACTGAAGCCAGTAAACAGTTAGCCAATGAAATGGGATTCTGCCAGGCCAAGGCCATAAAAGGCAAAGGCATAGGCCTGGTCTAGAAGAAGCATGGCCAGTGCACATGCTCTATAACCATAAAGGGAGAATATTTCCCTCTGTTTACTAGACCTGTTGGTGCCTGTTCTTTTGTCCCTTTCCCTGTGGTTTCCTGGACTCTCAGGGGAGGGAAGAGGAGAGGGGGACTATGTCTAGACACACCAGGACATATCTGGTTTTGTTCTGGACTGGTTTGGCCCTATCACCACAATCAAGTCCATGTGTTGAGTGTGACACAAGTCTCTCCAAGAAATCACAGCTCCTTACAATACAAAAAAAAAAAGAAAAAAAAAAAAAAAAAAAAAAAAAAAAAAAAGAAAAAAGGCAAGCCATTCTGAGAAGATTTAAGTTTGATTCTGCAATTTGTAAAAAATAAAGGTGAGAGGGTACATGTCACGTATTCTTACAGTTTGAAATAGGGTCTTCCTAAATGTTTATGATGACTACTTGGGAGGCGGAATTATTCATCAGGAAACTCACAATATTAACCCTTTTCTTACAAACAGAATGCCAAAAGTCAAATGAAGAAGCATATATTTTAGTACAGTAAGAGATCAAAACCATGTAATGAAACACGGATACCACCCGACAAGAATGATGAATTTTACATCATTATAGTATTAAAGCATACATTTATATCCCTGAGCCTGGACTCACTGATCTGAAACTAGAACCTCTAAAAAACTCTGTGTATCAGTCTTATTGTAGCTATGCAGGTAGAGCACAATCTACCCACCTGTGATAACTCCTGCTCGTTAGACTTACTTTCCATATAGGCTTATCAGTCCTGAGATTCTTCAGCTGTCCCTTCTTTATCTTCTGGTAGATAAGGCATGCTATGGGAAGAAATATTTTCAACATAAAAGTCAAGGGGCAGGCCTGGCATTTTGTCATTTACCTCTAGACATGCCCTTGTCAAAAATGTCAAATTTACTATTAAAAATATTATAGCATCAGCTTTGTTGCCACAGAATAAATTGTGTTAAAACATCTCCTTTTATCTCAGGCTCTTGTCTTCACAATGTAATGCTCAGCATCAAAATCATACATCATCCCTCATCATCATCAACATCAAAGACATTAGTTCAGCCTTGGTGACAGGAAAGTCACTAAAGGCTTAGAGGTTCAGTTAAAATAAGCATGCAAAAGTTCCACTCTTTACTAAAATCTTTTCCATTCCTAGGGTAAACTGAAGTATTATAAAAATGTGTGGTGAGCTTAGATCATGACATGCAGAGGACCCTGAAAAGGAGATATGAATAAATTAAGCAAATAGTCTCAGCAAATCCACAAGGCTTTTCTTATTTTTGTTTTTGTTTTCAATCAACAATTTCTAATCAGTAATGCCTGCCTTAAAAAGAAAAATGTTGATGTTTAGACATGAAATAGAACTCAAAGCCAAAACAGATGCATCACTCATGAGAACACTGAAAACCAGTTTAGCAGGAATCAGTTTACACTGTCATTGTTACACAGCTCAGACATGAATCCCTTCTCAATTTACTATACTAGTCAGTCATTTCCAATTCCTTCTCATCTAAGGAGTGTGCATTTTGAGAAGGCACAAGTTAATTTGAGGGATGGATATCAAAAAAACCAAAACAAAACAAAACAGGGGGGTAGTAAATTTAACTACCCAGTGAGAAAGAGTTAATGTAATTTTCTACATACTGTCCTTGGCAATATCTTTACATGCTGGCAACTATGTAGCCAAAAAGTATGTTTTCCCACCTCCTGATGACTCCAATGTTTTGAAGGGATTTGGTTTCAATTTCTCTCCCAAAAATGTATCTTCAGGAAAAGTTTATAGATGAAAAATTCCAGCTCAAATAAGGAACATTTGTTACAATATTTGTTACAATATTTGTAATGGATACTTCTGAGTGACCTTCTCAGACTTTCAGTGTGAAGAAATGTCAAACATATTTGCTTATTTTTTTAATTATTATAAGGCAAATTAATGTATGAGGACAAAGGCCTGGACAGGAAGTCACCATATTGGACTAGAAGATGATATTGAGGTGAGGCAAAGTGTTGATGCATTTGATGAAGATGGGTTGATATTTAACTGAAATGTGCAGGGGTTTATTCATGAATCCTAAAGGACTGACAATGCAAAAATTTGCTTTGGTTTTGCATAGCAGTACTATCACAATATTCATAAAGCACAATGTCATTTCATTAGCCAGTTAGAGAGAGTCATTGCTTCTGAAAAGGAAAAATCTGGTTATACAAAAACATTCTGAATCAGAGCTAGCAAGAATGTCCTTTTCCTCCCCTTCTTCAAGGAGCTGCCAAGCATGTCAGATCATTCATGTTAAATTATGTTGGATGGCATTGAGATGTGCACTACTGTCATCTAGCAGCTGAGTTGCAGCTGTCAAATCTTTTGCACTGCAAGCCTTCTATAGAAATCCTACAGTGGTTCAAAACAGGGGAACAGGCCTTTATCTGCTAATTTACAGTTAGTTCAAACCTGACAAAATAAACAATGTACATGACATTTGAGGAAGAAAAATAATCCTTGCCAGTCTAACACCTTCTGCTGACCTACAGACAAACTAGTTCATTAAAATCCCACAGCAAAAAACACTTCTGAAAGAAAGTACAATAATCCTGTTGATTTAGTTGGCGTCTTATTTTAAATCCTCACAGCATGCAGAAAAAAGGAAATTAACTGAAAATAGAATGAAGAATATTCATAAAAACAAAATGTTTGTCTGCCTGTGTATACCTTTAATTGTGCTGTGGCTTTAACAATTTAAGTCAAATTGAATTAGAATTGCTAACTAAGGCTCAGTAATAATTAAGCTTATACCTTTAATATTTATTGCCCTTACTGACCACTCTATTTACTCAATAAACAATATTTCTTCAGCTTTCATGCAGTTCAGTCCATGCTAGGCAAACACTAGTCTCTTCCACATTTTAACTTTCTCAGTTCCCCTGCACCATGGTTTGACCTGCAGGCAAATGAAGCCATTCAAATATTTGCTTATCTTGTCATCTGTTCTCATCAGACCTTGCAATTCCTGTCATGCCCCACATGTCAGTTTAGAGCATAACGTCATTTATACCTCCAGTGCACTAATGGATGCTTCACACATGAACGCATTAATGAAATGTGTTATTGTTTTCCCTCACAGGACATAAACAATCTCACTCACGCTGAGCCCCTGAAGCCCTGCAGTGCTGCTGAAAACCACTAGCTATCAAATGAACCATCAGTTATGCCTCAGTAGCTTTAAGTTTATCGCTGAAGTGTCACTCATGTAAGGAGAAGATACAAGCTTCTCAGGTCTTTTGGGCCCAGCTTCAATTAACATAAAGAGTAACAGGAGGCAATAGCTGCAAGGGAAAAACCATGCCATAGTATGAATGAAACCCTGTCAAGATAAAATAGGAAAGATCTGGGTGTCAATGAAGTCATTTGATTTTTGTTTCTCCCATTTGTCTGTGGACTGATGGCTTGGATAGTGAAGACAGGGTTGGTTTTCATGGGGATAGAAACACAAACAGACTAGTTCCCTGATAGAGGCATTACATGTTGGAGAAAACAAAGACTCCTTATACAAATAAGTTTTCTGTATCTGTAAGACCTATTTCCAGAGAGGAGCTGTGAAATGGCCACAGCAAGGTAAGCTAAATAAGGCTGCTTGTCTTCTGTGACTGGAAGAGCACTTTGGCAGCAGTAGGGCCTTTTTCACTTCTCCAATAATGTCACTATCTTCTCTGTCAGAGAAGACTCTAAACCAAGCTTTTCTTTACCTTGACAACTACTATACAAGTCAGCTTCTGGGCAGACAATTTAAGTTTTTATTTCACAAAATCAGTAGATGAAGTTGTCCACTGCATGGTTAGGTTTAAAAATTGGAATGGCTGGCAATTTTTATTTTTTTTATTTTTTTTTGTTTGTTTTTTTTTTTTGTTTTGTTTTTGTTTTTGGTTTTTTTTGTGAATTGCAATCTGTACTAATGTGTGTAAAGTCCTGAACAGGAAAAATACAGCAAAATAATAGAATCTCATGTAGTGTTTCAAGGATGAAATCAGGACATTCTGTTATATGGCAGTCCCCCCTTGGCTCTCACTTTATGCTCAAGCAGTGGCTATGGGCAGTGGCTATGGGCAGTGAGTACAGGCCATTCTTAGCTTATTCTGAGCTTTGGCACTGTAGGGAACCACTAGTCCCTTTCTCTTGTGTATTACCCTGAAACCCACATTTTTCCTTATCAGAACAACACATTATATGAATCTCTGAGCTCTCAGGCATACAAAGGTGCAGATGGGCAGCCTGCAATGTTAGGAACGTCAGACACTCCATTTCAGTTTATTGCCTATTAACTTCTGAAGACAAGCTCCTGAACACCAGGAGGATGATACAGTGTAAGTACCATATACATTCTACATATTTTGCCAAATAAGTCCCACAGAAATAAAACAAACATGGGGATAACAAGTTTTGTAATCAAAACTGAAAAACTAACCCAAGAGATCAGGAGCTTCCACTGCCATGAATAGACATCTGGCATGTATAGAATAAAGTGGGTTGCCATTATTTATTTCATTCTGCCCAGGATACCCACAAATAGTTGATGGTTCGTGTTTCTAAAACTTATACAAACAGATATACTATTTTGTAATTTCTAAAATTTATAATGCAGAATAATTTCTGATATTTATCCCCATGTTCACAAAGCCAGACTTCTTGTGAAAAAAATATTTTGTTTTCTCTAGCATATATTTCCATGAAGAAGGAGTGGTAAAATCAGTGTCAGAATATGACAGCTTTTTCCTTCCTATGGATTTATTAGTGTGCCATGTCCTCCTTTTCAGGATCTCATAAATCAGTGATGGACCACAGTGTCTCTGTCTCAGATGTCACAGACTGTCTTCCACATCCTGATCTTTTCTTTTTATTGTCATTAGCTAATCAATATGTGCTGTAAACCTACAACCATGTAATGCTATTACATGTGTTACTGAACTTCATATCTAAGTATTTCCATCCAGGTACTTATCATTACCTGCCCTTTTTTTCCCCTCTTAATTTGCTAATGGGAAGGCTTATGAAGGAGTTAAGAATTTTTATCTCATTTGGTGCTGAACAAGCTAAAATAAAGCATGCACCACAGACAGCAAGGACTTCTTAATGACCTTCTCGTTTTTCAAATGAGTATTCATATATAGCTATCAAGGATTTCTTAATGACCTCCTCTTCCTTTTTCAAATGTGTATTAATATGAATACAGAAGAGAGGTGTATTCTAGCACTAGAAATGTCAGCTGTTCACTAATGGAAAGGAATATTTGCCTGCTTCGGAGATGCAGTAGAGAATAGTATTAAGTACATGGTCACACACTTCCCACATGTCTGTGAGTACTTTCAAGTTCAACAACTCAACCATTTCTTTCACAACATGTGCAGCAGAAATTTAAGTTCCAGCACATGTTCCTAGACACTGAAATCCAGTAATTTCTAGTACTGTTTACATAATGACCCTACTGCTGTCCTAAACAACTTCTAGGCACAGCTCAGGAGTTGGCAAAGCCTCTTGCCCCTGCTTATTTCCAGTTTAGGAACAAACTTTGCATTTCAGGTGTCAGCAGTTTAAAAGAATTTGGACACAGGGTGTTCTATACCAGTGGTTGCAATATCACAAAGAAAGGTTCTAACTTCATGTAGCCTGCTAGACTACATTACAGCCTTTAACATCACTTCAGATATACGTGTGTATTTATATACGTTTCCACACTAAGTTGTTAGTTGTTTCCTATTAAATCTCTACACATTTTTATAAAGGAGGAAACATTTATGAAACTTTATGGCATATTCAGATACTAGTGTGCTACTTGGTGTAAAAGGAGAAGAAACTATTACCTATGTCTATGTTAACAAGTAAGTAATTCAATGCATTTAGAATTAACTGAGATGTGTTTAAGTTAGGGGATGTGGTTTAGAACCAGACTAGTTCGACTTGGGTAATCATTGGACTTGATGAACTTAAAAGGTTTTCTCCAGTCAAAACAAATCTATGATTCTGTGATCTGTGCATACAAAGAGTATGTGCTGAGGCCCCTTCATCTATACACAGCATGCAACAAAAGGCAGTGCTGCTTTAGTACAGTACAACCCAAGACTGAGTATTCCCAGCATACATGTAGGTTAAACCTATCCCATTCTCTAATTTTAAGGCAATCAAACTTTTTGAAAAGCTGAGTGTAAGAGTCTAAACTCCTGGTGTGAGTCAACAAAGATAAAATCACTTGCTGCTTGCCCAGACAGTACCAATCCTGGATGCAAATCACCTTGCGATTGCTTCATGATAACACTGGACTGCAGCTGGCCTATAACAACGACCCAAGGACCCAGCCATCATGCCTTCAAGACAGCTATCAGATACCCCCAGGAAGGGAGGGTGATGAGTCAATGGACTCTCCACCTGTCTCCTGATGTGTGATAAGTGGGTAGGCAGGGAGATGGAGAGGAAGGAGGCGGAGGCCCCCCCCCACTCCATCCAGACCACTGTCCAAACTCACAGGAATACACAGAAAGACTTCCTGGGGAACGATATCTGGATACTTATGATTTCCTGGCTCCTGAATTCCTGAGGGACAATGCTCGGACACATACCTAAGGACTAAAAACTGTATAAAAGACTTGACCACTACTGGCTCAGAAGGAAAGAAAACCGCAGGGGAAGAAAACCGCAATGGAGGGAAGAAAAACGCAGAGAAAAACGCTGAAGGAGGAAACAGACTGAACCCTCTCTCTGTGTCCTAAGTCCTGCTTGCTGCCACTCATGGAGCTGACCCACGCTGCCCAGAGGGACCTCATCTATTCTCCAGCCAAAGCCTCAGCACCCTTTCTCTACAGACCCAGGCTGCCCAGAGGGATCGCATCGCATCTCCAGCCAAAGCCTCAGCACAAACCCAGCACCTCATGCAGCACCTCTCCTCCACAGACTCAAACTGTCTTGGGGTGGGTGAGGGGTGTGGTAATATGATTCCTTTCCTCTTCTCTCTCTCTCTTCTCTCTCCCTCTCTATCTTCTCCCTCTCCCCTTCTTATTTCCATTTTCCATTTTATGTATGTAATAAATAGTCTAGCTGTTGATATTTTGGCCTCGTTTGTGCCGATTAATTTCACAGCACGGGAATATTCAAAAGAACTAGTCTCCTTCCCTCTCCGGACCGAGACACTGAGCCCTGGGAAGTTATCTTTCTTTATCTTTTTATTACTATGGATACTTTGTAACTCCTCTTGTCTAGAAAAATAGTCCCAAGATGAACAACAAAATTTGCTTGACCGGTAATGAGAAAGGTCTTGAAGAGGCAGACCTCTCAATTTATGGAGGTGAGTTTCAGAAGCCATTTTAGCAAAATATATTCTAGTGTCTTAAGAAGCTGAAAATTACCTCCATCTTTGTTTAAGAAGTGACTTGGTCATAGTTGCTGCTTGTAATGGGTGGGGCAAACCCCCTCCCCACCACAGGCAGAAACAACGACTCAGACAAACTGATTGCAAAAGTAGTGGAGAGTTTAAATAGAGAACAGTGAATGTATACAAAAAAGGAAACATAGTGACAAGAAAGAAACCAAAATAAACCCAGAAAGACCCCAATCCCACCTGAGGGTGCACCCAAAACCCCCAGGGCTCCTCCTTCCCCCCCCTACTGCTAGGCTGGTCTCAGCTGGCCAGATCTGAGACTGCCCATCCTCCTGTGGCCTTGGGCCTAATCAGGTCCATGGCCGGGAGATCTCTCCCCCAGTTACCAAGTCTCGGAGAGGGAAGGAAAGAGGAAGTGCCAGACCCTGCCACAAAATTTATAATGGTGCAAGGGATTATGGTAGAAATACATAATTTCCTGTGCCCACCCACTGGGCTGGACTTCTGGACACAGGAAATACCCCTGCAGCAGAGGGCACTGAGCCCAAACTACAACACTGCTGCATTCATTCATTCATCTTTATACACATTTTCTTAGTGCCACTTTGAAGTTAAGTCTAGTCCAAGGTATAAAATTTGGACTATCCTGCAATGTGGAACAAAACCTGAAACTTGTTTAACTAAAAGCTATCTTTTTCTCTTTACAGTATTTTCTTTCTACTTCTGAGAGCAGTTGCTGCTTTTACTGCACAAAGCATCTCCTCAACTGAGGAGTGGCTCTACCCAGTTGGTACTGCCCTCCTGAAGAGCTTTAGAGAAATACTACTTTTTGAGGACTAGAGAAATATATTTAGAAATTTGTTAGTGCTTATGAACATTTCATAATGTAGTGTCATAGTTTCTGCTGCATTGCTGATACTGACCTTAAATGTATAGTTCACAGATTACAAGATAATTACATGTTGTTAATAAATCAATAAACAATTAAAATCTGATTTAAACAACAGGACCTGAGCAGGTTTTTACCCAGTGACACTAACTATGACAGTATTTATTGCCTTCATCTGGTACCTATAACTGTTACCTCCCAGAAGGTCAAAAAGGTTAGACAGTAGAGAGTTTCTTGGATTCCTTTTGAAATGAGAATGTTTCTCTCTCCAACTCCTCTTTTACACTAGGCCTCTTAACTGGAAGTGGTCTCACAGCTAAACAACTGCTTCTTCTTCGCTCAAGAACATTCCATACTGCTCACCTTTACAAATTGCTCTAAAAACTGAGATTTTCAGGATCTCTACCCCACTACCTAACCAGTCAAACTATTGCCTGTTTTGGTGGGACCCCTTTTTTTCTTTCCATTTAAGACATTTTTCTATAAGGAAGAAACGCTTAGTGAAACCCACCCGTTCAGACACTACCAATGCATGTGACAGAGCTACAAACCATTGAACCTTTGACACTGAGAAGTCTATAGTCACTGTCCCTACTGGCAGCTTTTCTTAATTACACAGCATAAGCCAGAATTCAGGTATGGTGCATCTTTCTTAAAATCATCACAGAATATAAATAGGCTAATTAGCCTCCAAGTTATTAAATCCTAAACTTGAACAGTAAAAGTAAAATGTTTTATGTTAATTAATGATTTATTTATAAATATAAAGCCCCAAAGAGTCCTTCCTTACACTTAATTTAGTAAGAATATTGCTTATCACTACGTCTACCACAAACAGTCATGTGGATAATCACCTTATCTGTTTACTAAAATTGCATCCATTGCTTCCTTTCAGTCTGGTCTTGCCAATTAAAAAGGATTTAGCAGAAAATCATCTCATATGTCTTTTACCCCATCAGTTCTGGGACAATGGTTCTATGATAATCATGTTTTCTGGTATCCAGGTATGTCATAGACCATCTCATTCATCACTTAATTTTAGATCAGAATTATTCAGTCTATTACATTCTTGCATAATTTTCCCAGTAAGTTTTAGAATTAAGAGGTTCTTAATTATAGCTTACTCATAATTTTCTTCAGGAAAAGCAATTTTAAAAAAACAACAACTATGATGCACATTGAACAGCATTCCAGACCCCACGAAAAAAAATGGTGGAGTACTAGCTTTTCTTTTTTCATCAAACAGTCTTGATTATTCATATTAGGACTCTACAAGGAATATGCATTCCTCATATTTTGTTGTTTAAATGTTGCCCATATTTAGACCATGACAGGAATTGTCCATCAATTGCTTCTATAGCAAACATTTTCTGTAGGATAATAATTACTCCACACATAAATTCAGAAACAGTTAAAGATTTTAGTATTAACATAAAGCTGGACACAATGGTAAGTAATATGGGAATTTGGAAGATTTTCATAGAAAAGACATTGTGAAGCATAAAATAAGTCAGCAGAAAGCATTTAATGCATCTAATAGGTGACCCTGTACAATTGGTCTTTAATAAAAAGGCCTTCTGTAAATAGCAACTTGCTCATTCAGCTCAGCAGGCAAAACATCCAGGAGAACTGTCAGTATCAATATTGTAAAACAATTTCAAAACTGGACATTTTTATAACTGAAATAACAGAAAGATAACCAGAAAATTTGAGTCTGTGAGTTACCTTTCCACTGCGGTTTAAGGAAAGATCTCCTAGGTGTTTCATTGTTTGACAGTACAGTGAAAAGCTCCTGTTACAAAAATCTCCATAAGGAGTAGAAACAGTTTCAGTTCTGATGATGCACTTATTTTCACTTCAAAAAAACTCTCAGCTCTCTTTATCCATAAACAAATGTTCCTGCATTTTTTAAATATGCTAAAGGTTTGGTTCCTTACCTTTATAGACTTCAAGTCTACATGTTCATTAAAGCAAACTACCTCCTACAAAGTAATGAAACATGTTAAAGAAAATAAAACAGAAAAACTAAACAAAACAAACAAAAACCCAACAACAACACACAGAAAAAAAACCACCACCAAACTCTGCCCACACACTGGTAAAGAAAGGAAAAATCCCAAAGTCAAAAAGACTAGTCAATTATCATTTCTCATCATCAATGTAAACAGCATTTTATAGGCCAACACCTTGCAAAGCAGATGAAAGATAATGGATCTAACTTAATCTAGATTAGGTAAATACAGGTAGATAGAAATTGTGAAATTCTTTGAACTCAAGATCAAAGATAAGCAATCAACATGCATAGTCTTTGAGAATCAGTGCCAATATAGTCATGTGGAACAGCTTTAGAAAACAACATGAGTTCTCTTCATGCAGTGTGTAACAAATGTGCTTGCAAGACAATGTCAGACATGTTTGTTTAAACATCCAGTATAACCATTAGTTTTTCCCATATTAATGCAAAGAATTAATGAAGCGCCAGTGACTCTTACCTTGTCTACTCTAGACAACACCACTGCAGCTGTGCACATTTTGCAAATGGAGAGAATACCAAGTACATGACTTGTGCAGATCTACCTTGCTGCTGTAAACTAACAGGAGTGAAGACAAAGACCAAACCGAAATAGCACACTTATGGAAATGAAGTCACTCGAGAATGAAAAATACCTGTTCATTTTTAGCAGCACTCATAATATTAAAACTTACCAGAAATAGTGAGTCTCACAAACATTCAGAACACTGAGAAAAGCCTATGAGTAGTGACAGCTGTCAGTCATATAAAAGGAATTCTTGTATTCTTGTCCTTAAGGACACTACACATTCCCTACAGGAATTTAAAAAAAAAAAAAAAAAAAAAAAAAAAAAAAAGAATGCAAGCCCATCATTATACTTTGTAGGTCCATCTCTTTTGCAGGAGGGACTGCACAAGCAAAGCCCTTCTCTGGAGCCAGCCACAAAATCCCAAGGCAAAACATGATCTTCCCATGTCCCGTAAACTGCACCTGCAATAGATGTATAACACTTGACTTACTGAATTTTAAAAGTATTTTTTTTCTCTTGCCAATATTCTGGGTAATTAAAAGCCATAATTACAGTGCAAATTGTAAGCATCATAATTATTTCATTAATATTTTCACATTCTGAAGTTGTAAAGCTGAGGAGGAATTAATTCCATGTGTTTATTTATATTGCTGAAGCTATTATGGTTTTTTGTTTAGTACTAATTTCTATATATGACGATATCTCAATGAATCAGCACTGCTAAATCTAGTTTCAGATACATTTATGGTCAGTTTGCTAGATTCAGGTGCACAGTTACACACTGTAAACTAAATGCTCTATAGGTGATGAATGTGCATTAAAACATATACTGAATAATCACAGAATACTTATAACTAACCACCAAATGAAAGTACAAAAAACACAGCGATACTGTATTACCTAAAGTGGAAAATTAAAGGGTGGTGGAAAATAACAGTAGCAGGTGGAGTGGTGAATGGTGGAGCAGATGGGGAAGATAGCAAGGTGCTGAAAATTTAATTAATGATTGAAGTGTCTTGAAGAGGAAAACCACTTTATAATCTGTAAGTACCATCATTAATCAGTTTATTTTCTTTTTTTTCAAACACCTTGTTATACTGAAAGACTCATCTAGATGTTATGCAAGGATGTAGTACCTTCAGCATTTCCTTGAGCTGAAGAGCTTGTCAACTTATTAACTTTAGGGATATGAAGTTCAAATGTTCAAATAAAATCACTCCCAAAAAAAGTCATTATTTAAAAAAAAAAAGGCAGTCCAGTGAGAGATGAATGGATTTTGTGCACACTTGTGCATACATGCACACAAAAATCTTATAGAAAGGAATCTCCAAGTGTACCAACACAAGTCTAAATGCTGGATCACATAGAAGAAAAGTAATTACTGGTCTCTATTGTTGTGTTAAATGTGTAAAGACAGAGGCTATGGAGGGACAGGAGTCAAGTTTTTCCCTGTGCAAGCATCAGTACATAAAATTCGCAATCTGAAGAGGCCTATGGTGTGGTAAACAATTTGTTTCCCAGTTACGATCACAGATCATTTGCTGATCCATTAGGACCTGACTGGTTACATCTTATCTTATTTTCCTGTAGTTGTCAACTGCTACCACCACATTACACATTGTGAAATATTACTCTTCCATGTAAGGAAGGGAATGAAAGTAATGAGAGAGAGTAATAAGCTGGTCTCAGTTGTGCACCTGTGCAATGGAGGCTACTATCTAGCATTACTTAGTACAAGAAACATAATTGTAAGTTCATAATTGTAAGAAAATTATTTCACATGTAATCAGTTTTTCAAGAAGAAAAAATTGCTATTTTCAAACATGACTTAATTCCTTCACATTTGAAAGAGATAATCCAGCAACATGGAATTTCTGCTCCAGTGACTGTCCCAGTACATGTTTGACACTGCCCTGTTTGCTAAAATATGAATCAGAAGATTTACCTCATGCCCAGAAGGTATTACATTTGTACATTTGTTTATTTATTGCTTTTTGTCTTTTAATACAAATCTGAACTGCTGAATACTGACACCATTGTTTGTGTGAGTTTAAGGTATGATACTTTATGCCTTAGTTATCAACTGTTTGTAAATCCAGGTCAACAGACAAAGGATATACTACCTGTCTTCAACCAACAGGTTTGAGAAAAAAACAAAACAAAACAAAACAAAACAAACACATAAAAAACATTATCTTGGCAGGAGTACTTAAAGATACTGCTGTAGTAGAACACAATGACTTAAAATCCCTGTCAGTTAGCAAACTCTTCCTAAAAAAATTTTAAAATAACAATAACCTGTAAAAATTAACTCAGACCCACAGCTGTCATCCCTAGTAGAAAAGAATGGCACACATCAGGGAAATTTTGGGGTTTTTCAAAAATGTTATCTTGTAGGTGTAGCTGTCAAATCCAGCCAACAGGCAAACATCCAGACAGCTGTTTGCTCACTCACCTTTCCTGTAGAATGGGGAGAAAACAGGATAAAGATGAGAGGGCCATAGTTTGTTCAGTTCATGGACTCTCAACTGTGTGCTGGGTTGAGGCAGCCCCCTCTCTCCCCACCACGGGCAGGAATAAAACACTCAGACAAACGGATTGCAAAAGTGATGAAAGTTTAAATAGAAAGCAGTGAAATGTTACAGAAAACCCAAAGCGCAGTGACAAAGAAAGATCCCAAAGCAAACCCAGAGGCATCCCATTCCCACCTGAGGGTACACCCAAGACCCTCACTGCTCCTTCTTCCCCCTTCCTCTGCTGGGCTAGTCTCAGCTGGCCAGGCCCAAAGCCAGCAGACATCTCCCCCAGTTACCGGCTGGCAGAGGAGGAAGAAAAGAGAGAGTGCCAGACCCCGCACTGGATCTTATAGTGGTGCAAAGAATTATGGTAGGAAATACACACAATTTCCTGTGTCCATCCCTCTGGGCTGGACTTCTGGACACAGGAAGTGAACACACCAGGGGGGCACCCAGCTCAAACTGCAACAAACTGTTAGAGTGGTTGCTCAGAACAGAACACATGGTTTGTTTTGTTGATGAAGAGCAAAGTCAGATCAGTCTGAGTCACCACCCGCCCAAGTCATGAGCAGACAGTATTTTCATGAGAATGCTACGAGAAACAGTGTTGAAAGGTTTATGGAAGTCCAAGTACACAACATCCACAGCCTTTCTGTCAACCACTGGGCAGGTCTTGTCATAGAAAGAGATCATCAAGCAGGACTTGACTTTCACAAATCCTGATGACTGGGCCTGATTGTCCTCTACATGGTGTGTAATGACAATCAAGGTGATCTGCTCCATAACATTCACTGGCACTGACATGTTGGTAGCTCCCTGGACCTTCCTTTCAGCCTTTCTTGTGGATGGTTGTCACATTTGCTGTTCTCCAATGGACTAGGGCCTCCCCACTTAGCCAGGACTGCTGATAAATGATAGAAAGATGCTTGGTGAGCACTTCTGCCAACTCCTTCAATACTCTTGAGAGCAGCCCATCCAGCCCCATACAGAGTATCACAGTATCACAGTATAACTAAGGTTGGAAGAGACCCCAAAGATCATCAAGTCCAACCTGTCCCAACAGACCTCACGACTAGACCATGGCACCAAGTGCCATGTCCAATCTCCTCTTGAACACCTCCAGGGACAGCGACTCCCTGGGCAGCACATTCCAATGACGAACGACTCGCTCAGTGAAGAACTTTTTCCTCACCTCGAGTCTAAACCTCCCCTGGCACAGCTTGAGACTGTGTCCCCTTGTTCTGGTGCTGGTTGCCTGGGAGAAGAGACCAACCCCTTCCTGTCTACAACCACCTTTCAGGTAGTTGTAGAGGGCAATGAGGTCACCCCTGATCCTTCTCTTCTCCAGGCTAAACAATCCCAGCTCCCTCAGCCTCTCCTCATAGGGCTTGTGCTCAAGGCCTCTCACCAGCCTTGTTGCCCTTCTCTGGACACGTTCAAGTGTCTCGATGTCCTTAAACTGAGGGGCCCAGAACTGGACACAGCACTCAAGGTGTGGCCTAACCAATGCACAGTACAGGGGCACAATGACCTCCCTGCTCCTGCTGGCCACACTATTCCTAATACAGGCCAGGATGCCATTGGCCCTCTTGGCCACCTGGGCACACTGCTGGCTCATGTTTAGGCGGGTGTCAATCAGTACCCCCAGGTCCCTCTCTGTTTGGCAGCTCTCCAGCCACTCCGACCCCAGCCTGTAACTCTGCATGGGGTTGCCGTGGCCAAAGTGCAGCACCCGGCACTTGGACTTATTAAATGCCATCCCATTGGACTCTGCCCATCTGTCCAGTCGGTCGAGGTCCCTCTGCAGAGCCTTTCCACCCTCTAACTGACTAACATCAGTTCCCAACTTGGTGTCATCTGCAAACTTGCTGATGACTGACTCAATCCCCTCATCCAGATCATCAATGAAGATATTAAAGAGGATGGGGCCCAGTACTGATCCCTGGGGGACGCAACTGGTGACTGGCTGCCAGCTGGATGTGGCACCATTCACCACCACTCTCTGGGCTTGGCCCTCCAGCCAGTTCCCAACCCATCACAGAGTGCTGCAGTCCAATCCATAAGCTGACAGCTTAGACAGCAGTTTACTGCGGGGGACGGTGTCAAAGGCCTTGCTGAAGTCCCGGTAGACTACATCCACAGGCCTCCCCACATCCACCAGACGGGTCACCTGATCATAGAAGGAGATCAGGTTGGAGAGGCAGGACCTGCCCTTCCTAAATCCATGTTGGCTGGACCTGAGCCCTTGGCCATCCTTCAGGTGCGCAGTTATTGCCTCCAGGATAATCTGTTCCATCACTTTCCCTGGCACTGAGGTCAGGCTGACTGGCCTGTAGTTTCCGGGTTCCTCCATCAATCCCTACTTGTGGATGGGGACCACATTGGCCAGTTTCCAGTCATCTGGGACCTCTCCAGTGAGCCAGGACTGGAGGAAAATGATGGAGAGCGGCTTGGCCAGCTCATCTGCCAGCTCTCTTAGCACCCTAGGATGGATCCCATCTGGTCCCATGGACTTGTGGGTGTCCAAGTGGCTCAGCAGGTCCCAAACTAATTCCTCATGGATTTCTGGGGCATTATACTGCTCCCCAACCCTATTACCCAGCTCAGGAGGCCACCCATCCTGGACTCCTACCTTGCTGTTAAACATCGAGGCAACAAAGGTGTTCAGGACCTCAGCCTTTTCCTCATCTTTGGTCACCGTGTTCCCCTCCAGGTCCAATAAGGAGTGGAGATTCTTCTTGTCCTTCTTTCTAGCGTTGATATATTTGTAAAATTGCTTTTTATTTTCTTTCACAGAGGTGGCCAGTTTCAGTTCCAACTGGGCCTTTGCCTCTCTAATTTTATTCCTACATAATCTAACCACTTCCTTGAACATACCTCGAGAAGCCTTCCCCTCCTTCCAAAGGTGATACAGCCTCTTTTTTTCCCTTAATTCCTCCAGGAGCTGCTTGCTCATCCAGGCCGGTCGCCTTCCCCACCGCCTCATCTTTTGGCACATGGGGACCGCCAGTTCCTGTGCCTTCAAGAGCTCCTGTTTGAAGTAGGTCCAACCCTCCTGGACCCCTCGGTTCATGAGGGTTAGTACCCAGGGAACTTTACAAATAAGTTTCTTAAAGAGGCTGAAGTTTGCCCTCCAGAAGTCCAAGGTGAAGGTTCTGTTGGTGCTCCTCCCTATCTCCCTGTATATTGAAAACTTCACTATCTCGTGGTCACTGCACCCTAGGCAGCCTCCCACGGTCACATCTCCCACCAGCCCTTCCCTATTGGAGAGCAGCAGGTCAAGCAGAGCCTGACCCCTGGTAGGCTCGCTTAACAGCTGCGTCAGGAAGCAATCCTCTATTCGCTCCAGGAATCTTCTGGACTGCCTTCTCTCTGCTGAATTAAGTTCCCAGCAGGTATCTGGCAGCTTGAAGTCACTCACAAGGACAAGATCTGATGATCTTGAAACAGCCTCCAGTTGTTTGTAGAACAATTCATCAACCTCCTCATCCTGGTTGGGTGGTCTATAACAGACTCCAACCAGGATGTCAGATTTGTTGGGCTGCCCTCTGATTTTAACCCACGGGCTCTCAATGCCCTCATCTTCCACCTTAAGTTCTGAGGCAGAAAGTGTCTCCCTAATATACAAAGCCACCCCTCCTCCTCTTCTCCCTCGCCTATCCCTCCTAAAGAGCCTGTAACCCCCCAGTGTAGCACTCCAATCGTTTGTGCTGTCCCACCATGTTTCTGAGATGGCGACTCTATCATAGTTGCCCTGGTGGATTAGGACCTCCAGCTCATCTTGCTTATTGCCCAGGTTGAGTGCATTGGTGTACATGCACTGCAGCTGGGCTCCCAACCTCTCGGTTGACATTTGTTTATGTTTAAGTGGTATAACAGGTCACTGACCAATTCCTCTTGGATTGTGAAGTTCTCATTCTGCCCCCAATGTCTGTCTTCCAGCTCAGGAGGCTGAGTGTCTAGGAAACAACTAGTTCTACTGCTAAAGACTGAGGCAAAGTAGGCATTAAGAACCTCAGCCTTTTCCTCATGCTTTGTCACTGTGTTTTCCACTGTATGCAATGAAGGATGGAAATTCTCCCTAGTCCTCCTTTTGTTGTTAACGTATTTATAGAAATACTTTAAATTGTCTTTACCTGCAGTAGTCAGGTTGAGTTTTGTTTGGGCTTTGGTTCTCCAAATTTTCTGCCTGCATAGCCTCACTCCATCTTTGTACAACTCATGAGAAGCCTTCCCCTTTTTCCAAAGGCCATCAACTCTCCTTTTGCTCCTAGCTCCAGACAAAAATTTCTATTCAGCCAGTCCACTCTTCTTCCCCATCAGCGCATCTTTCAAAACTCAGGGGCAGCCTGCTCCCATGCCTTTAAGACTTCCTTCTTGAAATATGTTCAGCCACCCTGGACTGCCTCGCAAGAACCTTGTCAATCAGTATTCTGAACAGATCAGATCTTTCCCTCTGGAAGTCCAAGGGAGAAGGTTTACTGACTGACTTCTGCAAGAACTGCAAATTCTATCATTTTGTGATCACTACAATTACAAATACATAATTGTTACTTGCGAAGATTCAAACCATAATCACAATCTCCTCACTCTCTCTTCCTTTTCTTTAGATTTTATAGCTCATTAGGGTGCTATACAGCATACAACACCCTTTGGGCATCCAGTTTGGATCAGCTGTCCTGGTTGTGTCCTCTCCTAATTTCTTGCTCATCACCTAGTCCATAAGAGAGAAGGGGAGGGAGGACAGTGAGAAAAAGAGAAGGCCTTGATAGTGGGCAAGCAGTACTCAGTTACAGGCAAAACACTGATGTATTGCAAACACTGATTCAAGCTACAAATTCAAAACACATCACTATACAGCCTGCTATTAAATAAAAAAGATTTATGTCTTTGTTCCTATCTCTGTTATAATAATATTATTTTAACATTATTATATATAGCTATATATTAATAACAATAATTAATAATATATAAACGAATATGTTATATTTATAATTATCAATAAGTTATATATTTATATACTTATAATATATATGTAATTATAATTAAATTATAATATTATATATTATCATTACATAGTTATAATAAATATAAATTGCATACATATTGCATACATACATTGCATGCATATAATAAAAATAATAATATATAAAATATATTATTATATATTTATGTGTAAATATATAATAATATGTTATATAATAAATATAATGTCTCTGTTCCTAGAGAGAAAGTAGGAAGAAAAGGCAGATGAATTACAGACAGCAATAGTTCTTTAGCAAATTTTCTTAATTTTCTGCAGCCTGCAGATTTCTGATGCGCTGGCATGGAGCATGTAATTGGATAGTTTGTACTACTACTAGATTTTTAGATAGCACTTAGAAAATTCACTAAATAAAAAACTACTGATCTCTTTGTAGAGTCTTGGCATACATATTGTGAATGAGAGTGCTATTTTACTTCAATTCACAAGTGAAAAATATTTGTTCTCTACTGAAATGGTTCTGTCCCAGGAATTACACATAGAAACAACATTTTGTGCCATATAGCATGTGCCCAGAAGAAAAACCAAGCATTTTTTGAACTTCACAGGCAGTACACATGTGTGCCACTAGGCCAGGCCATTGAAGTAGGCTATGACATTCCAAGTTATGAGACTTTATCAGACCTTTGGAAATCTTGGAGGAGTGGCTGGAGTCCTCATGCTTGCAATCTCCCCAGTAAATATTTGCACAACTAATTCTTCCTTTTCCTTTATCTTTCAGTATGTTCTGGGAAGCTCATCTTTTCTGTTTTGCACTGTCTTATCTGCCCTCACGCATACTACCTGTTCAGCAAAGCCTGCATACTCACCACACACCCTTGCACACTCAGCATGCAAGCACACACTCATATCATCAGTGCCTACATGGCTTTAAGTACCCTACAAAAAAATCAACACAGAGATCAATCCCTCCATCACATTACAAGATTTGTATCCACAGCAATTTAAATGGAAAAGTTTGCAGAAAACTATCTAACAGTTCTGTAAAAGTTATTTTATATATTCCATGTTAGCTATCATTGCAGTAACAGACTACACTAAAGTATGAGTTTACATTATTTCTCACCATTTACAAAAGTAATAAATTTGGTACATATACTTCTCTTCCTCTACAACAACTTACACTGACATGTAATTGTTCTACTGACATTTACTTTGATCTGTGTTGCATGAAAAATGAAGGTGGCATTATGGTTGTTATAATTCTATCTTCCTTAAAACGTCAGCAAACTTTACTACTTAAGAGTGACATTTCCATGCTTCTCTCTGCTTAAGGCTGTATTACATTTATTTAAAAGTATCGGCAGAAACAGATCAAAAACTTCCCAGAAAAACATCGGGGGGGAGGGGGGGGTGCGGAAGGGAGGGGAGGGGAAAGGAGAGAGAAAACTGGTGAAACTATCAATTTATGTCTGATTTTTTTTTATATGGCTAGTAAGCCACTTCATGCATTCTGTGGAGAATGAGCAAAAAATCAAAAAAGTTTCATTTGATATCCTGATAAACACATATAGATTTGAAAAAACATTTGGAAGCAGGGAAATCTTCTTCTGTCAAAACCTTAAGTGAGATTTTTATTTTAGTTCTTGTATTTTAGTTCTAGCTTTCCTTGACATTCCCAAATCACTTCAACAAGGCACCTTGTCAGTACAGACTGCTGTTACTTACTGGCATGGGAATCTTACCAAAATTACACTTTTATTTACCAGGGGTAATATAATCTATTTTGATCTTCTGGTACAATCACAACAGAACTAGGTCTTCTGCTACACCAGCTAAGATGAGCAGACCAAGTTTATGCTTGACTGTTCTGTCTTCTATAAGGGTTTTCCCAGAAATTTTATACTTTTGGCAGAATCAAGGCTCAGTCACAGGAACTTCAGGTGTCAGCATGCCTCTGGTTTTCAGCATAAACAAACTAGCAATTCAAGTAACACCGTAACTCCAGTTACTCATGTCAAGAACAAGAGCAATAGAACATAAGAATATGTTCTCAAGCAAGATAAATACAAGATACAAACAGTAAGTAAGTAAATAAATAAGAAAGATACAAACAGTGAGTACTATGTGAGCTTTGTCCTTTTTACATTCTCTTGACCTCCTAATGCAAGGGAAAATAAATGATTAGCCAAATCATTCAAAATACAAAACTATTGCTCTGGTGGTTTACATGGCTCACAATATATACTTGCACTCTGAAAAGAAGTGATCTTTTTTTTTTTCTTTCCAGAAAAATAGCATTCATCCTTGAGGAAGGGCTAATATTCAGACTAATTTACTGTAGGCAATTTATTTTGGACCTCACTCCATTTTACAAATTCTCTGTTTCTCTTTTTTGCTGCAAGTAAGCTCTTAAACAGAAAATATACTAAGCAGCATTTCATATGAATCCTATCAAAGTTATTGAAGCATGAGGTCTATACAACCAGTGAAGCAGAAGACCATGCTATTACACGGACAAATGCACCCGAGTTACTGGAGCAACACAAAAACAATCACAGACACATGGCTTTTAAACCCTCATAAGCATCTCTTTTTGGAAAACAATTGTGTGTGTATATATATATATGAATATACACACACAAACATATATAAGGAGAAACAACAAACCTATTTTGTCTCTAGAAGCATCAGCGTATCACAACACATTGCTTCAGCACACACCATCTTACGACTCTTCTGGGGTACCAAGGGGACTCTGCTTGGGCTCTAAGGCAATTCATATTCAGGGATCAGACCCTACTTCCTGGCCTACATTTTAGGCAGCCACATCTATGCCCATATATATGGGCTGTGCAGGCATTTCCTCTCCAGGGTTACTGGGGAGGGCTATTGGGTACTTAGGCCTGGCTGCTCCTGCTCCCAACTCCTCAGAAGCTGCAGCCATGCACTAGTCCATCAGGGAAGTGGATGATGCCAGGGCTAGGGCTCTTCCAAATAGTGGAATTTACCAACTGATCTTGAATCCTACCCTTAAAGATCAAAACAAAACAAACAAAAAATTAAAATCGTGTAAACCACTATGAATTTATATAAAATAGCACAACCAAGTCCAATGGAGCACTGCATCCTGCTTCCAATACAATGTATGGGAGCATGACACAGCACCAGCACCCAGATTGGGACATGGCTGAATACTGCAGAGGCTGACTGAGCACAAAATTTTACTTTTTATGAATTCACTTGCTGATGCAGAAGAGCAAACAACAGCCTGCAGCTTGGACTTCCTCTCACAAACAGGTGTTGTTACTGGCTGCCCATATAAATAGCACTCTCTCAAGGGCCCCATTTACCCATTTCACATGCTTTCCGTTGCCATCTCTCCCCAGCCCCCTTAGCCTATTACCCTTCATAAACAAGTTTCCTTGGCACCCTTACAGCAGCCTTGCTAGCCTATAGCAGGGCAATATATGCTCTCTCTCATTCCATGCAGTGAGCCTCCACAAACAATATAGGAGGGACTTGGTTCAAAAACTCCACTCTGGGATGTATCCTCAACAGTAGACATAAACATCTATCACTTCACCATGCCATTCACCCCAGAGGATGCCATTTTATACCACTACCAAAACCCGTGCTGGAAAGTGTGGCCCTGCAGCTCTACCTTCACATCCTCCCACCCATGCTCAGCTGCCCCACTGCTATGGAAGTAAACCTTTGGGTCAACATCCTCACTTCACTCATCAGCTCCTAGGGTGACCCAGCCTCCTTAGCTATGCCCAGCCAGGACCTCAAAGCCTGGGACCTCACAAGCCAGCAGCAGCTGGGGCAGATCTCTTTTCCCTTTTGTTTTTGCAGCACCAGAAAATTTTTAATTCAAGCCTCTTGTGATAACCGAAGGCAACAAACTCCACAGACCCAGTCGGCTGGCCCAGACCTCAGCATCCTGGGCACTCAGCTGTGAGGGTGATGGTGGGTCAGCTCTCACCTCAGCCTGCAGCCTACACAGCAAAGGCAAAGGCTATCTTAGTGCCAAGCCAGCATCTTTGATGCAGTGTCAGAGGCTTGCCACTTAATACGTAGTTTTTTCATGTTTGCAAGTGTTTTCCATGGCACACAGTAAGGCTAGTGTGGAGTTCATTTGTCTCCAACTGCAAATATTTGTTCATTACCCTAGGGTAAAGAACAAACATTTGCTGCATTGATGAAATGGGGCAGTGAATAAACACCTTGGGAAAGTCTTAACATTTACAGTTAGTTTAGTTAACTTCATTGTCAATTAATGCATGTCAGTGCACAACAAATTTCTAATCAGGATAGTCAAAAAATTACTTATTTTTAAATTATTTCTCAAAATTAACAAATTCAGACCATCAAGGCACATGTGGAAAGAGACTTTTAAAGGTAATCTCTTACCCTACAAAATACTCCAGACCACAAAATGTGGCACACATTCTTCCACCTGCGAAATGTTATTGCTCAGAAGATGCAAAATGGAAATTATTTCCTCCATTCAAAGACCATAATTAAGTGCCTCTCATTACAGAAGACTATCCTAAGCAATTTGTTTTCATAATAAAAATAATAACCTAAAAGACTAATGAAAGCACTCAAAGAATAAAACTGTTCCCAAGCATTTTTGCAAGACAGCAGCTACAGCATCACTGAGTGTAACATAAGACCAGTCAACCATTTGTACAGGTAAAAAGTGTGCTACAGTGGGGGCTGTAAGGTTTTTTGTGAATCTTAGCCATTAGGTAATTTTCACAAGCAAGTAATAAACCACTCAGAAGGGTTGTTTTGCTGAAAGCAGTACTGAATTTAAATAACATAGTATGAATATTCTGCTATACTACTCTGTTTTCAACCACATGTATCTCTAGTGTGGGGGCCTTGCACTTTTATTTTTGCAACAGGATTCTAACCTGAGGAACTGAGAGGTACTGTTATACTGGACATTGCTGTCCTCTAGTGACTACACAGAGCTAGCAACTGTAAGAATACGCTGCAATAGGTTTCTTTGCTCTCGAGGTTAGTTGGGTATAGAATCTTATAAGAGTGAAATCTCAGATAACCTTAATATTAAAATATAGTATGAATAAATACATTACTTGAATATAAATAAATATTTCTGCAAATAAGTTCATAGGGCAATCAATGATAATAAATTGCAATCAGTAATACTTTTGTGCTGCACTGACATACACTACGACGAGTAATTTAGAAAAGTTACAGCCTCAAACAAGAAATTGTATTACATGACAACTAGTTGAATGCGCCCTACTTTATCTAGGAAATGTTTTATGTATATGACACTATTTACACTACTGTGGATTTTTACAGTAAACACTGTTAGTCATTTTAGCAAAAACCAGCATAGTTCTTAAATGTGTGTCATTGCCTTTGTTCCATATGTTGCGCATGTGCAGAACTGCTGTCATTTCACTAGGAGTAAATGAATATTATAACCTTTGTTAAAATTCAAAGTAATTTTTTGACAAAATCTGTATTTTAGTATAGACATAATACTGTATTTCCAAATTTTCAGTATTTTGCAACTGTGTTTTTGTTTATCTTACAGGTATTAACTTTATAATGGACCTTACCCATATTATTAACAATGTTGAAAAATCATACCCTTTGATGTAATTTCTCCATGCAAAAAAACTTCCATGAGAACCCTGGGTTTAATCTTTATATATAACAAGCTGATGGAGAATCCTGCGTTTACCTCCAGTTATGACTTCACAGTCATTTATAATAATATAATCAAATTACCACAGCTAGCAACATAATCACATAACTAGTGTAGGTTTTGTGGTTAAGGCTGCACATGCCCAGAATTATGCCCCAAATATTGTCAAAACTTGTCCCTACATGTTTTGGTCAAAACCCTCCCTTCCCCTCATTCTGGCATCAGCACTCATCCAGAGCTGAGTAAACAAAGAGCCAGGCATCAACAAGCCGGAGTAAACAACCCAACCTGCTTTTTTGGGGGTAAACAAGATCACACACTCACCTTATGTGATGCTTGCGCTTCTTCCAAGTATTGGCATAATTCTAGCCACACGCTTTGCCATTGGTTAATGGTGTTTACCAAGTTTGACTTTTGGCTAAATCTAAGCCTTGAACAAATTACGAATATTACCCCAAATTGTAAAGGAGTTGCTCTTTGTTCTTTTGCTCTCTTGCTCCCAAGATCTATTGCTTTTGCTATTGCTATTGCTCTGTACATTTGTACTGCCATTGTCTGCAGTCCAGAAAGAAGCCTGCTACCTGGGAAGAGCTGTCACGTCTCAGTTTACCCAACGGCATGCAAAGAGTCCTTTGCTTCACTACAGCTTAGCATCATACCCCAGTCCCACCAGCAGGAAGACATTGCCACTGTAGCCTGAGGGACTGAGCCCTGTTGGCCAAGTCAGCTGGGAGAGAACCTGCCTGAATCTTTTCAGCAATTCTAACAGTGTCTACTCTGAGCACAAACTGCGGACCTGTGAGCCAAAGCCTCCATGTGCCCACTCACAAAGTGAGAACCTCGCTTAGCAGCCCCTGCGTGCTGGCTGCTCAGCCATGGGAGAAGAAGCCTTTGCTCCACATGATTCAGAGCAGAATCTCTGCCAGGATCACCTGTGAGTGCCCCGGATCATTTGCTCACTCTCTGAGCTGAGCCAGGGGAAAGCCATGCCACTTCACACTGCCCCTGTGATTTAGTTTTATATCACATCGATATGCTGGAAATATGACAAAATATGAATATTATTTATTAAATGTTAAAAAATATTTTTCCAAGACAATTTGATTCAGGTTCATTTGCCCAGTTGATGGTAGGTTACACATGATAGGAGGCTAATAAACAGCAGAATAACAGGCTAGAAGAATCAGAACTTGGAATACAGAGAAACAAACTAGACTAGACTAGACTAGACTAGACTAGACTAGACTAGGATAGGATAGGATAGGATAGGATAGGATAGGATAGAATAGAATAGAATAGAATAGAATAGAATAGAATAGAATAGAATAGAATAGACCAGTTTGGAAAAGACCTTCAAGATCATCCAATGCCACCTAATCAACTAAACCATGCAACCAAGCACCCTATCAAGTCTCATCCTGAACACCTCCAGTGATGGTGACTCCACCACCTCCTCAGGTAGCCCATTCCAATGGGCAATCACTCTCTCTGGGTAGAACTTCCTCCTAAACTCCAGCCTAAACCTCCCCTGGCAGAGCTTGAGACTGTGTCATCTTGTTCTGGTACTGGCTGCCTGGGAGAAGAGACCAACTTCTGCCTGTCTACAACCTCCCTTAATGTAGCTGTAGAGAGCAATAAGGGCACCCCTAGTCTCCTCTTCTCCAGGCTAAGCACCCCCAGCTCCCTCAGTCTCTCCTCACAGGGCTTGTGTTCCAAGCCCCTCACCAACTTTGTTGCCCTCCTCTGGACACACTCCAGCAAGTCAACTCCCTTCCTAAACTGAGGGGCTGTGGTGAAGGCACATTATGCCCAGATACTGAATCTTGTCCCGGCATGTGGGCAAGCTCCCCCTCCTTCAGGAGGAAGACAAAAGCCAAGGCATTAGCCAGGCTAGCACGCACCTAGCACATGCAGGGCTCGTGCAAACATCAAATATGGTAGAATTCTAGCTTCATGCTTGCCCATAGGCTGAAACTAGTTGTTTATGAGAGTGCCCATTGGTCAAACCCAGCCTCAAGGGATTCTATAAGTATTACCCTAGCTGGTAAACAAGTTGCCCCCTCTCGCATTTTTGTCTCTGTGCTTGCTTGAGAGTGTAACTCCGAGCCGCAGCCTCTGCAATTGAGTTTATTGTTGTTGAGCTTCTGTTACATACATGCATGCATACTAAAGCCTCTGCATTGTGAGAAGCCATTGGGAGATTATTTCCACAGCGGGAGGACACCGCGCCGAGCCACGGAGCCCAGCGTCGCCGCAGCCCCCCATGTTATCAGAGGACTGGACCAACCCCCGAGGGACCACTCCAAGTGTCCTGCTGTTTCCTTAAGCCCAGCAAACGAGGAGCCGCCGCCTGACGCAGCCGCATCCTGTCTCCGAGGCCGTGTCCCTCAGCCCCAGGAATCTGCCGTAGCCAGGCCGATCCCTGCTGGGTCCGCCCCACTTGCAGCCTTGCCCGATCGGAAGCCTCCGAGTCTACCTCCCCGTGCGAGTCGGCTCCGAGGACCGACTCCATGCCGGGACCAGCCCTACCAGCCCACGGGCCGATCTACACCAGGACCGCTGCCTATCGTCTGGAGACAACTTGCCAAGTCCTGTGAAGGGAACTTTGCATATTAGCTAAGCCCAGCTTCCATTTCCTCTCACTGCTGCAGAGAGAGATAAGCCACCTGGTTTCCACCGAGTCGTCATCTAGTGGCCAAGTGGCAGAACTGCACCCTTCTTGTATATAAATACAGAAATAATTTGTAATTAGTTCAATCAAGCTCTAATCATAATACTAAGCCATTTCTGGAATCTATTTCACAAACATGCACTAGATCATGAATATAAGTTGGCGATTCATCGGTTATTCATAATTTGATAATTAAAATAATGTTTTCATAATTCATAATTCATAAATTAATAACCTCTTCACCACAGGGGCCCAGAACTGGACACAGTATTCGAGGTGCAGCCTAACCAGTGCAGTGTACAGGGGCACAATGACCTCCCTGCTCCTGCTGGCCACACTGTTCCTGATGCAGGCCAGGATGCCATTGGCCCTCTTGGCTGCCTGTGCACACTGCAGGCTCATGTTCAGCCTACCATCAACCAGCACCCCCAAGTCCCTCTCTGCCTGGCTGATCTCCAGCCACTCTGACCCCAGCCTGTAGCACTGGATGGGGTTGCTGTGGCCAATGAGCAGAACCCGGCACTTGGATGTGTTAAATCTCATGCCGTTGGACTCTGCCCATCTGTCCAGCCTGTCGAGGTCCCTCTGCAAAGCCTCTCTACCCTACCTCTACCCTCTACCCTCTCTAACCTACCTTGTTCTATCACTAATTACATGTGAGAAGAGACCAGCACCAGCCTCTCCACAAAATCCTTTCAGGTAGCTGTAAACAGAGATGAGGTCTACCCTCAGCCCCCTTTTGCAAATTAAACAGACCCAGCTCCTTCAGTTACTCTTCATAAGACTGATTCTCCAGGCCCTTCACCAGCTTCATTGCTCTTCTCTGCACTTGCTCCAGCACCTTGACATCTCTCTTGTATTGAGGTGCCCCAAACTGCACACAATACTTGAGGTGTGTCCTCAAGAGTGGAGTACAAGGAGACAATCACCTCCCTACTCCTGCTGGACACAGAATTCCTAATACAGGCCAGGATGCCACTGGCTTTCTCGGCCACCTGGGCACACTGCTTGCTCCTGTTCATCTGCTTGTCAATTAGAACCCCTAGCCACACTTCCCCAAGCCTGTAGCATTGCTTGGGATTGTTGTGACCCAAGTGCAGGACCTGCCATTTAGCCTTGTTGAAGCTCATCCCATTAACACTGGTCCATTGATCCAATCTATCCAAGTGCCTCTGTAGAGCTCCCTTGTGCAGGTCAACACTCCCACCTAACTTGATGTCATCTGTGAACTTACTGATGACACACTCTATGTCTTCATCAAGATCATCAACAAAGATGTTAAACAGAAGTGGTCCCAACACTGAACCCTGGGGAAGATGACTTGTGGCTGGCTGCCAGCCAGATTTAATTCCATTGACCACCACTGTTTGTCCACAGTTTGCCCTTGGATGAAGCTGTTCCATTTCAGCTCTGGAGCTTGACCACAATGAAATCCAAACCTCTTTCACTCCTATAAGCAGAGCTGATTTAGATGTACAGGATGTGTTAAATCTCATGCCATTGGATTCTGCCCATCTGTCAAGCCTGTCAAGGTCCCTATGCAGAGCCTCTCTACCCTCCAGCAGATCAACTCCTGCCCCCAGCTTGTTGTCGTCCATAAACTCACTGATGATGGACTCAATGCCCTCATCCAGGTCATCGATAAAGATGTTGAAGAGCATGGGGCCCAGCACTGATCCTTGGGGCACACCACTAGTGACTGGCAGCCAGCTGGATGTGGCACCATTCACCACCACTCTCTGGGCTCGGCCCTCCAGCCACTTCCTAACCCAATGCAGAGTGCTCCTGTCCAAGCCATGGGCTGACAGCTTGGCCACGAGTTTGCTGTCAAAGGCCTTGCTGAGGTCCAGGTAGACTACATCCACAGGCCTCCCCACATCCACCAGGCGGGTCACCTGATCATAGAAGGAGATCAGGTTGGTCAGACAGGACCTGCCCTTCCTAAATCCATGCTGGCTGGGTCTGTTCCATAATCTTGGCCATCCTGGAAGTGCTGCGTGATTACAGACTCTTCAGGAGAGACAGGCAAGGAAGAAGGGGTGGAGGGGTGGCCCTGTACATCAGGGAGGCACTAGATGCCATTGAGCTGGAGATTAGGGACAATCAGGTTGAATGCTTGTGGGCAAGAATTAGAGGGAAGACCAGCAGGGCAGACATCCTGGTTGGAGTATGTTATAGACCACCCAACCAGGAGGATGATGTCGATGAAGCATTCTATAGACAGCTTAAGGCTGTCTCAAGATCTCCTGACCTTGTTCTCATGGGCGACTTCAACCTGCCTGATATCTGCTGGGATCTCAACACAGCAGAGAGGAGACAGTCTAGGAGGTTCTTAGAGTGCATGGAGGAGACCTTCTTATCCCTGGTGCTGCGTGAGCCTACCAGGGGCAAGGCTATGCTTGACTTCCTCTTCACCAACAGGGAAGGGCTGGTGGGTGATGTGGTGGACGGAGGGTGTTTAGGGGCCAGCGACCACGAGATAATTGAATTTTCGGTATTTGGTCAAACTAAGAGGGGCAGCAAGAAGACCTCCACTCTGGACTTCCGGAGGGCGGACTTCAGGTTGCGCAAGGAAATAATTCAGAGGGTTCCTTGGGAGAAAGCCCTTAAAAATAAAGGGGTCCAGGAGGGCTGGACCTGCTTCAAGAAAGAACTGATGAAGGCTCAGGAGCAGGCTGTGCCAATGCGCCGGAAGAGGAGCCGCCAGGGCAGACGGCCAGCCTGGTTGGGTAATGAACTTTTAATAGAACTAAGGGGAAAAAAGAGGGTATATCATCTTTGGAAGAAAGGTGAGACAACCCATGGAATGTTGCTAGGGCATGTAGGAAGAAAATTAGGGAGGCAAAAGCACATTTGGAACTTAAACTGGCCTCTGCTGTGAAGGACAACAAAAAGTGCTTCTATAAATATATTAATAGCAAGAGGAAGGGCAGGGACAACCTCCACTCCTTGGTTGACATGGAGGGAAATGTTGTATCACAGGATGAGGAAAAGGCAGAAGTACTTAACACCTTCTTTACCTCAATTTTTACTAGCAGGAAAGAATGTCTACCAGACAGCTGGCCTGCAGAGCTGGCAGAAGGAGCCAGGGAGCTGCATAGTTTCCCTGTGTTCCATGAGCAACTGATCGGAGCTCTCCTCAGCAGCTTGGACCCCCACAAGTCCATGGGACCAGATGGGATCCATCCTAGGGTGCTGAGAGAGCTGGCAGATGAGCTGGCCAAGCCACGCTCCATTATTTTTCAGCAGTCCTGGCTCACTGGAGAGATCCCAGATGACTGGAAGATGGCCAACGTGGTACCCATCCACAAGAAGGGCCGGTTGGATGAGCCAGGGAATTCCAGGCCTGTCAGCCTGACCTCAGTGCCAGGCAAGATTATGGAACAGGTCATCCTGAGTGCAATCACACAGCACTTAGAGGATGGCCAAGGGATCAGGCCCAGCCAGCATGGGTTTAGGAAGGGCAGGTCCTGCCTGACCAACTTGATCTCCTTCTATGATCAGGTGACCCGCCTGGTGGATGTGGGGAGGCCTGTGGATGTAGTCTATCTGGACCTCAGCAAGGCCTTTGACACCATTCCCCATAGCAAACTCCTGGCCAAGCTGTCAGCCCATGGCTTGGATGGGAGCACACTGCGATGGGTTAGGAAGTGGCTGGAGGGCTGAGCCCAGAGAGTGGTAGTGAATGGTGCCACATCCAGCTGGCTGCCAGTCACTAGTGGTGTGCCCCAGGGATCAGTACTGGGCCCCATGCTCTTTAACATCTTTATTGATGATCTGGATGAGGGCATTGAGTCCATCATCAGTAAATTTGCTGATGACACCAAACTGGGGGCAGGAGTTGATCTGCTGGAGGGTAGAAAGGCTCTGCAGAGGGACCTCGACAGGCTGGACAGATGGGCAGAGTCCAACGGCATGAGATTTAACACAACCAAGTGCTGGGTTCTGCACATTGGCCACAGCAACCCCATGCAGAGCTACAGGCTGGGGTCAGAGTGGCTGGAGAACAGCCAGGCAGAGAGGGACTTGGGGGTGCTGGTCGACGGTAGACTGAACATGAGCCTGCAGTGTGGCCAGGCAGCCAAGAGGGCCAATGGCATCCTGGCCTGCATCAGGAACAGTGTGGCCAGCAGGAGCAGGGAGGTCATTCTGCCCCTGTACACGGCACTGGTTAGGCTGCACCTCGAGTACTGTGTCCAGTTCTGGGCCCCTAAGTTTAGGAAGGATGTTGACTTGCTGGAATGTTTCCAGAGAAGGGCAACAAAGTTGGTGAGGGGTTTGGAACACAAGCCCTGTGACGAGAGGCTGAGGGAGCTGGGGTTGCTTAGCCTGGAGAAGAGGAGACTCAGGGGTGACCTTATTACTCTCTACAACTACCTGAAGGGAGGTTGTAGACAGACGGATTTTGGTCTCTTCTCCCAGGCAACCAGTACCAGAACAAGAGGACACAGTCTCAGGCTGTGCCAGGAGAGTTTTAGGTTGGATGTTAGGAAGAAGGTCTATACAGAAAGAGTGATTGCCCATTGGAATGGGCTGCCTGGGGAGGTGGTGGAGTTGCCATCATTGGAGGTATTCAGGAGAAGACTTGATGGGGTTGCTTGGTGCCGTGGGTTAGTTGTTTAGGTGGGTTGGATTGATTGATGGGTTGGACGCGATTATCTTGGAGGTCTCTTCCAACCTGGTTTATTCTATGTATGTATTCTATATATGTATGTATTGCACTCAAGATGACCGACCTGTTCCATAATCTTGCCTGGCACTGAGGTCAGGCTGACAGGCCTGGAATTCCCTAGCTCATCCAACCGGCCCTTCTAGTGGATGGGCACCACGTTGGTCAGCTTCCAGTCATCTGGGATCTCTCCAGTGAGCCAGGACTGCTGAAAAATGATGGAGCGTGGCTTGGCCAGCTCATCTGCCAGCTCTCTCAGCACCCTAGGATGGATTCTGTCTGGTCCTATGGGCTTGTGGGGATCCAAGTGGGTGAGGAGATCTCTAACTACCTCCCCCTGGAACACAGGGAAACTATGCTGTTACCTGGTTCCATCTGCCAGCTCTGCAGTCCAGCTGTCCGGAAGACATTCTGTCCTGCTAGTAAAAATTGAGGCAAAGAAGGTGTTAAGTACCTCTGCCTTTTCCTTATCTTTTGTTACAGCATTTCCCTCTGTGTCCACCAAATAGTGGAGACTGTCCTCGCCCCTCCTCTTGCTATTAATATATTTATAGAAGGACTTCTTGTCCTTCACAGCAGAGGCCAGTCTAAGCTCTAAATGCACTTTTGACTCCCTAATTTTCTTCCTACATGACCTACCAACATCCTTAAACATTCCATGGGTTGCCTCATCTTTCTTCCAAAGATGATACACCCTCTTTTTCTCCATAAGTTCTATTAGAAGTTCATTGCCCGTCCATGCTGGCCATCTGCCCCGGCAGCTCATCTTCCAGCACATTGGCACAGCCTGTTCCTGTGCCTTCAAGAGTTCTTCCTTGAAGTAGGTCCAGCTCCCCTGGACCCCTTTGATTTTAAGGGCTCTTTCCCAAGGAACCTGCTGAGTTAGTTCCTTGAGTAACCTGAAGTCTGCTCTCCAGAAGTCCAGAGTGGAGGTCTTCTTGCTGCCCCTCTTAGATTGATTAAGTACTGAAAATTCAATTATTTCATGATCACTGGACCCTAAACACCCTCTGACCACCACATCACCCACCTGCCCTTCCCTATTGGTGGAGTTCAAGCATAGCCTTACCCCTGGTAGGCTTGCTGTCGTAGTTTGGGCTGGGTGCCCTCTGCTACAGGGGTGTTTCCTGTGTCCAGAAGTCCATCCCAGTGGGTGGACTCAGGAAATTAGGTATTTCTACCATAATCCCTTGCACCACTATAAATTTTGCGGTGGGGTCTGGCACTTCCTCTTTCCTTCCCTCTCCGAGACTTGGTAACTGGGGGAGAGATCTCCCGGCCATGGGCCTGATTGGGCCCAAGGCCACAGGGGGATGGGCAGTCTCAGGCCTGGCCAGCTGAGACTAGCCCAGCAGAGGGAGGGGGAAGAAGGAGCCCTGGGGGTTTTGGATGCACCTTCAGGTGGGGATGGGATCTTTCTTTGTCACTGCGCTTTGGGTTTTCTGTAACATTCACCGCTTTCTATAACATTCACCGCTTTCTATTTAAACTTTCATCACTTTTGCAATCCGTTTGTCTGAGTGTTTTATTTCTGCCTGTGGTGGGGAGGGGGTCTGCCCCTAACCCATTACACTTGCGCAGCACCAGGGATAAGAAGCTGTCCTCCATACACTCTAAGAACCTCCTAGACTGTCTCCTCTCTGCTGTGTTGAGATCCCAGCAGATATCAGGCAGGTTGAAGTCACTCATGAGAACAAGGTCAGGAGATCTTGAGACAGCCTTAAGCTGCCTATGGAATGCTTCATCAACATCTTCATCCTGGTTGGGTGGTCTATAACAGACTCCAACCAGGATGTCTGCCCTGCTGGTCTTCCCTCTAATTTTCAACCATGAGCACTCAACCCAATCGTCCCTGATCTCCAGCTCAATGGCATCTAGTGCCTCCCTGATGTATAGGGCCACCCCTCCACCCCTTCTTCCTTGACTGTCTCTCCTGAAGAGCCTGTAGCTGTCAATTGCAGCGCTCCAGTCATGTAAGTTGTCCCACCACATCTCTGCGATGGCAACTACATCATAACTTTCCTGCTGCAGGAAGGCTTCCAGCTACTCTTGTTTGTTGCCCGTACTTCGTGCATTAGTGTACATGCACTTCAGCTGGGCTGCTGATTTCACCTCTGGCTCTAGCTTATCACCCCCCGACTGCTGCCTGGGGGGACTGGTTTCAGCCCCTTCCCCCTTCAAATCTAGTTTAAAGCCCTATCAATGAGACCTGCCAATTCCCTTCCTATAATCTTTTTCCCTCTGAGGGATAGGCCATTCTTGTACACCGTGGCCTTTCCCCTCCTCTGGGACAGATGTACTCCATCTGTTGCCAGCTGACCTGGTGCAGTACAAAGTTCCCCAAGATCAAAAACCCCAAAATTCTTTTGATTACACCAGCCTCTACGCCACTTGTTGACTATAGCTGCTGACCTGTTCCTTCTGGTATTCCCTCCTGCAACTATGGGTATTGATGAAAAGATTATTTCTGCACCTGACCCCTCAACCAGGTCTCCGAGGGCCTTGAAGTAATTTTTTATATCCCTGGGAGTTCTGGTTGCAACATCATCATTCTCTAACTGCATAACTAGAAAGGGATAGTAGTCAGAGGGGTGCACCAGACTAGGCAGCCTTCTGGTAACATCTCTAACTTGAACTCCTGGGAGGCAGCAAACTTCCCTGTGTGAAGGGTCTGGCCGACATATGGGGCCCTCTGTTCCCCTCAGGAGGGAATCACCAATAACAATTACCCTCCTCTTTTTTTTGAGGGGGCAAGTCCTGATGCTGGGGGAAGGCTGTTTAACCTTAGGCTGTTTTGCCCTAGACTGTTTAAACTTAGGCTGTTTAGCCTCAGGGAAAACCCCAGATGGTGTGTCCTCCAGTATCAGAATCACCTCACCCTCAAACTCCAGTGCCCCATACTTGTTTTCCAAGGGCAGTGGGGAAGGTGAGGGGAGACAAGGAGGTTTTACTTTGCATCTTTTGAGAGGAACCTGAGTCCATTCCCCTCTGTTTTTTGGATAACCAGCCCCTGCTGGGGGAGCCTGCAGAGCCTGCTTACTCTGGTTCATCTCCTTCCTACTCTGGTTCATCTCTTTTCTACATTCTCTTACAGCTCTAAGTCTGGCAACCTCATCCTTCAGTCTGGCCACCAGGTTAAGCAGATAGTCGATCTGCTCACACCTAATGAAGGAGTTGTCCCCACTACCCTGAATTTCAAGAGCCAGGCTCCAGCAGTCTCTGCAGCCAGATACCTGGACAGCTACCTTCTTGTGTTCCACCTCAGTCTGGGTCAACACTGATTTTTTGAAGGAGTTTTTGCTGCGGGTCACAGCCATCCTTACCCCTAGCCACAGCACCTACTGGACAAAAAAAACTAGAAAAAGTATGGCGGCGCGTGCGGCTGACTGCCGCTGAGTGAAAGCACAAGAGAATACGGGCTTCCAGCTGAAATGGAAGCCCTGCGAACTGCCGCTGCCTTTTTAAATCTGCTGCTAGTGACGTAGGGATCATGAGCAGCAGGCATGTGAAAAGGCAGCTTCTCTGATCCTCATAGCATGCCTAGGGATTGCCAGGGTCCTGGTGGAAAAGGAGAACCTGAAAAGGAGAGCAGTGGATTCCCTCTGAGGCTGCTGGTCTCGGCATGGTCCTGAGAGCTTCCCAAAGGACACTGCTGCCTGTCCACTGCAGGCTTGAACTCACAACCCTGAGATTAAGAGTCTCATGCTCCACTGACTGAGCTGACTGTGCTCCCTCATATGCTTGAGAAAACATTCCCTGAGGCAATGATAGGTCCAAGAGCATCAGAAGATGCAGCCTTTGCACCAGGGCAACAGTGAAGCAGAAAAGATGAACGTTTGCAATGGCAAAGGAAAAATAAAAAATACATGAGTAATTGGAAGTAGATGAATGAAAGTGGTAGTGAAAAACACGGAGGAAAATAAAAAAAAAGAAAGTAGAAATAGATAGAAATGGTAGTCAAAAATATTGAAATAAGAACTAAAAAACTCCTGGACTTGGGAATAGAACAATTAAGCCTTTCTGGGTGTGCTGTGCAGGCTGACTTCTGGGCTTCAATATTTGGTTTTTGCATATACAACTTTCCTTCACAGAAATATTTTTAATGTCTTGATACATGAATTACTTAGTTACCCAAAATCTAAATTTCGAAGAAATTGTAAGATAAAAATAGGGTCTGAGTTAATGAATTACTGTGACTTACCAAGACGTTTGAAGAACTTCTCTTTAATCAAGAAGACCCAGGTTAAATGTGCTTATACCTCATTCATTCAAAGTTACATGTGTTCCACTGGTTGAGTTTTAAAGCTCTCTATCTAGCTTCAAATGTACTCTTTGGACGTGTTATTTTACCGCTTTTATTCAGCAAAATCCTATCAGTGACTAATCACCACAGATATTTCACACTCCATATCACCTATTTGTTCCATTCACTGAAAGTGTCATATTCTGTTTTGAACTCAATTAAAAGCTTGATTTGTGTGGTGGTTTGAAAGGAAAGGCTCTGCTTTCCCTCCCCCACTGAGAAAGAGACCACGGCTAAACCCAGTCGGAGAAATTAGATTATATTTTACAAGGAAACAGATTCTATGCAACACAACAAATACAGGTATTTTACAATATATACAGGAATATACAGCAAATAAACTCAACCAGAAACCAGACCCCCCACAAAGGGGCTTCCCCCTGTGCCCCCTTCAACCCCCTACCTCCCTTCTCCCCCAAAAGAGGTAGAAGAAGAGACGAGGACAGTTAACAGGGCAGGAAAAGAATAAAGGCCTTGCACAGGGAGTTAGTATCTTATCTTAGTTGGCCAGAATCCCAGAAGCAGATCCAGCCGAAAGGGACAGCGAAGGAAGGAAGACTGAGAGAAAGTTCCCAGCTCCCCCGGGTCCAATCTGACCTCCCACAATCCTACCAATGAAATTCGTTTAGAAAACCAAAATATTTTACAAACATTTAGCCAGTGTGCCCCTTTCTTAAAGGCACAGCGTCAAACGGCCACAATTTGTCACCATGCTCTCTGGGAAAGCCACTACACAGGCTGCATGACTCCTGTCCTCCCCAGTACTTCATTACTTTTAAATACATTTGAAAAGAAAAAAAAGCAAAAACAAAAAAAAGCAAGTTTTTACAGACCCAAAATGATCCATCTGTGTCCCCCATATAAGGATGAATTCTATGCCTATGACAGAACTTCATTGCTTCAATAACTCACATGTTTCTCTTCAAAAAGCACAGCTGTTCTGTGAGAACAGTAGTGCTCAAATGGTCAATGAAGTCTTTAGGAAAGATGCTATTTTTTCCTTGGGACCACCTTGCAACCTAAATCGTTCATGCAGAACTTGAATAATTTTGAGGTAGTTCCATACTCAATGTTGATCCACATTCTTAAAAAATTACAGACTAGAATGCAAAAAATGCTATAGTACCTTTACCCAGGGAAATAGTTGAGTTACTATCCATGGAGGTATTTAGAACAGTACTTAGAGAAATGGTTTAGTGGTGGAGTCTTTTTCAATCTAAACAATTCTGCAATTTTATAGTAACATTTAAAGTTGTCAATTTCACCTGAAGCAGCTTTTAATTTGGGGTTCTGGGGCAGTTTTTCTTTAACATATGGATCTGTAAGTATTTTCTATTTGAAGTGTAGAGTCCTACCTAGAACATATTTACCATAGACATTTTATTTCACTATTTTAGCTATTTTTTCCTTTGCTTTCTTACATTAATAGTAACACATATTAGCAGTAAGAGACCAAGTGGCTAAAGCATCTGTTAACAGATATGGCAGCATAATTTCAAGACTTACTCAGAACTCACAATAAGGGACATTTCTCAGTTGATGAAAGTTGATGACTGCTCATTGAGGCTATGAAGTTGGTGGTAGCCAGAGATATTAGTGGTTGCATAACTCTTGTATGCTCTTTGACCACAGGTGGCTGTCAATGGGTCCATGTCCCAGTGGAGGCCAGTGACAAGTGGAGTCCATCAGAGATCAGTCCTGGGACCAGTCTTGTTCAACATCTTTGCCAGTGACATGGACAGTGGCATTGAGTGCATCCTCAGCAAGTTTGCTGATGACAGCAAGCTGTGTGGTGCAGCAGACACGCTGGAGGGAAGGGATGCCATTCAGAGGGACCTTGACAGGCTAGAGAAGTGGGCACAAGCCAACCTCATGAGGTTCAACAAGACCAAGTGCAGGGTCCTACATCTGGGTTGAGGCATCCCAGGCACAAATGCAGGCTGGGCAGTGACTGGCTGAAAAGTAGCCCTGAGGAGAGAGATTTGGGGGTGCTGGTGGAGGAGAAGCTCAACATGAGCTCTCAATGTGCACTTGCAGCCCAGAAGGCCAGTCAGATCCTGGGCTGCATCAAGAGAAGTGTGGCCAGCAGGTCAAGGGAGGTGATTCTTCCCCTCTACTCAGCTCTGGTGAGACCCCACCTGGAGTACTGCATCTAGTTCTGGAGCCCCTATTACAAGAGGGATATGGATGTGGCGGAACGTGTCCAGAGAAGGGCCACGAGGATGATCAGAGGCCTGGAGCATCTCTCCTATGAGGACAGACTGCAAGAGTTGGGGCTGTTCAGTCTGGAGAAAAGAAGGCTCTGAGGGGACCTAATTGTGGCCTTCCAGTATCTGAAGGGGGCCTACAAGAAGGCTGGGGAGGGACTTCTCAAGATCTCAGGTAGTGATAGGACTAGGGGGAATGGAGTGAAGCTGGAGGTGGGGAGATTCAGGCTGGGCACGAGGATGAAGTTCTTCACTGTGAGAATGGTGAAGCCCTGGAACAGGCTGTCCAGGGAGGTGGTTGAGGCCCCATCCCTGCAGGTGTTTAAGACCAGGCTGGATGAGGCTCTGGCCAGCCTGATCTAGCATGAGGTGTCCCTGCCCATGACAGGGGGGTTGGAAATAGATGATCCATTTGGTCCCTTCCAACCCTGACTGATTCTACAAGTCTATGATTCTATGAAAATGGTGGATCCTGATAACATTTAACAGAGAGGTCACAGATGATATACCAGACTGCTGCTCATAAGCAGTGACAAAAAGAAAACACACAGAAGAAAAAGGGTTGTTGAAGCAGATTTTATTTTACAGTAATCTGTAATACAGTTCTTTTTAAACACACAAATGTACAAAATTATATTAAATGCAGATCTGAGAAGGAACAAACTGCATGAACATCACAGTTTTACTTGTAAACAGTATGAAGTAAATTTTGAAAGTTTTCACAATTTACATAATTGTGTACATAATTGTTTACATAATATAAGGACTTCCATTGAAAGTTGGCACATGCAATTGGCATTAAACTTCTTCCTCACACTACCATGAAAACACACTTTCAAGTACTTCAGTAGGAAATCTTCGCATCTTGGGTTTGCTGCTCAGCCACCCAATGACTAATTTCCTACAAACCCAACTATATACAGCCAGAACTCAAATGGAAGGTATTGTAGAAAAACAACTCATTTTTAGAAACTGAGTAACATATTTATACCTATGTTCTGGATATCCAAGTAAAATTTTCTCTTACTATGAGTTTTCTCACAAAACTACATAGGCAAAAAAATAAAAAATTAATATTAACATTACTAGTTCTAAGGATATCAATAAAAAAGGATTAGGCCCGATCATAATGCAGTGGGAAAAATTACTAAAACAACTGGCACTGTAAAAAACTTCTCCAATCCTTAAGTAACACAGACAAGGTCAGAGGGATAGCATTATATGCTATATTGAACTTGGCAGGGGTAGTGGTAGAGGAATTCAAACTTCACATAAGATACTGGTCCATTTTTTCCATTACTTAATACAGTCAGAAACACCTCAGAAGTAGTTTTGAAATTAAAAGGGCCTTGGTTATAATAATAATTATATCCCTGAAATCTTTTTCCTTAAAAAAGTAACCTGACTCTGTTGTACAGCAGTGGATGGAGGCAAAAGAGCAACCACTTTAAAGGTTGCTACATACGAACAGATTGCCTGCTCTAGCACAGAGCTTAATTGGGAGCATGGGTGGACATCTAAATGACGCTCCTTGCACGGGTGGTCCATAGATATTTTTCTTGGAATAAATTTCAACAGTCTACGCATACTTTAAACTGCATCTTATTTTTCCTAAAATAATAGAGGACTTTCTAGTCAATACAAAAAGACTTACACAGAAAAACACTTAAAGCACGTTAGGTCACAATTGTAAGAACAATTAAAACAAGCAGCAGCTTCTCTTTTTAAGCCACTAATGTGGTTACAAAAACTTAAGTGATTGAAACATTTTGGAAGCATCTCACAAGAAATTATTGCCTCAGAAATGTGTACTACAGAACAACTTAAAAGGTCCAAATCAATGCATGATAAAATAATACTTCCTTGTCAACTGAATTAAAACAACTTATTTACAGGTCATGAGGAAAAACAATAAAGGCCTTTCCTTTTCAAATAAATACATGTATTATGGGTACACGTCTACTAAATAAAGATTAAAAAAAAAACAACACAATATCCCCCAAGCATTGTGCAATTAAATGAATAGTTCTTATGTACTAAACAAAACCATAAAAATACTCAATGTACAATAATGCAACCACGTCACATCATAAAGCTGATGTTTGCCATTTTACATTTTAGGTAGAAGGCAAAATACCCTTCAGAAAAAACAACAGAATACTACATATTATTTCAAGGTATAAATACATGCTTTAAATTCTAAATTTAAATATTTTTTCAAGTTCTGCTTTAACATTAATTTTACATATTATGTAACTATTCAGACTTGCTGAAGGTAATCATCACAAGATTTCTAAAGCTAGTTCAAATTGAGCTATAGTTATAATCCCCATTTGGGAGGTCTTTTTTTAGTAACCTAGACACTGATGAGAAAACTACTCCAAAGCAGAAACTTCAGCAATTTCCAACCCTGCCACAACACATAAATCTACGGAGCTTAAAAAAAGGCTGGTTTGTTTGTTGTTTTTTTTTAATTTGAAATATTTGGCCAAATTTCCTAAGAGATTTTGGTCATTTAAAGAGAAAATTGCTCAAAATTTCATTGGTCCAATCCTGGACAGAGAAAAAATACTGGTGTGAAGGCAGGTCCCTGAACTTACATCCTTTAATGCGGCTCTCTATAGACACAGGCACACCATACAATACTCCCTCTGTGACAAGAATCTGAGATAAGAAAGCAATTACTGCACATGCACACACACTGCTAACCCTGGCTCATGGAATTTGCATTTGCAAGAGGTGTCTCATAATGCTATTAAAATGGCAAAGAGAAGGCTGAAAGGGATCCAATAGCCTGCACGTACTAGAAGGGATTTACCAAGATTGCAGCCAAACTCTTCTTGGTAGCTGGAGATGATACAACTAGGGGAAGTGGCTACAAATTTCTAACCACTTGGGAACCCAAGGTTGAACAAAACACAAAAACCAGGTGATGAGGAATGCTAGTGGTATCTTTGTGTACTTTTCACAGCCTGGCTAGCCAAATACGTGACTAACCTGATCTAGGGCTGGCAAAAGTCTGTCTCTGCTTAGGTGCACGGGAGGTTGGACAAAAGCCCTTCCAGAAATCCTTCCTGCAAACAGCTTGATATGATTCTCTGTATCCAACCATGTTTTCAGTTTTCTCCTGCAGGTATGTCAACAAGGTTTAGGTAAATACATTTCACCTCATTTACCACAGGTCAAAACCACAGAGCAAGTCAAATGCTGTGGTTCAGGAGACACAGAACACTGAATCTAATTCCTACAATTTAACAGAGGCTAGTAACACTGGCAGAGCAATAATTTTTTATGTACAGAGCAGCTTATAATCATGACCTCATCCTCACAAAATGCAAATGCCTACAGGTTACCTTATACTTCAGAAACTATGTCTCCCTCTCTCCTCCCTACTGCTGCAGAAAGAACTATGTGGAAGTACAGCCCATATTAATTCTACTTTAATTCTACTTCCACTTTACTTTTTTGAGGATACTGAAGCTTTTACACACAACACAGGAAAAGACTGTTGTCAATACACTCAGTTAAGCATGATTTTCTCCTCAGAGACGCTAATTACAGCTGTAATTTTCTTGTTTAAATAATAAAGAGTTAATAATAAGCAATACATATGGGACCAGGCATTTCTGGCACACCTGCATCTCCTTCATTCTCTGCCACCTGCTCCAGAAAAGACTCAGGACTACAGTGAGGTGAGATGCTACAAAACTGATGTCTCCTGAGTGGAATAAGTGCATGAAGAGCCTTTTATTACTTCAAAAAAGGATACAAAACATGTTTTCCCTTCCAGGGTTGAATTACAATATAGTGAAATAAAAATAACTTACTCCTTCTGGTATCAAGATTTCTCTGTCTTGACATGAATACATTTTCAGATAGTTACCTAATGATTAGTTGCTCTGATCTAGAGATTGAAAAGGATGCTTAAATTTTACTACTTCTAAACTTTTTTTAATGGTGAACCATCCTGTTTCTGTGAACTCAACATTTTAAAACACTGATAACACAGCACAAGCAATACAGTGTTCAAATAAAGTGATGATAAAATGCAGCAACAGCTGCTAGTCATACAGTTTTCCAATTAGTCTATAGAACTTTATTCAAGATACTCAACTAGATTTTAGCCTGGAGATGTTTTATTAAGATACAAGAAAAGAATTAAATGGTTTCCAGGCTCTGAAGGAGCCTTATCCCATTCCAATCAAAATTAGTGAAAGCTAACAAGAACTGGATCGTGATTGTTAACTGTAGAAGTACCTATAATTTTTACTACATAATAGGACTGTTGGGAACTATTGTAAGCAATAATAAATCAGCTTTTAGAGATGCTGACACCAAAAGCTACCACCCACTAGTGAGTTTTTCCGAATTTTCCTAAAATCAGGCAAAGGATGTCTCATTAAGGTTAAGTGGCTCACTTCAGGAACTTCTTTTAATGAACAGTTTATACAGATGCTGGTGCATGTGCAGCAATTCTTTCACTTGCAGATTTAAAACTTTAAATATGCATAAAGAATATCCATTAAACCAGACTCCTCTACTACAAATTCTCAATTACTGTCTGAATGGAAGACATTTGAAAAACAAGCACAAAATTAAAACACATATCTCTCTGTAACACTAATAATGATCTAGTCTAAACAAACAGGCAGGTACTGGATCATTAATTCATGTCAGTAATCCTACACATCACAGTTATTAAAGTCTCTCTGGAATTTTGAATGATCCACACGAATGTTCCATTCAGTGCTGAGCTGTATAGGATCATATCAGAATTATGTTTTACTTCTCAGTTCTGAATCAAACCCCAATTCCCAAAATTAAAAACACTGCAACTTACCAACTTTTGTGAAATAGTGCCAGACCCCCCCATGAACCTGTCAATGTCTTCTCCAAACAAGAAAACATTCTAATTAATGCCCTAAACCTAGGGTTCATCTTGGCCACCTTTTAACCATTTGGGAGTTTCATAGGAAATGTATCATCAATATATAACTTAAGGCCTTCAAAAAACTAGCTAGATATGAGAAAAGATTAAATTAATAAAAGCTGTGATTTGTTCTTAACCTATGAGTAGTATATGATATTATCATGTTCTGTATCTTAAGAAATATTGAGCTCTTAAAGAAACAAGCAGGTAAAAAAAGAGAAAATGTATGGCAATCATGTGTGCAGTGAGTACTGTAGTACTGATTCTGAGCTCACTTCATTGACTCACACTACTTAAGAGAAGTAATGAAACCAGAGCCTGTGGGGCAAAGCAAGTGCATAAACATCAATGAGTAGAAAATAGAGTCTGGATTTTTAACTTGATGTGCAATTTCTAAATACACAAATTCATAAATCCCCAGGAAAAAGAACAAATTGTTTAAATCCTGCTTAAAAAAAAAATTAAAGATCTTATTTAGGTCAGGAAAAATACATGATACTTAAACATTGCAACAGTTTTTCATGAGTGCTGATTTTTTGACAGGTGTCTCTCCCAGGCTGGTTACCGACCTCCTATCATCTTGATTATCACTACATTTTCGTACTTCACTGTGAAAAAAAACAAACAAACAATCAAAACAACAACAACAACAAAAATTAAAGGGCATTCAATTAATATATTTCTATCCATGTTCACTGCTCCTTTTCTCCCAGTATATCTTACAGACCTCACTACCATCTGTTCTGTGGTTAAAGCTACAGGGGTTAGCACACAGCATCAACATGTCTTACAATTTTTATTCGGGAATCAAATTAGTATTTTTACACAAATCACAGTCAGAGATAGTTATAGGAATATAGTAATTTCTGATATGTTCCACTATGTTCTCTTTTCTCTCTCCTTTTCTTTTGATCACCTTCTTTTAATAAGTTTGCCTCAGTATATTATCATAGAAAAAGAATATCTTCATAGTTGAAAGAACAGAAATAAAAAATCATAATTTCAAGTACAGATTACCCCTCAAAGAAAAACCACACATTGTTGGATGTTTTATGATAAATGCAGTCTTAAAAGTTGGTTATTGATCTGTATTCTTCCTATGGGACCCTATAATGCCAAAAGCTAGATGAAAAATTAGCAAAGTTTTATATATATATTAATTATTTTTATTCATTAAAACCCCCTAATAGATATATAAACAAAGCAAAATAATAAATAGATATAAAATATTGTGGTTTTTTAATATATATATATATACACATATATTAAAAAACCCACAACAAAGGTCTTCCTGAAAAAAATCAGGAAGTTCCTCTCATAAAACAATGGCAAGGAAATGTTCACTTAGAAATTTTTATTTAAAAATTAAATTCTCCTTTCAAAGAATGCAAATTACTAAGACTGGAGTAAAGAGATCGCAGCCAGGATAAATTAACCTTGTGAAGAAAAACAATTTTTCATTTGGTTGGTTTTTAGAATCTGGAAAGAGAGGCTCCAACTGCCCAAACATTATTTTATCCTTGAAACAGTTAAACCAAGTTTAAACATTAGAGGTAATTTTCTGCAGTGATTAAAGTTATGTAACTGTGCTACATACGTTCTCTCATTTCATAATCCATTGCTGCATTCACAGCCAGTTCTTGAAAATATGTCATTTAACAAATTAGTAATTAACTTCACATTGACATTGACAGATAAATTTCTTCATATCTACTGCATCTCTGATAGTTGAATTTTCCTGGAAATACAGGTGCTTTTGAAAGGCTCATGTGAAGAACCAATGATGCTCTTTAGAAAGCCAGTATTTTTTATTCAAGCCATGTTAATCAGTAATACTTCAACAATAAAAAATCAAATACTGACCAAACATCAAAAAGTTAGATTATTGCATTAGACTTCTGCAAAAGTCACATGAATTTGATTTGTGGTTATAACCTTGAGCTCTGTGAGGATCAGCCTGAAAAATCAGAGTCTGAAAATTCATTACATACTGACAGCCTTTCCAAATTATATTGTAGCCAAAAATGGTTTGGAAAGGTAGTAATGTTTGGCTCACACATTATCATAGAAATACCAGGCTGCTAAATGGTATAATCAGAATTTCTATCTTTTTAATTATTTAGAGAAAGGGACATTAAGAAACTGTGTGGGTCAAGAATGGTCAGTAGTAAAACAATATATATTAATATACGTGAAATAACTAAGAATTATATGCACAATTATATACATTTTTTGGGAAAAACTATAAAATAAATCCATGTATCATTTAAAAATGTAATTCATTCACCAAAGGTTTTTTTAATTGTGAGCTCCGCAATTTAAATAATTATTGAGACAGCTTTGTAACATTCAGAAGCAAAAAAAAAAATGTTATTTGATTAATCCAAGAATAAACCCTATCTTGCATTTATCCGTAAAGATTTCACATGGCGTTCTTTCTGTATTTTTGTTGTTGTTGTTTAATTTGATGTTGGTACAATTTCAGAAGTACATGTGTATCTTTGTATGTATATACATATATAATGTCCGTGTTACATAAAATATACTCACATGTGCTTTATTTGAAAATAGAAATGTGGCTACTTACCGAGCAAGATGCAGAACTGCTTCTACAATATTCGATCCATCTTTAGCACTTGTTTCACAAAAAAGCGCATTGTAAGTCTGTGAGTAAAAATAAAATGTTAAGTCAACTAATCTGAAATTACCCCCATGCAAATATGTATATTCAAATACAAAGAGTTTCCTCAATAACACATAGATGACACACATTTAAATGAACAGGATTTCTTCTGGTAGTCTTCATTTGCCAATACATTAGTGCTGTTAAAAAAACCCAGCATTTTCTTTTTAATTGTATCTTGTTTATATTCAGTATATTTGGAATTAATAAAATGAATAAAAAGCGTATCATAAGCTTAATGTCCAGACTCAATCTTCTTCTCCACAAGACTGCAAAATAAGAAAAGAGTTGCTAGGACAGGTTAGCACAAGAAGCTCGTTAGCGTCTTGTGTACTCACACAGCATCTGGTAGTCTAGACTAACCAGAAATACTATTCCCCTAAGCAATAGCCATGATATCTGCCACACTGTAAGCAATTATTTCTGCAAGCACTCCACAGCTCAAGACTCTAAATAGTTTACATTTTTTCCTCCAAAATATGGCATACTGCCATCCTTTATCCCCCATATAAATACATGCAAACCCCACTCTATTTACAGCAGAAAGTTCCTTTTTTATTTCTGCAGAAGTGGCAGGAATACAAGATAAATCTCTTGAAGATTAAATACTCCACTCAAAAGATGGACAGATACCAGTCAGGCAAAAAACTCATGTTCACTAGTGTGTTTGCACAGGCAATTTTCCTTGGGCAGCAGAGAAACCACCCACTTTTTAACTGTGAAGACTCAGAAGAGTACCCCACCTCATAATAAAGTTCAGCTCAGTGGACAAAAAGAAACACCATGATAAGTATCCATTAATCTTAAGTATTAGATTTGAACAAGTGACCAGGCAGACTGGTTTTCTGATTCAAGTTCCTAAGACCACATCATACTGAAGATGTAAACTTGGACCTTACCATAGCCAGCTTTTCTCCATAATTGATAGGCAAACATTTGTGCCCTTGTTCTGTAAAAGCTTGACGGAGATCTGCTTTGTTTCCCACCATCATAATTGGAATATTCTCATGAGTTGCATCCTGTAAAGAAGACCTTGTTTTCTTATTGCTAGAACACCCAGAATACAAAAAAAGTAACCATCATCACCATGACATAACACTTTCCTTCCCCACCCTCACCAACAAAAAAAGGTTTGCATACTATCCAAAAACCCCACAGATTAGGAGGTTTTCATAAGGTAATCAGTACTAAAAGCAGCTAGCTTAAACATGAGCCAGGAACAAAGTCTTTTCATTCCCATAAGTCCTTTTTACCCACAAGGAATTTCATGTGTTAAATCCATCTAATGGAAACAGTTACTGTGTCCAAATACTATATGACAAAATTACTAAGGGAAATGTGACCAACTCCTGTATCATAATTAAAAGAAACAGCTTTCAGAAGATCAGTTGAAGTTTTTGCTTATTACTTTGCCTCCCATTAAACACGAAACACGTCCCGCACAGGAGAAAAACTTCTTTAATTGAACGCAAATTTATTTCCAAATAAGCAAACAAGAATTAACAGTAGAAAGAAATACTGAAAATTTCACTTGAACGATGAAAATCTGACATCTGTCTCAAATGCAAAGGCTCCAAGGAATTCTCAAGCCGCTCACAAGAAAGTATCTGGAATGGGTTCTCATTTTAATTTCAAAAGGAAGTTAATAGGATACTTCCAGACTAGACAATACTCCCAGAGAAGGGCAATCAGGCTGGTGAGAGGCCTCCAGCACAAGCCCTGTGAGGAGAGGCTGAGGGAGCTGGGATTGTTTAGCCTGGAGGAGGCTCAGAGGAGACCTTCTTGCTCTCCACAACTACCTGAAGGGAGGCTGTAGCCAGGTGGGTGTTGGTCTCTTCTCCCAGGCAACCACCACCAGAACAAGAGGACACAGTCTCAAGCTGCGTCAGGGGAAGTTTAGGCTCAAGGTGAGGAGACAGTTCTTCACAGAGTTGTTGGCCATTGGAATGGGCTGCCCAGGGAGGTGGTGGAGTCACCGTCCCTGGAGGTGTTCAAAAAGGGATTGGATGGAATGGAATGGAATGGAATGGAATGGAATGGAATGGAATGGAATGGAATGGAATAGAATAGAATAGAATAGAATAGAATAGAGCAGAACAGAACAGAATAAACCAGGTTGGAAGAGACCTTCAGGAGCATTGTGTCCAACCTATCATCCATCACCATCTAATTAACTAAACCATGGCACCAAGCACCCCATCAAGCCTCCTTCTAAACACCTCCAGTGATGGTGACTCCACCACCTCCCCAGGCCGCCCATTCCAATGGGCACTTGAAGCCATGGTTTAGCAGTCATGAGGTTTTGGGTGACAGGTTAGACTTGATGATCTTCAAAGATCTTTTCCAACCTTATTGATTTTATGAGTCTATGATTTTTAATAGAAAAAAAAAAGATGGTATCAGCTTTAACACTAACCAAATATTGTCAGGATACATTTAGGATTTTCATGTAGCTTTTACTTCTATGAAAGACTGCAGTCTGGCCAATTCCAATGTACAGATACCAACATTTTGTAACTAGTAAGGTTAACAATATAGTGAAACATAGTTTGTAAGCTGTATATACGTAAGGATCTTACCTCAATCATATCCACCCATTCTCGCACATTAAGAAAGCTTTTTTCACATGTTATGTCATAGAGCAGTAGGACACCATCTGCTCTTCTGAAGTATGATTTAGCAATACTTCGGAACCTTTCACACACAAAGAAAAAAGAAGAAAAAGAAAAAAACAAATACAACATTTGCAGAATGCCACATTGTCAAAAATTATTCAATTTAACATCATTACAAACACATCATTTCTTTGTAGCACTACGGAGTAGGACTTTCTCCATATTAGAAGATTAATTTCCTCATAGCCTCTTTTGTAAGTAGTTTGTAAGTAGTTTTTGAAAACTGCTGATGCAGGGCTACAAACACCCCATAAAGATAAACAGGAATATGTGCTAATCAGCAATCAATGTTTTTTGTATCAAAACAATCCACAGTATATCTATTACAAATATGCTTTGCACTGTACTTTTGATTCGGTAGCAAAACTTTTTCACTTATGTATAATTGTACTGTAAATTCTTTATAACACTTTGAGTGGGTTACTCAAACTGATAAACTTATTCCAATAAGTGTATATATCAAACCAATAAACTTATTCCAATAAACTTAATTTATTAGTTAGTTAGAACATAGCACAATCTACCTAACAACCAAGTACAGCGACTAGATATTTACATTATATGAACATATTCTTCATAAATGTATTATGTGGGAGGGGAATGATTTGTCCTCTAACTACCTACTTTACATAAATGACTCATTCAGGCAAAAGTAAACACATACAGCCCAGGATAAGTCTTGGTCAATGAACAGATAAAAATAACTTTCAAGGTGTGAAATTAATCTTTTAATAAACCCAAAAAGCTATCATTAAAGAAGCAATGGTTCTCAAGTAATGATGTCACAGATTCTTGAGGAAATTCTACAGAATACTTTGAAGAACATTAAATATGCTTTCAGCAATCTGTACAATTTTGCCATAAATTTTGCCTGGGAAAAGGTTTTCATATGCTGAATACAATGCAAATCAGGGTTAGGACTTTGAAAGAAAGAGAAGCAGAGGTGGGTGAAGGGAAAGGAATCTCGTAATATATAGCCTGCTCAGAAATACAGGTCTGTAAGGACAAAGAAAACTAAAAACTAAAAATGGGAGAAACAACATGTATCTACACCATCTTTTTGTACTGCAAGAGAGGGACATAAGAATGTAATTAATTAATGCTGTGGTGCACCTCAACTGCTTCTCTCCAGAGAGAGAAAACATTGCCTTCAAGCATCACCAAACTTAAAAAATATTCCATCCATTTTACAGTCTCAGCAGAGCAAAATCAGATTTGTTTATGACATTACATATAACCATACCAACTTAGTATAGGGCCATCTAATATTTAGTGGATTTTTTCCCCTAGACAAGTAAATGCTATAGTCTTCTAGAAAAGATCAAATTGAAATTATGCAAGTGCAGAGAATCACTAACCTCTCCTGCCCAGCTGTGTCCCACAGCTGTAGCACTGTAGGTTCTCCATCAACAATGAGTCTTTTCATTTGAAAATCCACACCTGAAAAGAATAAAGTGTATAGTCTAACCAAAAATATCGATAATGTTAAAAGGCCACATAAAATTAAAAGCTAAGTGCCATATACAACAGTAATTTCAAAACTAATCTCTTTTAATAATGAGATTTTGGTCAACTACAATAATACCTTGAATGCACTTGAGTTGCCTTTAGAAAAACATCTGAAGAAATATTTTGCCCATTGTGACCGTTTTAGGCTACGCCTTTAAGAAAGGGACAGTTACTGGAACACTCCCGCTGAATGTTTTGGTGTAACAATGAAAACAAAGACAATTCTAAATGAATTTCATTGGTAGATTGGTAGAATGCAACTTTAAATTTTAGTTTTAGTTCAGTTTGAGTCTCAGTCAGTCAGTCTCTCTCAGTTTCAGTCTGCCTGAGAAGCTGCTGTCTTTCCCCTGTGCTGGCTGGAGCTGACCTTGAGCTAATGAGCTAACGAGCTAAGAAACTAATTCTTTTTCTTCCTTTCCTTACCATATGCTTTTAACTAACAGAATTTCCTCCTTCTCTCTCTTTAACCCTTTTTGGGAAAAAAGGGAGGAAGGGGAAGAAGGGGGTTTTGTGGGGGACCCTCCTTGCTGGAGTAGGGCAGGTTCTCTGTGTTACGTTCTTTGCTGTGTATTTTTGTATATACTGTAAATATTATATATTGTGTATATATTCACTGCATTTCATCCTGCTTGTAAAATATAGCACTTTCCCATTTTTGCTTCTCTGACTGAGTTAGCCATGGGTTTTTTTTTGGGGGGGGGGGAGAACGAACTTTCTCTCACCACTACACCCATACATTTTAACAGAGGCACTGATACAGGTGACCAGCTTTAGTTTGCTTTTTGGAAGAAAAAAAGTGTTTTATAAAACAGAATTTATTTCAAATGCCAAGGAGGAAAAATATAAATTAGAACAAAAATCCTAACTCAGAAGCAATAAATATGTAACTACCATTTGATTGGAAGATAATAATTGGAATCAGCAAGACAAGTTTATTAGCTGATAGCTATAATAATATAGTCAGAAATCCCTCCAGCTACATTTACCCTAAGGCTGCAATAACACCTTGAGGAAATGGAGACCAAAAATGGTATGAAAGACATCAAGGTACAGAATCATAGAATGGTCCAGGCCAGAAGGGACCTCCAAAGGTTATGTAGTCCAACCTCCCCACAGTCAGCAGGGACAATGCCAACTAGATTAGGCTCCCCAGGGCCTTGTCATGCCTCACCTTGAATACCTCCAGGGAAGATAGCATGAAATACAAAGAAAAAAGAGCTGAGAAGACAAGAATTTAACAAAACTGAAAAGGATTGTACGCACCAAGTTCATCACACGGAAACTCCCTTTCACAGATTTGCAGATTGCATTGGATTGGAAGAGACCCTCAAAAGTCATCTTGTTCAAAGCCACTACAGTGAGCAGGGACACCTTACCTCCAACAGATCAGGCTGCCCAAAGCCACATCAAGTATGATCTTCAGTGACTCCAGGGACAAGGCCTCAACCAAATCCCTTGGCAGCCTGTTCCAGTATTTTACCAATCTCACTGTAAAGAACTTCTTCCTTATGTCCAACCTAAATATACCCTGCTAAGTTTAAAACCATCATCCCTCATCCTATCACTACAATCCCTTCTAAACAGTCCTTCCCCATCCTTCCTGTAGGTCGTCTTCAGACATTGAAATGCTACAATAATGTTTCCCCAGAGCCTTCTCTTCTCCAGGCTCAATAGCCCAAATACTCCAGCCTTATGATCATCTCTGTGGCCCTCCTCTGGACCTGCTCCATCAGGTCTATGTCTCTCTTGTGTTGGGGGTCCCATAGATGGACAAAGTACTCCAGGTAAGGTCTCCCTAGAGCAGAGGAGACCTTCTGGCCACTCTTATTTTGATGCAGCTTAGGATGCAGATGGCCTTTTGGGCTGCAAGTGAACATTGTTGGCTCATATCCAGCTCCTCATTCATTAGTAGCTCCAAGTCCTTTTCTGCAGGGCTGCTCTCAATTTCGTCATCCCCCCATCTGTGTTGATATCAAGGGCTGCCCCAATCTAGGTGGAGAACCTTGCACTTTGTGTTACTGAACCTCATGAGATTCTCCTCAGCATGTCTCTCCAGTCTGTCTAGGTCCCTGTGGATGGCATCCCCTCCTTCAGTGTTATGAACTGCACCACTTAGCTTGGTGTCATCTGCAAACTTGCTGAGGGTGCACTCAGTTCCACTGTTTAGATCATTGATGAAGATACTGAACAGCACTGCTACAAATACAGATCCTTGACGGACACTGCTTGTCACCCATCTGCATGTGGACATAGAGCCATTGACCACTACCCTTTCTGTGCAACCACCCAACCAGTTTCTTCTACTGGACAGTCAACCCATCAAATCTCTATCTCTCCAGCACAGAGAGTAGGATGTCTGGAGGTGCTTTATGAAAGTCCAAATAGATGACATCTGTTGGCCGCCTTTCTGGTGCTTTGTGTTGTTCAGGAACACACTTTCTGCTTTGCAAGGAGAAATTAAATTAGAGTAGTACTGTGTTATCCACTCAAAACAGCAGTTAGGCACTTCTAAGCTTTAGTATTCAATTATATTTCACAGCTTACGAAACTGTGTGTATACTCAGGAAAGCCTGCAAGCAATCACAAAGGGTAATCTCTTCACTCCTGCAGAATAGCAATGAAATTCACTTTAGTATTTTAATAAGAAGAACTATACCCAGGGTTGCACTGGTATTGCCTCGAAATTCATTCTTGCAAAGTCTCATAAGGAAACTGGATTTTCCCACTGCTGCATCTCCAGCAAGAACAATCTTGTAAGCCTTCTCTGAACTGGGATATTTTGGAGTACGTTCAGTTGCATCTGACTGGAAATAAAAAGAATTCCTCTATTTCAACTCATATAAAAAAAATTCTCTATATTAAACATATTTTTCCCTACAAAATGGATTACCTGAGGAGCAAGAGCAGATATGTATTTCCTTGTCGAAGCAATTGAGCTGCTTCGACTTACTGGTTGTGAAGACTTCCAGTCCAATATTGTTCTATTGTTATCAGGACTGTATGCTTCTTCATCCCTGATCTCTGGAACCTGAAAGTATAAGCTAGTGAGTTAACCGAGTCAGAAAAGTAGGTTTTTTTGGAAAGGCACAGGTAAGACTGGCTAAAACATTTGTTTTAACAGTTTTAACAAATTAAACTCTGTTTAATACAAATAGAGATGTGCATTTCCAGACAATATATTAAGGTTATTGCTTTATTCACATTTTATGTTTACTGTAGTCTACACTTGGTCCCTCACCATGTTTGCTGTTTGGCATAAAGGTTTTCAGTACTATTTCCAGATACAACAAATTAATTTCTTTCAGATAAAAAGTCATTACAACAAATACTTCATTTCAGAACTTATTTTACAAAATTGAGAATTTTCCTACAGGACATTAGTCTCTATGCTATTACTAGTCAACCAAAATTAAATACAGTATAGCTGAAAATCCTGTGACTAAATGTCTCCAATAATTGCACAGCAAAGGATCTGCTCTAAAAGACACCCTGTATTTTGGTGTGCTTAATACAACTCATCAGTAAATCGCTGTTTTACTCACAATAAAATGGACACAATAACACTTGCCTACATTTCTAAGTTCTCTGAGACTTACTGTGTAAGTAAATGTATGGAGAAGTTTTTTTTTTATGTGTTATTTTTTAATTCACTGCCATAGCATAGTAAGAGATAGCAAACAGAAATACATTTTACTTCTACAGTAGCTGCTTTTTAACTGCTTGAAAACAGATGCCTGCCCATCTGCTCTTTAACAGCTTTCTTAAACATGTGTACCTCAAAAATTATTACCTGAAAAATCTAACAAAAATTAAACCCAGGCATTTTATTTTAAAGAGAAGTAACTGCTTATTCATTCTCTTCAAAACTGTCACCAATCTTATTTAAATGCATATAACCCAAAAACTTGGTTTTACCTGGCCTAAGGGCAATAATCCACTTCACTTTAAAAACAGAAAACTAATTTTGTCTCCAGCTTAAGGTTTTTCTCAGAGAAGAAGCAAGTCCAGCACTTACATCTGTATCAGAAGCATCACCACCAAAGCTTTCTTGCATACATTGTGACCTCTGAAAAATCCTTTGGTGCCTGTATTCCATTTCTGAATCATACTCATTTGAATCCCTCAGGGTAGACAAGCCACTGTCAAAACAGCTCTCAGGTAAGCTGTCAACTTCATAGTTTATCCTTTGCATAGGATCACAAAGGGCTAAAGAATCATAATCTTCATCCACACAAGAAGAATGTGATGATCTAACATGAAAACATTGGAGAGAGGAAAAAAACTATTACACAAATGTCTATTTATTCATACACAGAAAAAGTAATTTTAAATGAAAGATACAGAAAATTCTATACCTTTGAGACATCCAAGGCCGAAAATGATAGCTGATGGTTTAGCTAATTTTAGTGTATTCTAGGACACCTGAAATGGCCTTGAATACTGTATCCAATTTAAATGAATGGATTTGCTCACAGAAGCATGTACACCAATAAATAACAGATGTAAATACAAAAAAAAAGGGGTCAACTGAGTTCAGGTAACGTTGAAATGTTTGTTACAGTTTGGTAGGGTATGCAAAATCTAAGGATTTACACAGAAGTCCATCCTTTGCCATCACCCTTTCTTCAAAGGCCATTTTCCTTTTCCTTTCATTTCAAATGTTGTGATATAGAAACATACTAGAATAGATGCATCAATGACAGTATGGTTTACAGCAAAAAACATTATTTACGCTCATTAAACTATAGAAAATAAGGATCAATAAAGTGAATAATAAAATATTCAATCTTTTAGAAACTTTACTATGGCTACAATCATCATCCTGTTCCCACAGCAAGACAGTGACAGGCACAAATAAATGTGAGATAGGAAAAGTCTCCAAGTCACAGTGGAGAAAAGGGAACCAGTAAGGCTCTGCCCCATTAGGAATGGATATTAAGTACTGAACTGTTAGAACAGACAAGGCCAGCATCAGTCCTTGTAAAGATAGTTTGCTGCCAGAGGAGCTGAGAGGTCCCAGCACAATAGCACAATACAGAAGAGTATTCTGGGGAGAACCACTCAATAATGAAGCTGTTATGGAGTTGAATACAATTTCTCCCTGCAAGGAGACAACAAGGTTAACAGAGGCACCACCATTGTTCCATGCAACGACACCCAGAACCATCTAACTGACATCCATTCAAGCTAATTATAATCATATGAATGACCACGCTGTTTCATGTGGAATATCACAGTATCCACACTATTCATGGACCTACTAGCCTATATCAAATTGCTGAAATACAGAGGAAGGGCACATACTAGGAAAAAACTAAGCTTGTCAGGCATTCCCTGAAATAAAAGCATGAATTCAATGCTAGGAATTCTATGTGTGCTTAAAGCAGCTTAGACCAAGATGTAAGATACAACTAAAAAAGACACAATTATCTACCAGTAAAAATTGTTTAAAACATATGAAAATGCAAATCAGTATCTCAGCATTGATCTGATGTCAGCAAAGTACTGACTGGTTTTGGGACACTTCATATCTTTTTCTGTCTTTCAATACTACTAAGTCACACCTGTTAAGAATAACTTTTATTCCCATTACATAGTGTCTTGTAAAATAGCTTGCATTTCTCACTTTCATGGAAATGCAAGGTTTGAACTATGTGGCAGATACTAATAAATATTCATCAAGAACATTAATAAGCCTACAGAGAGGCTTTAGTTATCCCTTCAGAAAATTGCTCAATGTAATATGTAACTTAATAGGAGAAGCCTCTTAAAAACTGCAGTGTCCAAATGAGGGAAATTAGTTTTATCTGCCAGAAGGAATCAGTTGGCAGCAAACAAACCTTTGCAGCCAGCAAGTATGTCTCACCTAGAGAGAGCACCACAAGAGTATCAGTGCTGAATGAATGTGCATATTATTTGTGTGAAGCAGAAGCCAACTTAATTGCTAACAAAGACACTCTTTGGCAAAATGTAAAACACAGAATACTAAAAATTCTAGCAGAAAGGCCTCTAAAGCTTGATGCATCACTGAAAGAAAAGTAACATAAATCAACCTTACAATTGAGTAAGGACATGTATTTTTGCTGTCCGTTCTAACTGTTTGGGAAAAGAAAAGAAGGTGTAAAAATATAGGATGGACTACAGCACTCAAAGTGGGATCCAGTGACTTCAGTGAGAGTCTCAGCAATGAACTAAAGAAACTCTGATCAGTTACTGCATCCAGTAATTATAAAACCACAGAAACCCTGACCATTTGATACTTTTATTCAGGTATCTTAATGCCATTTTCTCTGGCTCTTATCCCATTAATAACCAAGTGCATTTACTACTCTTTTTCATTCTTCTGAGGAACAATGCTTTCATACCTTTGTAAATATTATTACATGGGAAAACCAGACAGACAGGCTGAGGATATGATGACCAAAACTGTTTTATTTCACAAGTATACTAAGTAAGCCAGGTAACAGAGGTCCATGGTAGATTTTCGTAGTTTCTCGGACAACAAGGAGGGGAGAGTGAGAATCCAGCAGTCCCAGATCAAATGAGGCTGTCTGATTTCTCCATAATTTCTTGACTTGCAGTGAAAAGTTCCTGAACTTTTTGAAGTCATTGAAAGGGACTGACTTCGGTAAACTGTGCATATTATAGTCACATATTCCTTCTGAATCAGATAGGACTATTTTGTTATTTGACAATATTTGCTCTTCAAAGACAAGTGCAACACTCTAGTCTTTTTAAACTTAATAAAAGCAAACCTGGCTTACCTGTCATACCGTAGGTTTAAAGGAGACTGCCCACCATTAGATTTAGGACTGCTTCTAGAAACGGTACTTCCTGGTGAGGTGTTTGCTAACCGCTGCAACAGATACATTAAAAATGCGTAACAAGTTTGATGGAGACATCTGATGTCTTGAAGTGTGCATCACCAAAATGAAGACATGACAAAGGAGGCGTTTTCCTTGATTGACGGGAACTGGATTAGGGAATTGTTAAGTAATCTTGGCATCCATAGATCCATGGGTCCTGATGGCATCCACCCATAGGTACTGAGGGAGCTGGCAAAGGTCGTTGCCAGACCACTCTCCACCACCTTTGTTAAGTCATGGTGGACAGGAGAGATTCCTGGGGACTGGAGGAAGGCAAATGTCACTCCAGTCTTCAAAAAGGGTAAGAATGAGGACCCAGGCAACTATAGACTAATCAGCTTCACCTCCATCTCCAGAAAGGTAATGGAGCAACTTATTCTCAGTGTTGTCCTTACACATACCAAGGACAAAAGGGTCATTAGGAGCAGTCAGCATGGTTTTACCGAGAGGAAGTCATGTTTGACCAACCTAATAGCCTTTTATGAGGACATAACTAGGTGAACAGATGATGGTAGAGCAGTGGATGTGGTTTATCTTGATTTCAGTAAAGCATTTGACACATCAGTATATGTTGGAGACTGACCTGTTGTAGAGCAGTGAAGGGGAAAAGGATCTGGTGGTCCTGGTAGATGGAAGGTTGACATGAGGACAGCAATGTGCTCTGGTGGCCAAGAAGGCCAATGCTATTCTCAGGTGTATTAGAAGGGGTGTGGCTAGTAGGTTGAGAGAGGTTTTCCTCCCCCTGTACTCTGTCCTGGTGAGGCCACATCTGGAATATTGTGTCCAGTTCTGGGCCCCTTAGTTCAAGAAGGACAGGGACCTGCCTGAAAAAGTCCAGTGTGGAGCCACAAAAATGATTAGGGGAGTGAAAGATCTTCCTTACGAGGACAGACTGAGTGACCTGGGGCTCTTTAGTTTGGAGAAGAGGAGACTAAGGGGTGACCTCATTAATGTTTATAAATATGTAAAGGTGAGTGCCAAGAGGATGGAGTCAGGCTCTCCTCGGTGATGCCCAATGACAGAACAAGGGCAATGGGTGGAAATAGAGGCATAGGAAGTTCCATGGAAACATGGGGGAGAAAATTTCACTGTGAGGGTGACAGAACACTGGAACAGGCTGCTCAGGGGGGTTGTGGTGTCTCCTTCTCTAGAGATATTCAAAATCCACCTGGATGTGTTTCTGTGTGATCTGGTATAAGTGATCCTGCTCTGGCAGTGGGGGTTAGATATTTTGAGGTCCCTTCCAACCCCTAACATTCTGTGATTCTGTGATTCTATGTGAAAGTGGCTTTACAACTGCATCTGCTAATCATCTCAGTATCCGCAGATGGATGTCATCAGGTCCCATGGACCTGTGCACCATTAGATGGCCTCTCTTACAGAGGGTGGATCTTCATCCTTCCAGTCCCTGTCATTGCTTTCTGCAACTTGGATGATGTGTTTACAAGCCCTCACCACTGAAGATCAAAGGAAAAAGTCACTGAATACCTCAGCCCTACCCACATCCTGTGTGATGATGTCCCCCATTTCCTTCTGCAGAGGGTTCGCATCTTCCCTGTTCTTGCTTTTGTCACTGATGTAAACTTTCCCTGTTACCCTTGATGTCCCTAGCCAGATTTAACTCAGTCTGGGCCTCAGCTTTCCTAAACTGATTCCTGGCTGCTTGGGCAGTTTGGTGTTCCTTCCAGGTTATCTGTCCATGTTTTTGCCCTCTGTAGGCTTTATTTTTGCAGCTAATAGTGTCCACGAGCTCCTTATTGATCCATGCAGGCCTCATGCTTGCTCACCTTCCTCTTTGTTGGGATGCATTGTTCCTGGGATCAGGGAAGAGATCCTTGAATACTAACCAGCTTTCTTGAGCCCCTCTAGTCTCTAAGGACTGTATCCCAGGGTACTCTACTAAGCAGGTTCTTCAGGAGTTTAAAGAATGCTCTCCCGAAGTCTAGGCTAGTAAGCTTGCTATGCACCCTCCTTGTCCTAAGAATCACAAATTCAACCCTTTCACGGTAATTTCATCCAAGGTTGCCCCTGAGCTTCACTTTGCACACCAGCCCCTCCTCATAGGTGAGAACAAGCATATCACCTTTACTTGTCAGCTCCCCTACCATTTGGAGGAGGAAATTACTATCAATGCATTCCAGGAATCTTCTGGACTGTTGATGCCTTGCCATATTGTCACTCCAACCAGACACCAGGGTGGCTGAAGCGTCCCACGAAGACCAGGGTTTGTGAACACAAAGCTGCTTCTATCTGTCTATAGAGGGCCTCATCCACTTGGTCTTACTGATCTTCCCCCACTGATAACATGTAGCCCTTCCTTCTCTTTAAGCCTGACCCATAACCTCTCAGACTGTTCTGGAGTTTAACAGGTTTCCCCATATTGAAAAATGGCTATGTAGAGTAGATTTTTGTAACTCAAATCTTCCTTTCCTGAGTTTGGAGGATGCCCGGTTACACCTGTTACAAAAGATCCGTGTTCTGTGAATGAGGTCATCATTATCAGTATTCCATCCTATTCATTATCTCAGTAACTTGCCTGGATGAAAGTTCAAATTAGGTTAGTACCTTGCTGCTAAAAGAAAGCAGTTTTCTAAAGAACTGCGGGTTTAGTGGTAGAGTGCTCCTATATGCACAACTCAAACATACTTCCTTAAGTGCAAGAGAAATTGATGATTTATTCACTTCATGTAGCCATAGTATATTACACTACTTTCCAAATTCACTACTCTCCAATTCCCTACCTTCCTAAGCACCTCAGAAAGTGGTTGTGTTTTAACAAATCTCCATTACATAGAAGATAAGTAAAATCAAACAAACTTCAGCTATGCAAGTGTATTTCCAGAGTCCACTGAATAAAACTCCTGAGTACCCACTGAAGTACACATTTGTATTTGGTGTGTTAATTCTGAAACCTTCCAGTACAACACAATGAAATTATAATACCTACCAATGATCTGTTGTACTTGCTGAAACTGTTTTCAAGTGCACTTCTTAAACCATCATTGCTGTCATGTAGCTTTCTATTGGCTGATCTAACAAGCAAACATAGTTTAACTTTCAGGAGCAAGGCAAAGAAAACATAAAAAAAAATGTAACCTACAACCAAAAAAAACCCTGTAAAAATACATATCAATCCCCCCTTTTTTTTAAATTAGAAATACACTAAAGAGAAATGTGTTGTTGTATACTGAAGCAAATGATCGTACATGAAAAAAGCACTGTGAAGTTTAGCCTCTAGAAGCAGCCTAGAAAACCCTGTTTCACTTCTGTTGTATGCTCTTTGGTCAACTGAGAGGAAGAGTACACTGTAAGAATGGCTGCAAAAAAGCAGCTATGAGGTAGTAAACTCAGTACGGCCATTTCTGAAATATAAAGTGACCACTCTTTAAGTATTGCTGAGATAATTCAAAGGATATATCTGATTCAGCTGTTTGAAAAGAAAGAATATGTTTAAACTAAAGAAATAAATTAAAGGTATTAAAAAGCTATTCATTGTGACCCTCCTAGAAAATAAAAATCTCTGTGCTGCCTGTAAAACACTGCACACACTTAGTGCTTTCCAGATAATGGTAAGACAGAGAGTTACTAGAGAAATGAAGTCAATATAAAAGGAGGCAAGCAATAATTTCAGTAAAAGCATGGATGGACTCAAATGCCTTTCAGCTTATCATGAAGAAATGAAAGTCAGTGAGGCTAAGAAAATAAAAAAAAATAATTAAGAGTTATTGGCTCAATAATATTGTAGTTAGTAGCACAGCTCCCTCTATGAGGGTAGAGCAGGTACCTTCTGTCAGAAGTGAGGCAATTTCACTTTTTTTTATTTAGGGTTTTTTTCTGAAATATCATCTCAGGTTCTTGCATACAAGAATATATGCCCACAAATATGTTGAGCAAAGTTTGTTAATAAAAACCTGAAGTACTAAGAACTTACTGAAGTATTTCTATTTGTCTTTCCAGATTATCTCTCTCCTCAGTATACTCTCGTATCATTTCTAGGTCTCTGCCAAGAAAGAAACAAACGCGAAGTTGTACTTTACAGCATGTATTCTTTAACATTTATAGCAATACTTTCGACAGAGGACAAAACAGCCAACATTTATAAGAGGTGATAAAAACAAAGTCAAGAAAAGAGATCATTTCAAAATATTTTGAATACAGTTTTTCTGTATTTACATTTCTGATTAAATATGATACAAGCAGTTTTAGGCAAAGTAAAATCACCCGGTAACTTCAATGATCACTGCCATTATATCTCAGCAAAGGCTGTGAATGAAGAACAAAGCACCTACAAAATAACCACATGAACTTCTTCCTTTCCCATGAAATGTCACTTATGCTCTTGGTATATGACTACATATTGAAACAGTTATTTACACTCCTTTAAATATCTAAAAGCAGCTTTCACTCACTTTATAAAAAACATGGTTGAGACTGATGTGTGAGGCTTCCAAGAAAATTCTCCCTAATACACATAAAAATATCACCTCAGTGCAAGTCCTGGAGGAAAAACATTGACTCATGACATCTCTTTAGCTAAAGTCACAGTAATTTCAAAGGGCTCCCTTGCAAGATTATCAGTTCCTATTCTATCCAGAATTTGCCCTTTCAGAAACCTCACAAGAGAAATGAAGAGTAGTTATGGTATACTTTGTATAGTGTCAAATGTGTACCTGTCATTTATGCCAAATTTTGAAAATAACAGCTACCAATTGCCTACATAATAACTAATCAAAAAACAGAATTTTTTCCCCTGGTGAAAATATTATCATGCAGAAGTACCTTACCTCTCACTGTTCAAAGTCTGATCTGCATACTCGCTTTTCAAGGTATCTAATTCACTCTGAAGAAAAGCTATATTTGTCTGTGCTTCTAAAAGATCTTTCTTAAGCTTCTGATTTTCCTTAAAAAAGGGCAATATTATATGTTAGCAGTCAGTGTCACCTACATAAAACATTGTCGTATTATAGTAGTAAATTAAAAAACACCAAAATTAAATAAAAATTAAACACAAGAAAATATGAACATAGAAGAGGAAATAAAATTAAAAAACTCTCAATGCATGCAAGAACCACTGAATTTTTATTTTTGACCTTTAAGTTACACAAGAAAGGGATTTTATCATCCCTGAATATTAAATCAAGAATGAGGCTCGTTTATACAGAAAAGGGTTTTTTCCCAAATTTAAGAAACACTTTAAGAACACTTATAAACAACTTTAGAACTTTACTAGTACTAAACAAACAAGACAAAAAAAAAAATATGCATATTGCAGATGCTACAACTGAGGCTAAATTAATATGTTAATTATAATAATCTCTTACCAGGATCATATCATGAATCCTTTTTTTCAATTCAACCACATCTTCCCTGTGATGTATGTTTTTGGATTGCTCCTCCAGCTAGAAGGATAAAAAAATTAATGTAGGATACATAAAAAGGTTTTGCATCTCTTAGAGGTTTTAAAACTCAGGAGTTTTCCTATCCATGTTAAGAGGCATCATTCCAGTGGCTTTCTATAATATTTTTCAATCAATACTTTAATTAATGAGCATTCTGTACTCCGTAGGTGTCAAATATGCATAACTAGGAAGACACAAGAAGATATAAGCAGGTATGCCAAACAACGCAGGTCAGTGGGAAATAATAAATACATCACAGTATCACAGTATCACAGTATAACGAAGGTTGGAAGAGACCCCAAGGATCATCAAGTCCAACCTGTCCCAACAGACCCCACAACTAGACCATGGCACCAAGCGCCACGTCCAATCTCCTCTTGAACACCTCCAGGGACGGCGACTCCACCACCTCCCTGGGCAGCACATTCCAATGACGAACGACTCGCTCAGTGAAGAACTTTTTCCTCACCTCAAGTCTAAACCTCCCCTGGCACAGCTTGAGACTGTGTCCCCTTGTTCTGGTGCTGGTTGCCTGGGAGAAGAGACCAACCCCTTCCTGTCTACAACCACCTTTCAGGTAGTTGTAGAGGGCAATGAGGTCACCCCTGATCCTTCTCTTCTCCAGGCTAAACAATCCCAGCTCCCTCAGCCTCTCCTCATAGGCCTTGTGCTCAAGGCCTCTCACCAGCCTTGTTGCCCTTCTCTGGACACGTTCAAGTGTCTCGATGTCCTTAAACTGAGGGGCCCAGAACTGGACACAGCACTCAAGGTGTGGCCTAACCAATGCAGAGTGCAGGGGCACAATGACCTCCCTGCTCCTGCTGGCCACACTATTCCTAATACAGGCCAGGATGCCATTGGCCCTCTTGGCCACCTGGGCACACTGCTGGCTCATGTTCAGCCTACCGTCGACCAGCACCCCCAGGTCCCTCTCTGTTTGGCAGCTCTCCAGCCACTCTGACCCTAGCCTGTAGCTCTGCATGGGGTTGCCGTGGCCAAAGTGCAGCACCCGGCACTTGGACTTGTTAAATGCCATCCCATTGGACTCTGCCCATCTGTCCAGTCGGTCGAGGTCCCTCTGCAGAGCCTTTCTACCCTCTAACTGACTAACATCCGTTCCCAACTTGGTGTCATCTGCAAACTTGCTGATGACGGACTCAACCCCTCATCCATATCATCAATGAAGATGTTAAAGAGGATGGGGCCCAGCACTGATCCCTGGGGGACGCCACTGGTGACTGGCTGCCAGCTGGATGTGGCACCATTCACCACCACTCTCTGGGCTCGGCCCTCCAGCCAGTTCCTAACCCAGCTCAGAGTGTTGCGGTCCAAACCATGAGCTGACAGCTTAGCCAGCAGTTTGCTGTGGGGGATGGTGTCAAAGGCCTTGCTGAAGTCCAGGTAGACTACATCCACAGGCCTCCCCACGTCCACCAGACGGGTCACCTGATCATAGAAGGAGATCAGGTTGGAGAGGCAGGACCTGCCCTTCCTAAATCCATGTTGGCTGGACCTGAGCCCTTGGCCCTCCTTCAGGTGCACAGTTATTGCCTCCAGGATAATCTGTTCCATCACTTTCCCTGGCACTGATGTCAGGCTGACAGGCCTGTAGTTTCTGGGTTCCTCCATCCGTCCCTTCTTGTGGATGGGGACCACATTGGCCAGTTTCCAGTCATCTGGGACCTCTCCAGTGAGCCAGGACTGGAGGAAAATGATGGAGAGCGGCTTGGCCAGCTCATCTGCCAGCTCTCTCAGCACCCTAGGATGGATCCCATCCGGTCCCATGGACTTGTGGGGGTCCAAGTGGCTCAGCAGGTCCTGAACTAATTCCTCATGGATTTCTGGGGCATTATATATTATTATTATTATATATATATATATATATATATATATATATATATATATATATATATCACTCTTAAGGGCAATTCAATATGAAGAAACAAAAATATATCCTCATTGGTCACTGTAAATATGGTAAAATTTTTAACAAAAACTAATGTCAAAATTAAATCAAAATTACACAATAATTCAAACCAGTATTTGTACCTGAAATTTCAGTTTGCCTTACACTTAAGTGTTAAATTAAAAGATCAGGTTGTAATTAGGTCCAGGCTAGTTCCACTAATCATTTCAGCTTAAACCTGTCTCTAACATTAACGTCTGAGAAAAGTTCATTTTCTGCAAAAAGGCACTACATTACTGTAAATTACTGTATTTGGATTGTCAATTTCATCTAAATATAATTTACATATACTTAGAAGCAATAAATTAGACTATTTCCTATGTATCAAATAAAAATCTGGGTAATGTAATAACAGCAGAATTTGGCTACCAGTTGGTTCCTCTCCTCAGTATTTCATGAAATTCACTAAATTCAAAATCACACAGAATGAATACAGCAGCCATTAACTAATACACATAGAGTTAAAAAATAACAATTATGTCTTGATAAAGGCCCCTCATAAGGTCAGCATCTCTTAAAACACTTCAGAAACTCTCACCATGACTTCACCCCACTTACCTTTTTAAGCTTTTTTATTGTCACCTGAAGATCACCAACTTCAGTATCATACTGGCGCTTCAGCTCACTTAGTGCTTCCTCAGCTTTTCGTTTCTCCTGAAATATTTTCAATCTCATTAGAAGATGTGACAGATTTCAAATGTTTACTGAAAAATACATTCATCAGTTTTGAAATCACACACTTCCTCTTTAGTGTGTGCAATTTTGTCTTTCCATTAGCTCAATCTGCCCCTTACTTAAGATCTACTGATTCTAATTCTGTAATTGTAACTCACTTACAAAATAATCATATAATAAAATGGTAAGGAGAAAGCAAAACTGTGGGTTGGTTCAGTGTTTGTTATTCACGCCCGTCTCTTGTTCTTCACATTCTTGATGTCTTAAAAAAAACCAACAACCATAACAAACCACACACACACAAAAAAACACAACAAAAAAAAATACTGAAAGCAAGGTGTTCGTATTTCATTTCTATATAAATTTAGGTGTGTATTGCATACACAGATATATACAGCCACAATGGCACAAATCAGGGCATTACATTAGTTTTTAATTCAAACCAGGCTTCTGTAGCACAGCATACAACATGCTTAGTAACAGCATTACCACAGTGCTACCATCAGTTACTTACTAACTTTTGGGTGTCTAAAATTTTTTCACTTGCAAGGGTTGGAAAGTTACAGGCCCATATTCAGTAAAAGGCATGCTGAAGAGAGCACCTTTACTTTCAGATGGTACTTGGTCTGAATATCAAACCAGGTATGATGTTCTGAGTTTCATTTTAATTGAAACAGAGTTTTAAATGATGTTATATCAAGCACAATGAGAATAATGGTATGTTCTGTATGCAGTGGGTATTTGTCTAACTCACTCCAGCCACTCCCCAGGAACTTCAGTGACCAGTTTCGTAACTCAAGAAATCAGAATGCAGCAGTGATACGAGGTGCCAATGGGACAGGTTGAGTTTTCATATGAAAAAAAAACAGTCATGGACATGGAATTCAGTGCATTCCTGCAGGTGATGCTGACATCCATGTCCTAAATTATAATCCACATGTTAAAACAATAATCAAAGTAATCAGCCTAAGTTTCTTTTGCTGTTGGCATTTATATAGGACTCCTAGGCATTGTTTGGTAACTATTTGCTTTCCCTGAAGAAACAAAACACAGGCAAGCGTCATGGTGGCATGAGTCAGATCACTGAGAACAACAGCCTTGACCATAGGCATTAAGATTAACAGTTTAGTACAATCCCACATAGTAAATATTTTACATTTACTCTTGGGGCGTTTGAGGTGGAGTACATGGAACTATGAGCTCAAGGGAAAATATAGAAGTGAAAATCAAGAGTGTTGTGAGAAACAAGTTACAGCTCATTTTTCATACCTATATCTAGGTGTGAACAGTGAAATCACAATCCACGCAACTCGGTGACAATTTGAGGAGTTTTCAGAATGAGAAATACAGACTAGATGCAGTAACACATAGCAGATCTGGTTTTACATAATGCTAGGACATACATGTGGATGTTCTCAGGCACAGCAATTACACACATCCCAGTCACGTTTTTACAGTAGTGGAAAAGAGCCTTCAGAACTTTTTTCAGTGTTTTACCACTTTTTGCAGACCAGAAATTTTCCAAAAGAGATGTATTTGCTTTCTAAACATAAATGCTTAATTTGTCTGGAAATTGAAAGTTTTTCCTCTGCTGAGAGTTGCATTATGATTAAATATTTTTTGTCATTATATTTTGTTTCTAGGAAAACAATTGAGTTTTATGATTTGGTAGGAGTGTTTCGTCTTGTACTGAAAAAGATGTTGTTAGGAGCAAATCTAGCAGAATACCATTTACCATTTACCTACTGTGAACTATTTTAAATCAGCAAGTTGGAAGACTGTACTTCATTGCTTCTGATTCTGCAACAGCTTTGGTGAAATAATACATGCCAAATATAAAGGCTATCAGTATACCATCTGTCCTACAAAGCAGTAATTATATACTTGCAGCATATTTTAATTAATGCATTGCTCATGTCCAGATTAAAACACTTTCACAAAGTTACATTCTTATGCAAATTATAAAGTTAAGTTATTCTTAATGTGACTTTATTACTATTTCAACATGAAGTAGCCAACATAAGTAGTGTGGCTTTACTGTGCTGCTTTCCGCTTAGAATTACACAGACACATGTGGCTCTAATTTATTTTTCAATCAGTAAGTGTGGGGATTGAAGGAAACAAAATAATCATTTTTGAGCCTGAAACAGCTTTCTAATAAAGAAACAGACATGCTCATTAAAACAAAACCTTGGGAGGTAGTAGAGAGCAGGCAAAGTAAAGGACATCCGTCATTGACCTGTGTGGTACGAATGTTTGAAATGCTTGACCAGTGACTGTTAAGGTAAGTTTTGGGTGTCTGCATTAGAAAAGTACTCCTAGAAACAATCTTACTTTCAACTGCTGCTAAGCGTATATAAGCTTTGTGTGTTCTCACAATGAACGGATCATTTCTGAGCTATCTACAGGTGTCATCATGTCATCGTTGATAACTCCACAAGGAAGAGGAAGATGATTCTTGTACTTTTCCACCAAAACAGCAATGATTGTCTTGAAATAACGGCCAAAACTTGAGCCCATTGAAACAGAATTTGCCCTCAACTTTGGGAAGTCCAGGCCCTCACAGTCTGTCACCATAATTACCCTCTCTCATATCTATATAACCTTCTACAGTTGCAGGATAAAAATGGGAAAAAGATCATCATTCCATGCAGATGCACAAATTAGGAACAAATTATCTAAGCATCAATTTCTACATATAGTCATCTACTAAGAGTACTAGATTGCATACAGTGAACTATCATTTTCTCCAATCTGTTTCCAATACTAGTCTCAGAAACAAATTCCTCTAGACCAACATAATCTCACAAAAGAGAAATATTTGTTTTTTTCCTGGGTTGTTACATCTGAGCAGCCATTCCTCTTTAGGAAACCATTACAGATATATGTTTTTCATCTCATGGATAGCTTCTGTTCAGCCAGACCCCGCCTTCAGCAGCTTTGAGCTGGTCCCTCAGGATCAAAAACATATATGGTCATCAATCCTGCTTAAAACCACTGAGAGTTTGCCTATTATTAAATTCCATAAATATAAAATACTCACTTCCTTTTTAACTTTATGCTCTGCAGCTTGTATACGTTGTTCCATTTCTTCCTCCAGCTCACTAAGCTGAACTGCTGCTTTATCCTGAGCTCTGAAATTTAAAATTAAATACTGTCTTAGGAATTGCCCTCTGGCTTGACAGAAGCATTGTGTGAAACACAACACACATCTGCCTACCTCAGCTGAAAGAAATTAAACAGACAGACATGGAAACAGTTTAACATTGTCCAGACCTTGAAACTGGTAGAGTTGGGAACAACAATCACAAATTAATTTGACAATACAAGCAAATCATACTTTAAAGACTATCTGGCAGTTGATGACTAACACAAAATACACCACATCTGCATTTTGAAAATTAAGTTACAGAAATAAAAGTTCCCCCACCCCATTATCATATGAAGAGACTTTAAAAGGGCAACTACAGCAACTTGTATTACCACACATACAGGATCTCTGCCCTGAACTAATGTGTTTAGTTTTGGCAGTAATGTGAGAGTTCAAATGTCAAGTAGGTAAATACACCCCCTGAAGCTGAAAAAGCTAAAAAAGCATTTCTAAAATGAAAGCATAATGGGCATGTATAGTAAAACTCAAAGTTGCAGACAAAGAGTCAAAATTATTTAAGGTATTAAGCACAAAATTAGACCCAGCAAAAATTTTATCCAGGTCTTATCCAAAATATTAACAGGGAATCGTTTGCAAGCTGCTGTATGTGCTTATACACATGCGTGCATAAAAAGAAACATTCAAACTGAGTTCATCTAAATATTCTGTATGGCATTAACTCCCAGCAGTTTAATGCAACAATGTGGGGCTGAACTGCATAACTGAACTAGAAATACAACTCACTGTACCTTTTTACTGCAATGGCCAAAGTTTCCATCTCTGTGCTTTGTAGTTTGATCTCTCGGATGAAGCTCTTAATGACATGTTCATATGGTTGGATTAATCTTGGTTCCACTATGTGTATGTTCTGATACAAAACACTGACCTGCTCTTGTCTGAAAAAGAGACACCTTTTTAACACAGTTGGAGCAATGTTCTATGACAGGTTCGAAAAGCGTACTACAAATTAAGATGCTACTCTTTTGTGTATTTTTAAAATTTAGCAAATTAGGTATGAACTTTGAACATTCAGATTATTGTGACTCAGTTCTAAATTATGTTTACCCTTCCTGCTTCTCTAATATAGCCACTGCAGAAAAAACACTTGTTACCTTAAGTACATTTTTTTTCTTCTATTCATGGTGTACCGAAAAGCATGACATTGGAATAACCCATAAAGTGTATGAAGTTTGTTAGTCGTTCTAAATGTTAATCATAATCCATTAAGAAGTTTATGAGTTTAAGAGGCTGCACAAGAAATTAACATGGGTATAAATGCCAACCATCTACATGAAAATGGATGTTTGAAGTAGAGAGAGGAAGGTTATCATATCTCCTCCTAATGTTTCTCGAGCTGCTGGACTTCTGGTGTCTATATTTTTGTATCAGTATGTGGCAGCAGGGGGAGCTGTATGGGAAATAAGAGTACAGTTCTTTGGTTCAAAACAAATTATTCTGGTCCAGATGATTGCACTTGTCATAATGCCAGCCCTGATTTACACCCCAACAAATACATTGTTGTAAGAAGTTAATTCTTTACATGATTATTATATGAAAAGTAACTGTTACAGCTTGTACGTAAGAAAGAAAAACATTTTTGTCCTCCTGAAATTTATACTGCTTCATAAAAGCTGCTCCAGGGAAGGAACAGTATATTCCAATTTCCACTTCATCTGGACTCACTTACATAGTTTTAGTTGTCAAAATAAATAATCTTGATGAGATACAAAATCAAAGAGTAATACAAGGATCAAAACATTATTACATACAAAGCACTGACTTCCAGCAACACCATGTAACTGTGTTAAGTGCCGGCTACATTACATTATCTGTATTGACATAACAGCATAAACCGGAGAAAATTCCGTAACACAAGTTAGCAGCCTCAAGGTACATTGAAGCTGACTGCCACACAAACTATATTCTAGAATATGAAGGGAAGCGATATTCAAGAATTAAAAATTAATTTTACTTAATTAAATGAAAGGAAAAGAGCAGATCAAGTCTGTTGAGGAAGCAGGTTAGTAATGAGGGAATACAGCCCATTAGTGGCAGAAATGCAAGTTCCAAGTTCCAGTCCAGCACCATAAAGTCTAACATTCTGATCTAATGATCATCCTCATTATGTACAAGTTGTTTTCCTGACTTCTGTGGAGGTAGTGCTACTTAATACTGTCATCATATGCATATCAGCAATTAGTATTGCTGTATTTTTTCCCACTTGAAGCAATTCAGCATCTTAGATTATCAACACTACAGCACTCTGCTTCTGTGTGATTTCCCCAATCAAATTATTAAAACAGTACCATAATTGTTACTATAGATCAGATTTCCATTTTAAACAACCTAGATATTTTAGGACACTGTAAAATCTATTTCCAGCTAAAATCCTAACATTCATTTCAATACTCAGAAACATAACAGCAGCGCAGAGAAATACAGGTTTACTGATGCCAGAAGGGTTTCCATGTACTGATCTTTGTCTTGCAAAGCTTTTCCTTTACATAAGCTAATGCTTTAGCTGTATTCAGTATTTCCAGAAGTTAAACTTAACAGTGCTCTAATATATGTAGGTTTATCTGACTATCAGATGCTAGATAATATTTATAAATAGTGCATCATTAAAGAACTCCCCACATGTATGTTTAATTAATAACTCACATTTTAAAATCTGCTAAGAACATTTTCCTTAACAACAGCTTTCCACTAAAACAATGCTCATATTATCAACACCATCAGAAATATTAAAACTAGGGAAAAAAAGGCCCTCTCGTCCCCCCAAAAAAATTAGACTTTCATTCTGTACTATTGCAACAAAGGTGCAATTCATGCACTGAAGTCTTTACTGCACAGCAAACTTTTGGAATAATTTTGATGATAGTGTACGTCACAAAATAAGTCTGAGGTTGAGGTTCATCAGATCCCAATTAAATTTCAAGTGTACAGTAGATATATAGCATTCAAACACTGATTTCCAAGTGCATGTGGTTGGACAAAAAAAAATAAAACTCCTACCACACATCCACTAACATTGGGGGGGCTGAAATCTGAAGCCTGGCTGTACTTCAAAATACAGCTTTTCCATAGTCTCTCCTTTTGAAATTGTGATTATTTTTAATAGTTGAACTTAGAACTAGTAATGCTGCATTTTGCAAAATCCATAGCACTTCAGAAGCTGTCCTTCAGAGCTGCAAAACGCTCAAAAAGACAGTCAATAAAGTATTCCAGAATAATTCCAAATTTTAGATAGAAGTAGGCATTGTCCATATCCAGAATGAGCTGAACAGTGACACTTCTTCAAGCAGTGCAAATATACACAGTCACCCACAAAACAGAAATAGCAGTAGCCACCGTAAGCTGAACAGTTTGTCAATCTTCCAAAGCAGGTAAATTCAGCACAATCTAGGTCAACATATATGATTTTTACAAATACAAAATACAAACATAAATGTGAGTTCTGATTTTTATCTTTTGCCTTTACATTTCATTTACACTTTACCAACAAGATGCTCAATAATAACTTTCTAGAAAGCAAGGAAACAGCAGGAAAAGTACTTATTATTTGACACTAAGGTAAAATATTCCTTTTATGAGCAAACATTTTGCTGATTCTATTCCAAAACCCAGGTCACTGAATTAAGGTTGTATCTTTAAGGACCTACATACTCCTTTTCAAAAGATTATAGGGTTACATTTGTACTCTTACCTTTTGCTTATGCAGGATAAAGCAGCTGCTGCCTTTAAATGAAATGAAGCTCTATCTCTATTTCAAATGGTACTAGAAGTTCTGTGCTAAATAATATCAGAGGGATCCTACCATATGGATTATTGAGGAAGTAGCAAACCTCAAGGTATAATGTCTTATTATGATGGGAGTAAAAAAATTGTTCTGGCCTTTGCTCACTTTGTTTACTGCATTTTGTGCCTGGAGCAGAAGGCATCTGCAGTGGAATACTGTAACATACTTCTGCAACTTTCATTCTTTTTACAAGAATGGCACAGTCAGTCCCTCTTACAGCTTCTTTTTAAAGTGTATGCAAATGCACATACCAGAACTGAAAGAAGTAACCTGTATCTCCATGCTGCTGAGCCTCTCCCATACAGCTAAGTCTGATTTAAAGATGCAGTAGTCAGAAGCATAAAGTAGTTACTGAGAGAGTCTATTCTCCCTCTGTAATAACAAAATCTCTTTACACTTACTCCTCCTTAGCTCAGAGATCAGCTACCATCAAGATGTATTCAAAATAATCTCAGTCACCCAGTTTTCTGAAGCAGCACTTAGAAGCAAAACGATATCCATACAACCACAACCTTGCAGGATCCCAGAAAGGGCCTGGAAGACTCTGAAGTTAAAACTGGCCACTGAAATTCTGAGGGACACTTACATGCTTCTTTGGCAAGTTTATTGAAATTCTTGCTTAAAACACAACAACTACTGCAGCAACAAAAATGTAGGAGAAATTCAAGTCATGCAACAAAATTGATAGGACTCTGCTTAATCATTTATGCCTTCTGTAAAAAGCAATACACTTTCATGAACTGGGAAAACTGGTACTGATTTAATTGTTTGATGCACGATTTTAGTAAGATGAAACTATATATACATTCTATAGCAACACATGGTAAGTATTTAACAATTATGAGACTAATTGTTCTGAACTGTCTCAGTATTTTCAATCACTCTGTTTGCATATGCTTTGGTGATATCAGTGCCACCACTGCAGCAGGACAAGAGTACTTGCTACTAATATTACCCAATCTGTTTGTTTGTCTCTTTAATGTATGCTATTTCTTTCTGAAAATTCATTAGCTATCCAAAATCATGCACCAAAGAAAATTTCACAAATGGATTTCACCAAGCTGATGCCTGAAAAATCTAGCCTTCAGCTGGACAAAAAAGCAACTAGAATGCTCTTACTTCAGTTTCAGCAAAATTCATCTGAAATGCTGAGGTCTGCCCTCTTAAACTGGTCTTTCTTGAAATCCTTTGAAATGGATTTAGCTGCATGCCTTTAAGTAACATAGAATACATAGAATAAACCAGGTTGGAAGAGACCTCCAAGATCATCGCGTCCAACCTATCAATCAATCCAACCCACCTAAACAACTAAAACCATGGCACCAAGCACCCCATCAAGTCTTCTCCTGAACACCTTCAATGATGGCGATTCCACCACCTCCCCCGGCAGCCCATTCCAATGGGCAATCACTCTCTCTGTGTAAAACTTCCTCCTAACCTCCAGCCTAAACCTCCCCTGGCACAGCCTGAGACTGTGTCCTCTTGTTCTGGTTGTCCTCTGGTACTGGTTGCCTGGGAGAAGAGACCAACCTCCACCTGTCTACAACCTCCCTTCAGGTAGCTGTTGAGAGTAATAAGGTCACCCCTGAGTCTCCTCTTCTCCAGGTTAAGCAACCCCAGCTCCCTCAGCCTCTCCTCACAAGGCTTGTGTTCCAAACCCCTCACCAACTTTGTTGCCCTTCTCTGGAAACATTCCAGCAAGTCAACATCCTTCCTAAACTTAGGGGCCCAGAACTGGACACAGGACTCGAGGTGTGGCCTAAGCAGTGCAGTGTACAGGGCACAATGACTTTCCTGCTGGCCACACTGTTCCTGATGCAGGCCAGGATGCCATTGGCCCTCTTGGCTGCCTGGGCACACTGCAGGCTCATGTTCAGCCTACCGTCGACCAGCACCCCCAGGTCCCTCTCCACCTGGCTGCTCTCCAGCCACTCTGACCCCAGCCTGTAGCTCTGCATGGGGTTGTTGTGGCCAATGTGCAGAACCCGGCACTTGGATGTGTTAAATCTCATGCCGCTGGACTCTGCCCATCTGTCCAGCCTGTTGAAGTCCCTCTGCAGAGCCTCTCTACCCTCCAGCAGATCAACACCTGCCCCCAACTTGGTGTCGTCAGCAAATTTACTGATGATGGACTCAATGCCTTCGTCCAGATCATCAATAAAGATGTTAAAGAGCATGGGGCCCAGCACTGATCCTTGGGGCACAACCCTAGTGACTGGCTGCCAGCTGGATGTGGCGCCATTCACCACCACTCTCTGGGCTCGGCCCTCCAGCCACTTCCTAACCCATCGCAGTGTGCTCCCATCCAAGCCATGGGCTGGCAGCTTGGCCAGGAGTTTGCTGTGGGGGATGGTGTCAAAGGCCTTGCTGAGGTCCAGGTAGACTACATCCACAGGCCTCCCCACATCCACCAGGCAGGTCACCTGATCATAGAAGGAGATCAGGTTGGTCAGGCAGGACCTGCCCTTCCTAAATCCATGCTGGCTGGGCCTGATCCCTTGGCCATCCTGGAAGTGCTGTGTGATTGCACTCAAGATGACCTGTTCCATAATCTTGCCTGGCACTGAGGTCAGGCTGACAGGTCTATAATTCCCTGGCTCATCCAACCGGCCCTTCATGTGGATGGGTACCACGTTGGCCAGCTTCCAGTCTTCTGGGATCTCTCCAGTGAGCCAGGACATACTAACACAATGGTAGACATTTGTAAACATTAATATACAGAATGAGCAATTTTTTATATACATGAAATAAATGGTCCCTTTGAACCATCTGGCACTATGGTTGCACAATCTCCCATGTATGCCTTTCTCGCTTCTACAAAATACAGACACAAAACACTAACACCCAAAAAAGTATAGTATTCTGGACAAGTATTGCTCTGGCTTTACCTTGCTTTATCTCAAAGGTTTCATAAAGTACGCTGTCTGTAAATTTAATAATTAGTAAGTGTAATTAGTCAGTATTTGCACAACTTCACATGTAAGTTAGCATAAGCGAAGTCACCATATTCACATGGTTTCATAAAATTCCTGAGAGAATTAGAGAAAAAAAAAAAACCTGCCCTGATGACAACATAATTTGCAACACAACAGATTTAAAATACTATAGTAGAATACAGGGTAAGTAAAAGGGAGCGGAAAAAAGACACTGGGATTGGAGATATCATGTATTTAGATACTTAGTGTCACAATTTCAGTTAACCCAGAGACCTGTGCTAATTCATATCAATTCGTCACATTATTTTGGTTTGCTGAACAGTCATATTTGTTTAATGATCCACACTCTGAATGCAGCTCAAAAGGAGCTGACTGAATTTATTAAAGAATTTATTAATCCTGCAGTTGTTCAGTATCTCACATGCATTCCCCATGTAGCTGCAAGAGAGAAGGCACTGTGCTACACAGTTTCTTTAGTCTGACTCCAAGTGTGGTATTTTCAGAATAGTTTTCCACCAAATATGTAAGAAGTGCATCAAGCTAATTGAAAATTGGAAGAAACCAAAGAAGTGACAGTGACAATACTACCTTCCTTCATGCACATGTTAAAGATTCGGCGTTTCTTCTGTTGCTATTTTACATACGTTTACCTGAGTCTGCTTTAGAAAGGTGAAGTCTGACAAGGTAACCAGCACAATACCAGGGCTCATCTATTCAGAGCACTCTGGGGAGCATAAAGCAGCAAGCAAAACAAGGTAATAGCTCACTTAGGCTGTCAGGCTTAGCTAGGGGAAGGTTGTACTGAAAGGTAAGAAAATCATCCAAGTATCCTTATCATTCTCAACAACATCCCTTGCAAAATTACTGACTTCTACCTTCACATCTTTATTATCCAGCAGACTTAAGGTCCCCAAATACTTTCTTTTTGTTCTCTTCACACAGATGTCTTTCAAGCATTGGAAAACAAGTTTCTGGTTTTGTAGGTGCAGGTAAAAGCAAAGATAGTCATGCAGCATGGGAGAGAGCCTGGAGGACTGGAGCAAATACAATGTCACTCCGGTCTTCAAAAAGCACAAGGAAGACGCAGGAAATTACAGATCAGTCAGCCTCACCCTCCATCCCTATGATGAAATTAAAAGGAGGTAGTGCCTTTACAAAGGAAGAACTGGCTAAAAGGGAGTTGGAATAGAAAGGGAGGAACCAGACAGTTCACCTTACCTATGTGTATGTATACCACAAAAGGGCCCCTGCTAAGTACCTTACCTTGAATCTTGCTGTAAATCAGTAGGGGTCCTGTGTCCAGCTCTGGGCCCCTCAGTTTAAGAAGGTCATAGAGACACTTGAATGTGTCCAGAGAAGGGCAATGAGGCTGGTGAGAGGCCTTGAGCACACAAGCCCTACGAGGAGAGGCTGAGGGAGCTGGGATTGTTTAGCCTGGAGAAGAGGAGGCTCAGAGGAGACTTTATTGCTGTCTACAACTACCTGAAGGGAGGTTGTAGCCAGGAGGGGGTTGGTCTCTTCTCCAGGCAACCAGCACCAGAACAAGAGGACACAGTCTCAAGCTGCACCAGGGGAAGTTTAGGCTCGAGGTGATGAGAAGGTTCTTCACTGAGAGAGTCGTTAGACATTGGAATGTGCTGCTCAGGGAGGTGGTGGAGTCACCATCCCTGGAGGTGTTCAAGAGGGGATTGGATGTGGCATTTGGTGCCATGGTTTAGTCATGAGGTCTGTGGTGACAGGTCGGACTTGATGATCCTCGAGGTCTCTTCCAACCTTGGTGATTCTGTGATTCTGTGGGTCTGTCTGAAGATAGCAGACACTGAACACAGCCTGAACTTCTGAACTTTTAGGACAGAGTGCAGGCTTAATAGACTACTGAATATTAACTTCTCCACACAGAGAAGTGAAGAACCTAATCTAAATGAACATACAATGTATAATACAGGGGGGTTACATGTGAAGGGGTACATGTAGTAGGCATTTTGGGAAAGACTGTAAATCCTGAGTACCTTAGCCAATGGGGAAAGGGAGAGAGAAATTTGCATCTGGGAATTTAGGATGAAAGGGAAGTTGAATGTGTCCAGCAATTTGAGAGGCCCCACAGAGAATTGTCCGAAAAACAGGTGTGACTTGGAGACAGTGAAGCAAGAATGAAAAAGACTGTGAGACAGGGAGCAAAAGATTAAATCTGTGGAACAGGAGAACAGTCCAAAGGATACAGTTATGACAAATGATCAAGTGACATGAAAATATCAGGAAAATTAATTATAGATGTTGTTCCAACTAAAGCTGAAAACAAGCAACACACACACACACACACACACAAAAAAATTAAAATAAAACAAAACAAAACAAAAAACCACACCAACAAAAAAACACCACCATCCCAGAAGAGCAGTAAAACCTAAGGTAAAACCTGAAGGATGGCCAAGGACTCGGGTCCAGCCAACATGGGTTTAGGAAGGGCAGGTCCTGCCCCTCCAACCTGATCTCCTTCTATGATCAGGTGACCCGTCTGGTGGACGTGGGGAGGGCTGTGGATGTGGTCTACCTGGACTTCAGCAAGGCCTTTGACACCGTCCCCCAGAGCAGACTGCTGGCTAAGCTGTCAGGTCGTGGCTTGGACTGCAACACTCTGTGCTGGGTTAAGAACTGGCTGGAGGCCTGAGCCCAGAGAGTGGTGGTGAATGGTGCCACATCCAGCTGGCGGCCAGTCACCAGTGGCGTCCCCCAGGGATCAGTACTGGGCCCCATCCTCTTTAACATCTTCATTGATGATATGGATAAGGGGATTGAGTCAGTCATCAGCAAATTTGCAGATGTCACCATGTTAGGAACAGATGTTAGTCAGTTAGAGGGCGGAAGGGCTCTGCAGAGGGACCTCGACCAACTGGACAGATGGGCAGAGTCCAACGGCATGAGATTTAACACATCCAAGTGCCGGGTTCTGCACATTGGCCACAGCAACCCCATCCAGTGCTACAGGCTGGGGTCAGAGTGGCTGGAGAGCAGCCAGGAAGAGAGGGACCTGGGGGTGCTGGTCGACGGTAGGCTGAACATGAGCCTGCAGTGTGCCCAGGTGGCCAAGAGGGCCAATGGCATCCTGCCCTGCATCAGGAACAGTGTGGCCAGCAGGAGCAGGGAGGTCATTGTGCCCCTGTACACTGTACTGGTTAGGCCGCACCTCGAGTACTGTGTCCAGTTCTGGGCCCCTCAGTTTAAGAAGGACATTGAGACAATTGAACGTGTCCAGAGAAGGGCAACAAGGCTGGTGAGAGGCCTTAAGCACAAGCCCTATAAGGAGAGGCTGAGGGAGCTGGGATTGTTTAGCCTGGAGAAGAGAAGGATCAGGGGTGACCTCATTGCCCTCTACAACTACCTGAAAGGTGGTTGTAGACAGGAAGGGGTTGGTCTCTTCTCCCCGGCAACCAGCACCAGAACAAGGGAACACAGTCTCAAGCTGTGCCAGGGGAAGTTTAGACTCGAGGTGAGGAGAAAGTTCTTCACCGAGAGTCATTAGTCATTGGAATGGGCTGCCCAGGAGGTGGTGGAGTCACCATCCCTCGAGGTCTTCAAGAGGAGATTGGACGTGGCACTTGGTGCCATGGTCTAGTCATGGGGTTTGTGGTGTCAGGTTGGACTCGATGATCCTCGAAGTCTCTTCCAACCTTGGTGATACCGTGATACTGTAGCTCAGAAACTCTTCTAGCTCACAGAAAGCCATTTATCACGCTTGCAGCAGAGCACATTTGTCAGTCCCTTGTTGTGACAAACATTCTTACAGCAGGGATCCTCTCTCCAGCCCAGTAACAACAGGGGGAACCAGCATTTGTTTTCTCTCATGATTTGCCTTACCGGGGAACACACTTCAACTTCCAAGGATATCCGTCCAATGCTGGTATCATGCCTTATCATCTCATGGAAGCAAACAGAAGCTGCTGATGAGATTTGACACTATGCTCTGTATTGACTTAGGCAAAAATCCATCCTGGCTCCTGACAAGAAGAGTCTGATAGGTTTTGGACCTTTTTTTCTTTTTTTTCCCTTAGGCAGCAGAGCCCTTGCCTTTGCTGAAGCATAGCAGTAAACTCCATTAGCATTGGCTGACTTCATAATTCAAGTAGCCCATGTTAAAACAGCACTTTTCTCATTTCATCAGGCCCTCCAGATCCACATTTTCCACATAGCTCCAGATGACATGACTGGGGGAGAACTGCCATAATCATGTTAGAAGACTGAAATCCCATGAAAAGCTTAGCTCAAATTACAAGACCACAAGCAAGACAAGACCACAACCAAAGCACTGAAGTATAAGAATTCTCAAAAGAAGAATTTAACTCAAGAAAAAAACACCCTTTCTTTTCCAGATTTATCCAGCCTTTAACTAATGTATTTCATTTTACCATCAGATATCACATACCCACACAAAAAAATCCTGGTAGGGCTTAAAGGGGTTTATCCCAGAGCAATCTCACAATATAAAAGGACACACACAACACACAGAGCCCCAACTCTTTGTTCTTTCTGGTTGAAGGCCTCCTACATTAAAATTTCAAAATCTGTTTTCAGTGAAGTGTTTTGCCAGCACTACGAGATTGGATG